>NW_024429266.1:4355000-4432500 GCF_017639785.1 Mesocricetus auratus
GGCCCCAAATGTCAGTGGGCTTTGTAAGAAGCCTAAGGACTGCTGCTACCCCAGGCTGCGGGGCAGAACGAGGCTGGGGTGTCATCTGTGAGGCACCTGGGTGAAGCCGGAAGGGAGTGACGGTGCAATAATGACAGAGATGAAGATGGTGACCCCAGCGCCACACCCCACGATGGGGACAGATGTGGGGTTCTCGAAGCAAGCGAGACACTCGAAAGCAAATTTATTTCTCCTTCCTTTGTGTGTGTGTGTGTGTGTGTGTGTGTGTGTGTGTGTGTGTGTGTGTGTGTGTATGTAAGCCAGAAGTTAACTTTTGGTGTCAAGCATTGCAGGCGCTGTCCATCATGTTGGTTTGTTTGGCTTGGTTTGGTTTGGATTTTGAGGCAGTCTTGCTCTAGTCCACAACCTACCAGTTAGCCTAAGCTAGAACAGCAGCGAGCCCAGGAATCTTCCTGGCGTCCCTCTCAGCAGGCCTGATACTGTGAAGCATGCAACGCCACGCTCAGGCACTGTATTTATTTTTCATTTGAGATTTTTAGGGGGTGGAGCTGGGGTCCTCCTGCTTGAAAAGCAAGCTCTTCAACCAAGTGAGCTGTATCCTCCGGCCTCTTGTCTTTCTTTCCTCCCTGGTTCTTTTATTTATTTATTCATTTTTCTGAGACAGAATGCATTTTTTTGTGCATCCCAGGCTGGCCTTGAACTCACCACACAGGTGAGGATGACCCTGGACTTCTGACACCCTGCCTCCACCTCTTGAGTGCTGGGATTACAGGCATGTACCACCACACCGGGTCCACGCATCCTTTCTTCATATTTTCTTTTTCTAAAACAAAGTTCTAAATCAGTCACAATGAATGAAATCTGAGACAACAGCTCCTGTTTGCTTTTCTTTGAATACGTTCGTGTGTCGTTAAAAGAAAATCTTCAAGATGCACGAGCCGGTGTCAGATAGTCAAGGCCCAAGAAAGCAGCCTCACGTTCCGGTGCCTGGCTTTGTGAACCCGGGAAACCGACGACAAGGACAGTTCTGTCCATGGCCGGGAGCTTCCGAACCAGGGGAGGGCTGAGTCCTGTGACTGGAACGCAGGATCTTCAGGGTCAGGCAGCTGTTCGAATAAGAGCAGGAAGCGGTTGGCTGGAGGCTGGCTCAGGAGACAGCTGAGTTTGGAAGGGATGCAGGCCAGCTCAGAGGCCAGCTCTGGGGTGGCAGGTTAGGGAGTCTTCAAAGTAGGAAAGTGGGGTGGAGGAGAGGACAGGACGGAGGCTCTGGGACAGTGACAGCTCCATCCAGAACCTCACATCGCTCTCAGAGGGTGACAGTCTTCCTCTGGGAACTTAATGATTGATGACCACGTGTTCTCAGAACTCCATCATCCATGGCAGAGTGTCTTCTCTGTGGGTTCTCTTTGGTTGGGTCGAGTGACAGCCTCTGTTTAATTACATATGTAGTTCCTAGGAGGTTGGACCAAAAGAACAATTCCAACCCCTATAAATCAAACATATGGGCTTCATTTCATTTCGTTCTCTCTCCCTCCCTCCCTCCCTCCCTCCCTCCCTCCCTCCATCCATCCATCCATCCATCCCTCCCTTCTTCCCATTAAGTCTCTAAACTCAATGAGAGAATGATGCTTTGCAGACTTCTTAGAGGCTCCTCTGTGTCTCAGAAGAGGCCATCATAGACTTGATTTTTCAATTTATCTTCTCTAGTCAGTCATGACCTGAGTTTAAGAACAGGGTCTATAGAAGGCAGAGACAGATGAAGGTCTCAGCTGCAAATAAGGGATACCAAGTGTAGAGTTCTGAAGGGATTTTCTTGTGAATTCCTCTAGTTCCCTATATGCTGGGACTCTGGGGACCATTTTGCAGAATTCCCTGAATGGGGCACCCAGGGTGGCACATCCGCATTCTCCTCAGGGAGATCAGGTCACGTGGTGTGCTAGTGTGAGCATGCTTACCAGAACTGTGTAGTGTGGAGTGATGGTATGTTTTATGGAGTTTGAGGAATCTCCAGAGATGTGTGGTGTGTTAGCAGAGCTTGCTAGATAGCGGTGGTAACAATGATCCTGACACGTGGGTGTGGCTTACACAGCACAGCCAGGAAGCCTTACCCGTTAGACAGCGCACCCACCCCAAGGGCAGAGGTTATTTGTTTTACATTTTATTTTAATCTCTCTCTGTCTCTCTGTCTCTGTCTCTTTCTCTCTTTCCTTTTTTTTTTTTTTTTTTTTTTTTTTTTGGACAGGGTCTCATATGTAGCTCTGGCTGTCCTGGAACTCACTCTGTAGATCAGGCTGGCCTAGAACTCACAGAGATCCTCCTGCCTCTGCCACCCTGGAGCTGAGATTAAAGGCTCTAGCACACCCCGTTCAGTTGCTATTTACCTCACTCTAAAAAGGAATCAAGTCCATCAGACACAGCTAGACCAGAGTCACACAGTGGAATGAGGGTCAGGGTTCAGAGACGGGGCTGCCGGCCACAGACTCCACACCGTGGGTGACCCTCAGCAGATGCCCGCCCGGGGCCCTCAGAGGTGCTGCCAGCAAAGAGAAGGGGTGCGTAGCCATGACGAGGGTGGCAACGGTGGGGTGCGAGGCTGCAGCCCTGTTGCTTCCCTCATTATAGGAAGGCCTTAGTGGTCACTTACCTAGTCCTGCTTCCTGATTGCTCAGTCTTCCCAAGTGCAGGGAAAATCTGGAGACTAGTGGCCCTTGTGCGTGGAGAAAAGCTATGAACCCAACGGCTTTTGTTTGTTTGTTTGTTTGTTTTTCTCCCCCCTGAAGGAGACCCAGGCAATGCTTTCTGTTTTAGCTGAGAAAATCTGGAAAACGTATAGAGAGAAGATAACTAAAGTCAGCAGCGTGCCGTCCAGTCTGATATTTGGGTCTATTTCCTTCGTCCTTTCCCTCTTCATGGTTTCTAACTATGTGCATCAAATAGTCGCTTTATTTTCCAAATTAGCTTGCAAGCGGCTGCTCCGACCTGACACTCTAAGGAGGTTTCCCTCTTGAGGTTTTTCACGCTGCTCAGTATTCCCCAGTGCATGCGGCCATGGTTTATTTACTGACCGCCCCCCCGACATTAAAGTAGCCTGTGATGTTTCCTGGTTATAAATACACTGCTTCCTCTCAGCTGGTCCCTCTCTCTGGTGCCAGCCTGCTCTTGTATGTGCGCTCCTACCTTGCTCTTTCTCATCGGCTCCCCGCCCCGTGTCCCATTTCTGAGGACTGTCTCTGCTTGGTTCCTGCTAAAGGCTTCAGTCCCTTCCAGGGACTAGAGTCCTGCCTTTGAAATCACTCTCTCCTTAGCTGACTCGCCTGTCAATAGACCTGTCAGGAAGGCCGTGGGTGCTCCCAGCTCTGTCAGGAAGGCCGTGGGTGCTCCCAGTTCTGTCAGGAAGGCCGTGGGTGCTCCCAGTCCTGTCAGGAAGGCTGTGGGTGCTCTCAGCTCTGTCAGGAAGGCCGTGGGTGCTCTCAGCTCTGTCAGGAAGGCCGTGGGTGCTCCCAGTTCTGTCAGGAAGGCCGTGGATGCTCCCACCTCTGTCAGGAAGGCCGTGGGTGCTCCCAGTTGTGTAAGGAAGGCCGTGGGTGCTCCCAGCCCTGTCAGGAAGGCCGTGGGTGCTCCCAGCCCTGTCAGGAAGGCCGTGGGTGCTCCCAGCCCTGTCAGGAAGGCCGTGGGTGCTCCCAGTCCTGTCAGGAAGGCTGTGGGTGCTCCCAGCTCTGTCAGGAAGGCTGTGGGTGCTCCCAGCCCTGGGCTTAGGAAGGCGAGGATGAGAAGGAAGGTGTTGGGGCGGGTCTTGGGGAAGAAGGACACACAAGCATAGGCATGAGTGGGCGTGGGTACAGCAGAGGCAGAAAGGGTGGCTTGCTGGGCAAGACCGAGAAGGGAGCCTGGACTAGAAACTTGCCGCTGTCCAACCAACTTGCCCTGCGTTCTCTCATGCTTCCTCCCTGTGTGTGACATTGCTCTTACCCCGCCTGCCTCTTAGTTATCAACGCCTTGACATCCTGCCAGTCTTGGTTTCCATCAGAGCGAGTTGCCCGTGTGTCTCTCTCTCTGTATCTCTCTGGCAGATGCTGGCATGGCCACATGGCACCGGAAGGCTTGAACTAGGGGGTCTCTGTGAGCTTTGGATGGGCAGCCGGCCTGGGCTGTCCACCTGCAAACCGCCTTCCCGTTGAGTCAGCCGTAAACCCATCAGGCCTGGGACGGGGCTTGTCACCTTGTTGCTCTGGGGCGACACTGGGCTCACAGGCGGCATTGGTGGGGAGCGGCTCCTGGAGTGCTGGGATGGCCGCTGACTCCTCAGCCTTTTGTCCTGAGCCAGGCAGGATGGAGCACTTGGGAGCAAGATGGTCTGGGGAGGGCAAGGATGGCGCCTAGGCTTCCTGAGGCTCCAACGGGTGATGGGGGGGATAATGAAGGTTACAGCAGAGGACGCACAGGCAAGGGAAGGGACCCCGCTGCTGAGAAGGATGTGGCCGATTACAGAACGAGCGTGAGGGAGTGTAAAGCATGATAAGGGACGCCCAAGGAGAGGATAAAAAGAGGTTTGCACCAGAGGTCAAGGCAGATAATGAGAAACACTCCCTGCACGAGAAGAATGCTTGCCAAGGGGGGGAAGGCGGCGGGCGGTGCCCCTCCCAAGACAGAACAGAGGCGATTTATTGATGGACACCGGGGTTGAAAATTAAATGTTCACAAGAGGAGGGCAGAGGACAGGCCCCGCAAAGACACACTTTTCCCAAGGGACAGAAGAAAAAGAAAACTATCACAAAAGATGTGAGGGGCATGTGGAGAAGGAGAAAAGCATCTTGTTTACATAGCAGGGCACCTGGCCTTCTGGGCCTGGCAAACAGGGTCCGAGTGAGGCCTCCATTGAGGCAGCCAATCTCTTGTCACTGCCACTGCCGAAGCTGCCAACTGTCTGGTGCCTGCATCTCTCCACAGGGACATGGTTTCTCACATTCTGTTCCTGGGTCTGAGGCAAACGACTCCCAACAGGCCCGTTTGCCAAGCGAGGGTCCCCGTGAGAAAGCTGTGCGTTCAAAGTCTTGCTGGGTGCCTTCCTCACCGAGGTCTGTAAGAAACTGTTTCCCAACAAAGGAGGCGTGAGGGAAACACGGACAACACTGCTCTGAGGGCCTTCGGACGGGGAGTCATCGTCTCCCCTTGCACCCTTATGGTCCAAGGCAGTCAGCCAAGTCTGAGAGAGCATGGCTGGGGCTCCTGTCAGGGACACTGAGAAGGGCCAGGGTCAGGGGCTCCCGGAGGTCCCAAACTGTCATGTTTGACACCCACTGCTTTTCTGTTGTTGAAGAGGATGCTAAATTCCGTACCTCTAAAAAAGAAAGGTGTGTGAGGTTGGGGACAGGGGAGGAGGGGCTGGGTCTCATGTGTCCTAGCCTGGGGCTAATTATCAGGTCAGATTCTCCTGCTTCCACCGGTCCAGCGCAAATATGATTCCAGGTGTCCACCACTGTTGCTATCTTGTGTAGTGCTTGGGATTGAACCAGGACCTCATGCATGCATGGCAGTTACATCCCTACTGACCAATCTCCATAACCTAAGAAAATGAAAATGTCTATGGCGGATAGAAACCAGAGCTGATGCTCATGGCCACACCCGGCATTGTGATGGACACCTGTCCCATCATCTCATTTAAAAATCACAAGTAGTGATAAGAGAAGGCACAATGACCTCCATTCCACATGGAGAACCTGAAGGAAGAATCCAGCTGGGTCCACGGGTTTACAAAGCTTGGTTCTTAGCCACCGAGCAAAGCCAAGGTCGCTTGTTCGGCTCTGAGAGCTTTCCTGTTTCCTGACCACATGGCGTGTATGCTGGGTAAAACCACACAAAGGGTGTGGTGTGCAATTCTCTGCACCCTCTGCTCAAGGAGCTTACTGGAAAGCCAAAACCAACTCGGAAGGAAAGACCCAAATTCGGGAAGTAAACACAGTCCAGCAGGAGGTCTGCAGTGTGGCGGAGGCATGGAGGGTGACTCAGATTTAGAAGGAAAAGGGGGTGTCGTAGATTATATAGTTAAGGTTTAAAAAAAGGATTTGGAAATCAAGAATAATCTTTGTTTGGCAGTTAAGAAACAAAAGCTCAGGATGTTCGATTCCTAGGTTTTATTTGGAGAGACTGGTCTCTGGGGGTTTAAGTTCCAGTGTCTATGACTAGTTTGCAGCATATTGGGACTCAACCTTCCTGCAAAAGGTGTAAACCAGGAGGCCAGTGAAGCCCCCAACCCCAACCTGGACTTGAACCGCTTTGGAGAAAACCAGGTAGAGAGCACATAAACAGCACTCTCTCCCTGTAGCCGTGTCTAGCAGGTGTGTCCGTTCGCCGTTGTGACATGACATCACCTACAATCTTTGCCCTTCAGAGCCATGCAAAACAAAACCCACAGTATTTTAGGTAAGTTTATGGTTTTGGGGGGGTGTGTGCATGTAAGGCAGTGTCCGCAGCTATCTTGGGGTTCGTGTGGCTCATGAGCTGTAGGTTAGATACCTCCAGGAACTCGAGTGAGCTGAGGTCTGGCTGTGCAGCTGTGCTGGTCTGTGCTTGCCTGGTTTATTTCTCATTGGAGAAAGATGCCATGACCCCGATTATAGAGAAAACCCTTGTCGTTGCAGGAAAACCTCTCATGGTTTAGTCTCCTATGTCCCTGTCCCTATACCTGTCCTTATACCAGGAGGACCCTTGCATGTATACACAGACAGACAAACCCATGGGCAAGCTTCATTTCCATCCCCAGGAGCAGACTCCTCGGCTGCCCCTTCTGTCTGGGCATTGTGGTCTTGCATCTCTAAGCATCTTCGGAAGTGAGGAGAGACTGTGCATCCCTGGAAACTGGCTCGAGGCAGCTGGGGTTCCCTAGGAACTCTAGGTCTAGATATGCACAAGGAAGCCTGAGCGTTCTGGTGCTTCTCCCTTGGTCCTAGAGGCTGTGCTCAGCAGGAAGAGGCAACTCTAATTCCCAGGGGGGGCTCAGGGGAGTAGGGAGCCAAAGAAAACCAGGAGGAATGTCTGTGAGTAGATCTTTCTAGGCATATTTCTCTGGACATGCATATGTGTGCTTGCACACAGGCTCGGTTACACAAACACACACAGAGAGGTAAACACACACACACCACACATACACACACTCACACACTCTTGTACCACAAGTAAGATTGTTCTGTGTGTGCCATTTTGTCACTTTCTTTAAAACCAAGACGTATTGTGGATACGTTCTCAGGCTAATGAATATTCATTGATCACGACCACCAAAGCTAGATTTTATAAGGTGTGCTAGTAAGATTTCATGTCTCATCAGCCATGCCTTATTTTAATTTTAGACTAATTTTTATTTACTGTTGCTATTCTTTATTTATTGATATGTGCTGTTAGTATGTGTGTCTGCATGTGCCACTGTGCATGCATAAAGGTCAGAGGACATCCTTTTTCTCCTCGAGCGGTGGGTTTCAGGCATTAGGCTTCCATGACAAGCTCTGTCACCCATGGAGTCATCTCAGTGGCCCCATACTTTGTTTTGTTTTGGTTTTTGGTTTTTACGAGACAGGGTATTGTTTTGGAGGCTGTCAGTCCAGCCCAGCCTCGAACTCACAGAGATCCGCCTGCCTCTGCCTCCCGAGTGCTGGGATTAAAGGCGTGCGCCACCACCGCCCGGCCCCATACGTTATTTTACATCACACCTCTGTTCACACTGGGCATTTCTCTGTTCACACTGGGCATTTCTCTGTTCACACTGGGCATTTCTCTGTTCACACTGGGCATTTCCCTGTTCACACTGGGCATTTCTCTGTTCACACTGGGCATTTCTCTGTTCACACTGGGCATTTCCCTGTTCACACTGGGCATTTCCCTGTTATGTGTGCCATTGCTCATGGGATAATCAGAAAATGACTTGGTTGTTGTTGAGCTACAGTAAAGCTGTCCACATCCACAAAACACTATGCCTTTGCATCTGGTGTTTGGACTCCTCCGTCCTCTGCCTGTTTAGTGAAAACCATTCCAAAGACAGGAGAAGTGATGGCTAACCAGTGGTAGTGACTGACCACTGATGGCTGACGAAAAGCTGCAGACTCCCACTGCTAGTGAAGGCCTACGCTTCTGCTCCGGAGCTGAGACAGAGGCCCCCAAGAGCAGTCGGGGAATGTTGTGTCTGCTTACGTTGCTGAGGAGGAGACATGCGGAAGTCCTGGCCAGCAGGGATGCAAGATCCACCCCCACAGAGGAAACACAGTCTGCTCGTTTCCTGACCCCTAGCCATCTTAGGGCTTCCTATAGGATGATTCAGCCTTTCTCCCTCAGGAAATTATAATATGGCTTGTGACCTTGAAGTTTCTTCCTATGTGGATGGTGATTATGTCTGAAGCACACTCCGCAGGGCGGTGATTACCTCAGGGTTTCCCTCCTGGATGGCAGGAAAACAATATGTCACCAACCACATGTTCAGGTAGGGAAGCATCAATCTCACAGGCAGGGCCAAGTGGACTATGCTTGTTTGTGGAAGGATCCAACAGGTCAAGTTAACTCGGAGCCACCCGCTTGTGCAAGCAGAAGCAGCCGAGACTCTTTCCTGTTCTTGGGCCCATCTGTTGGGGTTCACCAACATGGTGACATCCAAATGTGTGAAGCATTTCCTGTCTGTGATAAATCTCTTCTGGGTCAGTCTGTGGGGGCTGACACCGTGGATGTTTACATAATGTCTTGTGTGTTGTCTCATGTGTGATTTGAAGCCTTGTACCCCAACAACACTTCAAGCTGGAGACTCACCTGCCGTGATGGCAGCAAGGCCGGATGGGGTATTCCTTCTCCACTTTCTTTCCTGCTGTGTGGAAGCTTTTCCGTGTGCACGGCCTTCCGGTACTCTCCATGTTCTCACCGCTCTAAGAGGGTGGGAATTTGCCTGGGAAATCTGGTAGATGTCCCTTCATCCTCCTTGAGACCCAGCTGCCCTGGTGCTGCGGCTTTTATGGGATGGGTGCTGTGTGTAGTCATCATGTTTGTCTTCAAGTCCCTGGTGCATCCTGGAGACTTCAATGAAAGGTGGGAATTTGCAACCAGAACCGTCAAGCTGGGATCCTGCTACGCTGGATCCAAGGGTGTGGAAGGAAAAGAGGCCAATGGCATCTGAGATTCAGGGGGAGGATCCCTTCTGAGCAACCCCAGCAACAGAGGGACAGAGTAAAAAGAATCCTGTGAGGAGCAGGGACAGACAGATGGACCAGACCTTAGATGGATGGAGGATGAGAATACACTGTTCCTAGCATGCTGTTAGCCAGTAGAGAGAACTTGTATGTCTACGGTGCCAAGTGTGACCCATGGCCAGAAGCATTGATAGCAGCTGAGAACTTTAAAAAAAAAAACCAAATTCTTGGGTTTTCTCCCAAGGGACCTACTGAATCGCAGTCTCTTTCCAGTGGAGCCTGCCTACCTGTGTATAATGACTCCTTCTTGGGAGCTACACTGCATCTCAATTTGAGGGCAGCTAGCCCCGTGCTACCCAAACCTGCATTTGGGATCAGTAAGAACCCCCATAGCAGACAGTTGGTCAACTACTCTGGTCACTACCAATGTCAAGATGCCTTTGGCATGTTGAATTAAAGACCCCCGGGCAGTTGATGTTGAGGAGAGCTAAGGGTATAAGACTCCTGGGAAGCTAAGGTAAAGCTCTCTCGCTAGAGAACTTCCATCATTCGCTTCATAGCCTTTGCTGCTAACATGGATGGACCAGAAGTTTCCATATGCAGCTCAAGGATGACATATAAAGGACATATCATGATATGCCCCTATAATCTCAGCACTCTGGAAACTGATACAGGAGGATTGCAGTGAGTCCAAGGGTAGCCTGGCCTACATAGCAAGACCCTAGAGAGAGAGGTTGGGGAACAGCCCAAAAAGTAATCAGAAAACTCTAAATGAAGTTTCTGGAGAGGCTATAATGTACTTCAGGGCTGTGGAGATTGATCTCAGGCCAATACTATCTGATTTCAGGAAAATTCCATCTCTTCCAAGCAATTATAGCTGTACTAGAAATCCAAACTCCTTTTGGATCCAGGCACCGCTCTCAGTCTGAGACCGCCTTACATGACCATGCGGGTTTTAAGGAGGCGGTAGGAGGGCCTTACCCTCTGACAAACATTAGGAACTACTTAGACGAAGACCCCATCAGCCTCTCCTGTAGTGAGTGGGGCAAGGTGGCTTCTCCCTTCTTGTGCTGTCTTCCAAACAGACGTCATCGTGACGAGGTCTTGGGATGGCCAACCGCTTTCCCACTTCATGTCTTCTGCTGTTGCACGGGTTGCTCATGCCATGAATAATTACTGCTCACTTTCTCCCAGCCGGGTTGGGTAGAATTCATGAGACGTCAGCACATCTTCAAGGCTGAGTCACTGTTAGGAATGGAGAAACGCGAACCGTGTAAAAAGAATTGATATCCCCACGGATGTGCGTGCATGTGTGTGTGCATGTGTGTGTGTGTGCGTGTGTGTGTGTGTGTGTGTGCGCACGAGTGTGTGCGCGTGTTGTGTTTTGTTTTGTTCCTGCCTATTTCACTATGACAGTTTCTAGCTGCGACCTGGTAAATGGATGCTATGTCCTGCTCTTCGTGTCATGGCCTACATCAGATTGTGGTTTGAGTACTACTGCCTGGGAGATCTATCCCCTGCAGCTCCCTCTGAGACAGCCAGGGGAGTGGGAGGCAGCCCAGGGGGAGGGACTGGCACTGAAGACAGCCCAGGAGGCTGCTTCGAGGCTGCAGAGCCAGCAGCACATGGAAGGAACAGTACAGGGCTCTTGCATTGGCCAGCCCTCACTCTGTGGATAAACAGAAGACACCAGCCTTCGGTGCCTGCAATCTGCTCCCTCCCCAGGGCTTTCCAGCTCAGCCAGAGTGCGGAAGGCAGGGGCGATTGCTGAGAAGGGAGTCCTGCTGACCTCTGCGCCCCTAGTTCATGAGTCAAATGCTTCTTTTGCTGCGTGAGCACCAACCGAGAGCAGTATGTCCCGTAGAAGGATCAGGACGGACAGACAAATGATTTGGTGGCACACAGCTCCAGGTGGCTTTCTTCCCTTTCTGATGCCTCCCTCCATCACCGCATGTTCCACAGAACACGCCATCTGGGGGCTTTGGTGCAGGAAATGGCTGGGACTCTGAGAGCCAGCTGAGCCTCCGCTAAGCCAATGTGTCCCTGAGAGAGGGTACACTGAGTCCAGGGAGGCTGCCTCCGTTGGAAATGGCTCTGCCAGTCTCCATGGGGACTTAAGGCAGCCAGCTCTCTGCAAAGGGTGGCAGCAGAGGGAGGCGTGCCCTTCGGCTAGCAGTTCAGGGAGATAGGAGGTAGGTAAAATGATTTCTGCAAAAAAAAAAACCAAAAAAAAAACAAAAACGGCTAGCCAGTTCCCTGACCATCTTAGTTCTGTGCCTGAGAAAGGTGACGCCTCTCGGGGAACAGGTGTTTGTTCTTGTCTTTGGTGTCTTGTGTCCTCTCCTCCTGCAGCCTTGGGCTGGGGAAAACAGTATACAGGGTGAGAGGTGTGGCCCCAGCTTCTAAGGAGCTTACAATCCAATCAGGAAGGGGACGGGTAAGAGAAGGCTGACAATGATAGTGCATGAGTAATGAATATAAAAATGGAGCAAAGGGGAGCAGCGGGCAGGAGACTAGAAGCTTCTTGTGGGTGGGAGGGAACGTGGAGAGACTGTGGGAGCCTGGTAGGTGCCAGGCAGAAGATGAAGAGAGATCTTGTTGGAGGAGAAGCAGCCTCACAGGTTCTTCGTGTCTAGCTGATGAAATGTCCTTGGGAATTCAAAGGCCACAAGCTTAATCTTCAGGTGGTATCTATGGCCACTCAAGAGTTGCCCAGAAAGGCGGGCGTTGGTGGCGCACGCCTTTAATCCCGGCACTTGGGAGGCAGAGGCAGGCGGATTTCTGTGAGTTCGAGACCAGCCTGGTCTACATAGTTCCAGGACAGCCTCCAGAACAATACAGAGAAACCCTGTCTTGAAAAACAAAACAAACAACAAAAAACGAGTTGCCCTGAGCACAAAGTGGACACCCATTGGGGAAAAGGGTGAATGGGGACTTGTGACCCAGAAGACACCGTACAATTATCTACTGGGTTCCAGATAAACTTCCAGGGATTCTGACTGTGGAGAGCCGCTCACCCACGCAGGCCTATGCTGTCCTTACCCCTCCCTGTGGGTCACCTCTCATATGCTCATCATCCTCGCCCTCAGTGCGCGGGTACTTCATTTCTGTCTTTCTCTGTCCCCTGTCTCCTTATGCAAAATGACAGGCCAACAGAGCTCACCCTACTTCTGGGTTTCCCATGGGACCACTGTGTGGTAGTGGTCTGGCCTCATCCCTCTGTGGTGAAGGTAGGGGTGTCTCCATGTTTGCCGGGAGCATCACGCACATCTGCCCGGCACCAGCACTGGGCCCCACTCTCACCGATGCGTTGGCCTTGGTTCCTCGTGTGCAGCAGGCATCGAGGGCCCTGCAGGAGACTGAGGCACCGGGATGTGGAGATGGAAAGAGGAGTGTAGATCTCAGTGCTACAGATCGGATCCGAGTTACCTCTCAAATACCGTGCGATAGTGGTTTGGTTGCCAGCCTGTAGAACTGTTGGAAGATACTGGAACATTTAAAGGAAGCCAAACCTCCGGGGGAGTTTTAGGTCACTGGGGGCATAGTCTCAAAGGGGACTCTGGGACCCTGGATCCTTCCTGTTCCCTTTACTTTTGTTTCCTGGCCACCAGTAGTTAAAAGACCTCTCCTACCATTCTCTCCGCAGGGGTGTGTCATGTCACCACAAGCCCAAAGCAAGGGGACACAGTGCCCACACTTGGAACCCTTCGAAGCCCACGTAACTCTGTCTTCCTCCTGGACTCCCTTAAGTGTTTCGTCATAGCAACAGAAAGCTGACCAACACACTGGTGTGAGTCTAATTCTAAAATGGATTCGGCACTTTCTCCGTGCCCAGAATCGTGCTGCCTGTGTGCTTGTGGGCCCAGAACAGCCCGCTTCCATACTTAGCTGTGTACTCCCTATCAAGCCGCTAAGTACTGGGAGCTGGGTGTGTGTGAGTTATGAAATCAAAGGCGGGTAGTGTAGATAATTGTTGACAGGATTTTTGTCTTCAGTTTTTAAGGGAATTGGGTAGGAGAAATTTCATGTTCTTCCTTACACCCTCCCCAGGGACACTGGCAGATGCCCACAGTGTCTTTACTTCCCAGGCTCCTGCCAAAGGACGGTTGGCTGGTGCTGACATTGGGCTCACCAGGATAAAGACACTGTGCTGCGTTTACACCAGAGATGGGGGCAGAGAGAGAGTCCTAGGGAACGAGCTATTGTTCTGGCCCAGGGTCTTCATCAGAGAGCTATTGACAGAAGGTCTTCTTAAGGTGACGGATGTGAGGCAGCTGGGAATTAGGGGATTGCTCTCAGCATCCTTGTTTCTTTGGGGAATTGGTTCTTCCTTGTGATTTATTTTTCCACTTTGAAATATTTCATTCATTCACCCCACAACTCATTCATGGCATTTCATCAACATGCCACTATGAAAAACTGGGCCAACTATTTTCTTTCTCCCTTTAACACTGAAAAAATAAAAAATTCTCAATTCAGTGATACTAGGTAATTTTCCCCTCTAAAAAGCGATTTCTTATTGGAAATGAAATTTTAAAACAAACTAAAGGATGGGGAAAAAGTAAATTGTCTGGTGACCCCTGTGGAAACTTACGTTTAGTCAGAAGTGTAAGTAACATCTAAGTAAGCATCATGGGTGATGTGTGTGAAGCTTGCATGTGTACTGAGTACACAGGAGGGATTGTCAGGTGTAAAATGTGAGGAGCCCATGCTCAGGGTCAGAGAGCTGGGTTCATGTCCCAAACTTGCTACTTCCTGGGTGTGAGCTGATTATCATGCTTTTTGTTCCTGAAGTGAAAGGTAACATGTGATGGTTGGTTTTTAACCATGCTACCACATAGAATCACCTGGGAGTAGAGTCTCAAGTGAGTGATAGTCCTTATCAGGGTGACCTGTGGGCGTGTCCATGCAGAATTGCCTCGATCATTGACCGAGGTAAGCTCACTGTGGCTGCCCTGTTCCCCAGACAGATGGCTCTGAACTCCGTGAGGAAGCTACCTGAGTATAAGCGAGGCTGCAAGCCAGCACCCAGCATCCCTCATGGTTCCCGCGGCACTTCTTGAGCTGTGTGTGAGTTTATCCGTAAGAGATCATGCTGTGTGGACAGCAAGCAGGCTTGCCTTCAAGTTCCTCCCTTTGAGTTCTTGCCTTGAGTTTAGTACTTAGCTATGACCTGGCATTATAAGCCCCTTTCTCCTCAAAGTTGATTTTGGATGGTGTGTTTGTCACAGCAATGGGAATGGAACTGAAACCTCCCACATTTAGACAGGCATTCTTAGAGTTTGTCACACGGCGATGGCTTATGGGAACCATAGCTAATACGCAAAGGCAACACGATGTGGTCATTATTATGGTGTTTCCTATTATTTTCTGTCTTGGAATGTCTCATATGGCCTTTCTACAACCTTCTTAATGAGAGCCCATTTGGAACAATCTCAGAAATGGACTTGTGGCCAAGACTGCTGATGTGAGTGGAAGGTGGGGTCAAGGAGAGGGAGAGTACATGGGGGCGGGTCTGCAGTGTTTCTGGGGCGGTGCCGTCTTGGGTGAGCTCACACCTGTTCCTGTAAGACACATCAGTAACTGCACACTAATGGTGCAGGCCATCATCTTGATGGGTGCCTTGCCAGAGGACGAGAGATATGGGGACAGTGGTAATGACACACAGTGGCTTATGTAGACAGGAGCGATGGCTATCAATCCATAGTAAGATGCTCTTGACCACCACCAACAGAAAGCTGGACTGAAAAAACAAATGGCTCTACAAATAAAGAGATGTATTTGCCGTACGTAATGATGGCTGGTTTCAATCTTTGGCTCGACGTAAGCTGGAGTCGTCTGGAAAGAGAACCTCAGTAAGGGGTTGTCTGAACTGGGTTGGCTTGTGGGCATGTCTGTGAGGGATTGTCTTAACTACATTGGTTGATGTGGGAAGGCGCAGCCCAGTGTGGGCAGCACCATTCCCTAGGCAGGAGCCCTCAACTGTGTAAGAGTGGAAAAATCCAGCTGAACAGAAACAAGCTGTGTGCTCATGTTAACGCCCCTCTGCTCTCGACTGTGGTGTGTGACACGACTAGCCGTTTGAAGTTCTTGCCTTGACCTCCCCGCAGTGACGGACTGACCGGAATTGTCATTTGAAATAAACCCTTAAGTTGATTTTATCACAGCAACAGGGATGAGACAAGAACGCTGTCCTAGAAAGAAGTCACAGTGTGGGAACCCCCCAGAGCTAGTTCTCTCCTCAAGCAAGCACTTGGGTTCTTCTTCCCAGTGGCTCACTCTGCCATCCCTCCTCACACTATGGTCCCGATCTCCCCACCAACCAGGGAGCCCTGGCGTCACACAAAAATCTACAAGACCCGCATTTCTCTCTTATACATCTCGAGAAAAACTGGTGCATTTCCAGGATAAAGAAAGAGAAAGTTAGCCTTCAGGCATACAGCAGGGGACTCTGTAACCACACTGAATGAACTTAGCCCATTCCAGACCAGTGGAAAGGGAAGCAGCCTAGGTGAGCCACCTGTACCTTGGCATTCGAGAAGGCATCTTAGTAAAAAAGCAAGGGCAAGAAGCATCCGGGTCAAGTGATTTGAGAAATGGAGGCAGGATAGGGCACAGGCAAGATAAGCACGTGAGCAGGGGGTGGAGCGATGTGGTACCCAACCGCGTCCAACTGTGAGTTCAGTTCTGGGGTGTGCATTCTTACACTGGCTCCAGCATTGTAAGACATTCAGAAGATGCAGTCTAACCAGCGTCACCAATGCAGGTAAGTCTCTGGAGACTGAGAATACTTGCTGTGTCCCCAGCCCTGGAGATTGTCCTCTGCTGGTTTCTACAGATCATTTCCTATGTGTAGAGTAGATTACAATTGTTTTGCCATACCCCTGGTGTGGTTTTGCTCTCAACTTGGTTGCATAGTTCTGCTATGGGAAAGCAAAACCTCCAGAAAGCGGGACCTAGTGAAAGGTCTGGACATAGTGTGCCCTGGGAAGGAATGCCGGGGACCTTGCTTCCTCCTGGCTTTCCTTGTTGCTTCTTGGCCACTGAGGGACGAGCAGATTTTCTATGCCATGCACTCACACCACTGTATACGGCATTGCTGCGGACCTGGAGCAGCGTGACCAGGTGACTGCCGATCGACACCTGTTCCTTTACGTTGTTTATCTGCGTATTTTTATCACGAAACGGCCAGCTGGATGCCACACTATTCCAATGGTGTGGGTGTCAGAGATTGGGATAGGCTTTGCTAGGCAATTCTTTTGTTCCGTCTCATATCTGCTGGGTCACTTGACGCTGTTCAGTTTGTGGTGGTCTCCATGGTCCAGCATGGTGCAAGTCACACGCCTGCTGCCCTGGTGGAGGAGCTACAAGACCCTGCGTGTGCTGCTCCTCTTCTTCCTATGGGCCCTCTTGGCCTCTCCTTGTGGTTCTGTCCAGTGGGATGGTCAGCCTACCTGGCCCAGATCAGGACCAGAATGGACTTGCTTGAGTTTCTACTTGACTATTCTACAGCTGTTATGGGCCTGTCCTGGATCAAGAGGAGGTATAGTAAAACAGTAAAATCCCTGGCAGCCAGTGGGGGGGATGACAAAGGATTGACAGCTGGCCTTCTCTCCACTCAGTCACTCAGGAAGAGAGTGTCAGATGAGAACGGGAGGCTTGAGGGCCACCCCTGCTCCTCCCGGGTCAGTGGTCAGTGAAAGAAGTCTAGGTTAGTCCCTGGTCTGGCTCCAGGAGTCACACCTGCCCACCGTGCTGTTAGTGTTTCCCACAGAGGACCCATCAGAACCAGGGAGAGGGCTGAGCAGATGGTCAGGGAGCAAAGTGTTTGTCTTGGAAGCACGAAGACCCAAGTTTGATCCCCGGAATCCCTGTGAGAAAGCTGGGCATGGTTGCACATGCCTCTAACCACAGTGCTAGGGAGGCAGGGACAGTGGGTTCTTGTCATTCCCGCATCAGACTAAACTAGCTTTCCAGTTCTAGGCCACTGAGAGACCCTGCTCCCGACCCCAGAAATGGGGAGATGGCTCACCTGGTAAAACCTTTCCCACCCAAATCTAGATTCCCAGAACCCATGGAAATGCTGGATAGGCATGGCAGCCTGTCTGTAGTTCCAAGTCTGAGTGGAGACAGGGGAGCTCTGGGTTTAGTTGGGAAACCACGCCTCAATGAATAAAGTGGAAAGCAATTAAAGAAGGCTCCAGATGTCAGCCATTGGCATCCAAACACATGCATTCAGGTGAGCACCTGCACACACACACACACACACACACACACGTACACACACACACACAAAGTATTGCACACAGGTGCACCAACACATAAACAGACCACACAGACAGAAGTATATAAAAAGGTGAACAGAGCCTGAGGAATGACAGTCAGGGTTGTCCTCTGTGCACATACATGCATGGGAACATACACCCACCTGCACACACATGAACACATACATACATACATACATACACACACACACACACACACACACACACACACACCGAACTACTTAAAGGGATGATTCCTATACATTACACGACCAGGAAGAGCTCTTTGGGTTTCCAGTTGACAAGTCCATTCTCCACTGTACCTGCCCACACTTCTGCTACTTGAGCTAGAGCCCTGTCTTTGGAAAGAGCTTTGGGTTTCTCCTCTTTGTGCTCAGTGAGCGCCCTAGGCTGGGGTGGAAGGACCAGCGGCAAATTAAATGCGCTTTAAATAATGAGAGGACAGCACTCTGCCTCCGCTGCTCTCACCACTCGCCGGGCTGTGGGAGGATTATTTACTGTGTTTGCCTTGACTTGAGCTATTTAATTTTTCCAAAACAGATTCAGGGAATTGATTAATGGCATTCCTCACTAAAAGTCAGAAATGTCAGCAAGACGTGTAGAAGCCGGTGTCATTTTGGGCGAGAGCAGTAGATACGGCTGAGAAACAGTGGCCTGCGTCAAGTATTCTTGAGGCTAGGGGCTCATGCCACTTTTTCCGCTAGGAGACAAATATGCATAAGGCCGTAAGAAAGAGGAGTTTGGGTGGTTGGGGCTGACTGGGTGTTGTGCTAATAATAGGAAGGAATCACATGGCACTCAAGTCAGCTCCAAAGAGGCTTGGGGGTGGAGGTAAACGCGAGTGCCTGGAATTAAGGACATTTCTTCAAATATTCCCTGATGTACAAAAATAGACTGAAGGAAATAAACGTGGGATGGAGAGAATCGTGAGGATGGGGTGACCTCTGTTCTGAGGGAGAGTTAGCTGCAGAAGAAATGGCGTGATGTGGGGCCCACACCAGAACAGCTGAGCCCCAAAAGATGGCGGCCCTTCTGAGCGCAGGGCTCTGGGAGATCTCACAGGTCGGGTACCCGGGAAGTTTGCCCTGGTCAGGAGACCCTGGTCTTGTCTCCTTCCTTCCTTCCTTCCTTCCTTCCTTCCTTCCTTCCTTCCTTCCTTCCTTCCTTCCTTCCTTTTTCATTTATTTTATTGCTTATCACTTGGCTTATTTGCATACAATCAGAGTCTGTGATTCTTCTGTTGTGATTTGAGACTTTTATACATGTATATATAATGTATTTTGATCAAATTCAACCTCCATTCCCTCCCCTCCAATTCCTATTCCATACTTTCCGCCACCTCCTCCTCCCAACTTTGCATGCTCTGATATTACACTTCCTGAGTCCGTTTAGCACTGCCTGCCTGTGCATGGGTGGAGGGCCATCTACGGCAGTGTGTCTGTCTCCCAGGAACCACATTCCTGAAGGAAACCAGTTCTCCCCCACCCAAGTGTCTGTGTTGGTTAGGGTAACTGCTGCTGTGATGGAACTCCATGGCTGAAGGAACTTGGGAAGGACAGGGTTTACTTCACTCCATGTCAAGCAGGGCAGCAACCCGGAGGCGGGCGCTGATGCAGAGGCCACAGGGGGAATGCTGCTGCCTACTGGCTTGCTCAGCTTGTTTTCTTACAGAAGCCAGGACACCAGCCCAGGGACGGCCCCACGCACGATGGGCACGGCCCTCCCTAATCAATCACTAATTAAGAAAATGCTCTGGAAGCATGCCTACAGCCCAGTCTCATGGGAGCACTTGTTTTTGTTTTTTTTAATTGTGGTTCCCTCTTCTCGAACGACTTTTGCTTGTGTCGAGTGGACACAAAACTATGCAGCACGCTAGCTGTCCACTGCCAATAGCTCCTTAGCTAGGGGTGGGGCTTCGTAAGCCCCACCCCAGCACACATACTTGCTGGGATTTTGACTGGCTTGATGTTGTGCAGGTCTTGTAGTTGCAGCCACTGTGAGTTCATGTGTGCAGTGACCCTGTTATATCAGGCAAATACTATTTCTCTGTGTTTCTTTTTAACAGGCTTAGGTCTGACAATGAGCTACGGGGCCACCATGCCCTGAGTCCCAGAAGAACTGTCATAGGAAGAGTATTATGCTTAGGTGGGGGGCCTTTCCATAGTGTCTGTGTGTGTGTGTGTGTGTGTGTGCGTGTGTGTGTGTGTGTGTGTGTGTGTGTGTGATAGGAACACACTGGGTATCTGCCTTATTCCCTGGAGCCAGGGCTGTGTGTAGATCCTTGGGATTGGAATCAGGGTCTCCTTCTTGCAAAGCCTCCTCCTTCAGTACCCAGTGTCCTGGCTCCCTGGCCTTCTCCACCTTCTCCCTTCAGACAAGCCGACCCGCAAGAGGAGGACCTAGACGAGGTCCGGCTGCCTGAGGTGTGGATTGTCAGTGGTGGGGCAGTGTCTTCCCTGTGTTTGTCTCTTTGCAGCTCAAGGCTCAGCATGGATGGGGCAGGGTCCAGGCCTCGTGGGGCTCCTAGCGAGCCTTGATGTCACAGCCATGTGTGTATCACTCGTTTTGCCTGTGGTCCTCTGCCCTTAGGGACTTGTATCCCCAGGGTGAAGGCACAGCCCTGAATGGAGCAGAGCCGGCCCTGTCTCCTGTCATCACGAGTGAAATACCCGCAGGAAGTGTCTACAGATCTAACTCCATTTCGGTGGCACATGGGGACCTCTTGATCCTGCCTGTCGCAGCTCTCCACCCCACGCCCGCTGTCCTCTCGGCTACTTCAGAGCACGGAGCTCACAAGTCAACTGTCCTTGAAATACCAAAGGAAGCGCCCCCTAGAGGTGGGTACGCAGGTGTCTTTGGGTACCACCATCCCCAGGTCACCAACAAGCACTGAAGCTAGTGGGGGTCTTGTTGCTAGAAAGGACAGGGCTGGACGGTCGCCTCTAGAGCTCCCAAAGCAGGCCTTGCTTCTTTCTCTGGGGCCTGCTGAGTATGCTCATCCTTCTACAGGCTTCATGTCACCGAAACCGCCTTCTATGCCCACAGACCACTAAGGCCCTCACTGTGCAGATTGATTTGGCTTCTAGGAAGCGGTTGTGGTCTACAAAGCCACCACATGAGCCCAGGAGCAAATGGTTTCAGCCATGCAAGGCCAGACAGCAGTTGGGCCTCGGAGAGGAGGTTAATAATAGGGCCTGTCCTTCAGGCAGCCTGGAAAAGCCTTTGGAATTTCCTGTCTTCAGATACGCCTCCATCGATCTGTTCAGAAGCGTTTGACTCTCCAGCAGGCCCCTTCTCTGTGGCAACCTTGCTCTAGAAGGAAAGCAGTCACTGCTTTGGGTTAGAAAGCTCAGCCGTAGCTGTTGTAGAGTTTGAAGCCAAAACATATTGAGCAAATGAAAACCTCTCACTCCCCAGGAATCACTCTTCGTTTTCAAACACATCAATCAGTCTGTCAACAGCACGGATGGTGGGTCTATGTTGCAGAGAGCGATGGGCAGGGCGTTGGGCAAGATGTGCTGGACCTGGTATTAATAGTTCCATTCATCCGTGCTTTTTCTAGACATTTAACTCAATTGAGTGAATTTAGTCATATTGGAAAAACCCACTGGTTCTGACGAGGTGCTGAACTACACCATTTGGGATGCCAAATGTAGAAAGCGAAGTAGCCACATATAGCAGTCACAGTCCCGTAAGTTCTGGGGACACAGTTGTGTGGATAAGTAGATTAGCCCAGGCATATTGTGACAAAACCCAGTAAGGGGAGGTGACCTCAGGAGCTCCAAGGACTCAGAAAGGAGAGAATCGCTGGGCACAGTTCCTTACTCAAAGCTCAGAATAGGGCACCCCGAGTGTTCAGTAAGAACATTTTGAAAACTGTTCAAACGAGTGTGCCTAGACACAGGCCCGCCCAGGAGAAGGAGCAAATGCAACGGCCAAGGCAGCGGCAGTGTGGAGACTGGTTCCTGCAGCCCAGGCTGCCAGGGAGTTCATACGGTCGTCACCGTGAACAAGTGACAGAGGAAACCAGTGCGAGGGATGGAAGACTTATTTCGGCTCCTAGTTTTAGAGGCGTTAGTCCATCGTGGTGCGGGGAAGTGATTATCACGGCAGCTATCACAGAGGGTGAGGGTGGCGAGTGAGGGAGGGGAGGGAGGTCTAAATGGCAGGATTTCCCCTTCCCTCTTCGTTCCACCCACGCTGCAGCCTATGAGATTGTGCAGCCATCCTCGGTCAACCCTCTCTGCACACGCTCTCACAGACACACCTCACAACCTCCTAGAAGTTCTCATTCCCACCCAGGTCACAATCAAAGTTAACCATCGCAGGGCCTGCAGAGATGGCTCAGGAGTTAAGGGCGTCTGGCTGCTCTTCCAGAGGACCCCGGTTAGAGCCCCAGCATCAACACGCGGAGCATGAGCATCTGTAACTTTAGTCCAGGGGATACAGCACCCTCTTCTGGCCTCCATGAGCACTGCACACGTGTGGTATATATACACAGATACAGGCAAAACGTCAGTACACAGAAATAATAAAATGTTCAGAAAAGATAACCTACCACAGGCAGCAAGCTGTTTTGTTTATTCATGTGTCATTTCCCATTAGTCCATCCGTCCATCCGTCCATCGGTCCATTCCTTTCTCCCTCCCTCCGTCCATTCAAGATGTCATATTTGGCAATGCAAGACAAAACCAAGGGGACTAACTGACAATGCGAGAACAACAGATAAAAGCTTGAGAGTATGTGGAAGCTGGAAAGTGGTGTTGGGGGTGAGGGTCAACAGAACAGGGCATGGCAATTCTCTGGAGACTCTTGGCAGATGAGAAAGGAAACCAGGGCAGAACCAGAGCCATGGGTCAAGGGTCAGAGACAGGACACATTGGTTAATAGGTGCAGGCATCTGAGATGTGGCCACTGCAGCTTTGTTATCAGGTAAGGAGATGGCACGAGGGTCCTGCCCTAGTGTTCAGGAATGGGTGCAGGACGCCGGTGACACAGTGAGTGCCGTGGGCTCAGCACTGTGACGCGTGAGGAAAGAACCAAGAGAAGCATGACATGTCCTTTGTCCTAACAGAGCTGATAGCCCAGGAGGGTAGAGAAGAAACAGTAAAGCTGGGGCAAGGGCACGGTGGGCAAGCATTCTAAAGTCCCAGCACCCACACTGAACGCTGGCATGGCTGTAGGCACCTGTAACCCAGAGTGCAGACGGGAGGATCGCCATAGCTTGCCGGCCCCAGGTTCAGTGAGAGATCCGACCTCACGAGGATAGGGTGGAGAGCGGCAGAGCAGGACATGTTTCCTCCGCATAAACATGGGCAATAGAGCAGGACACCTGTCCACTGCATACTCATGGGCACACGCCCTTGTCCACCCCACACACGCACTCAGAGAAAGGAAGAAAGAGAGGGAGGGAGGGAGGGAGGGAGGGAGGGAGGGAGGGAGGGAGGGAGGAAGAGGCCCAGCAGTGGTGGTGCACGCTTTTACTCCCAGCACTCAGGAGGCAGAGGCAGGAGGATCTCTGTGAGTTCAAGGCCAGCCTGGTCTACAGAGGGAGTTCCAGGACAACCAGGGTTACACAGAGAAACCCAGTCCTGAAAAAACAAAACAAACGAACGAACAAAAGACAGAAAGAAAAAGAAAGGAAGGAAAGTGATTAGCAAAATACTTACTTAAGATGAATATGAGTCATGAAAACTGGAAAGGGTGGGTTGAGGACCAGGCACACCTCATAAACATTGAAGTAGCCAAAGCTATCCGTGGAAGGGTTGCTGGAGGAGGCAGGTTTTGCACCACCCTTCCAAGTGGTCCCGACAGTAGAGGCGGGAGTCGTGGTGTGAATAGGAAGCATCTCCCAGAAGCCCATGCATCTCAGCACCCAGCTAGCGGTGTTGTTTTGTGAGGTTGAGGAACCTTTAGACGATGAAGGGTATGGCTCACTGGGGCAGACCTGCTTCCTGTCCTCTCTGCTTCCAGCGCCATGGCTGGGGGCCCTCCAAGTGTCAGGCAGACCTGGCTCTCTGGTGTCTGTCGCTTTGTTCCTGATCCTCCATCTCTGCGGGGCCTGACGCTGCCCCTGGGTGATGGCGCATGTCCCGTGGTCCTTTTTCAGTCCTGATGCATCATGGTCTGTTGGGTACATAGCGAGACAGTGAAGATTCCATGGCTGGTGCCACAGGAGCGCGTTGCCTACAGAACTGGAGGTGGGGTAGCCCTAGGTCAAAGTGCTGGTGAGATCTGTGTCTGATCAGGATCCCTTCCTGGTTCACAGAAAACTGTCTCACCTGGCAGAGAGTACGGGAGCCTCCGAGTCTGTCTTCATGACCTTAGCACCTATCAAAATGTCTCTGAACATGTGAATGTTAGGGGGACATAAACGCTCATTGTAAAGCATACGGTGTGCTCCCACTTACAAAAGGTGATTTTTTATCCTGCAAATAATGCATTGACATGCTTATAATGTGATAAGGCAATTAAAATTACAGCTGTCTCAGACGCTTGCTATCCCACCGTCTTCAGAGCGACAGCCCTGATGTTCTGTGTGTCCTTTAGGCTTTGGATTTACATGTTGGTGTGTGCTTATTAAGTGCTTTCTGTCTCCCCTCCTGCATTTGTAAGTGGTGAGGTGCTGATGCACTTTGTGGTTTGTTTGTGGTTTGCTGTGTTGGAGGGTCTCTTCCTCAATGAGGTGTTGGTCAGATGGCATGACTTTTAAGAGCTGGGATTAATAAAAGGTCCAAGGTCGCTGGAACATTGCCCCCTGGAAGGATTAAAGAGGTTTTCTGGGGACTCAGTGCTAGTTGTAACAGTCCCGAGTTGTCAGAGCAGGCCCAGACCTGGATAGTTTCCTGGCTTCCTGTCACTCCCTCTCACACAACCACCTTTGCGATGCCATTCTCCAGGGGTCATTGCCGGCACTGAGGTGATGTTGACAGCATGCCATCAAACCTCCAGAACTGTGAGCTAAATAGATCTCTTGTTTATAAATGACCTCGGGTATGGTGCCTGTTCAACGGCAAACCAGCTGTAGTCCATGCCGCATGCACTGAATTGCCTTTCGCTCCTCTTTTCCACGTAAAAAGATGTCTAGAGTCTCGCCCCATGCCATTACAAATCAGTTTCTCCTGTCCTTAAGCAAGGGGTTGCATTCCGGAGCGTAGATATGCATTCTTGGTGGCCCTTCTACTGGTGGGTTTTGGGCAATTTCCTTTTATTCTTTGTAGTTACAAATACTTAGAATGAATATATCCAGAAGAAAAATCTCCTTGAGCATGTGGATGAGTACTTGCCACATGCTAATTATAACGATGGGGTCATAATGTATGTTTAATATCTTAATGAGTAAATCATCTTTAAATGCTTATCAATGTCTCCCATGAGTAATTGCTTAATGTACACATTTCTTCACACTCTCACACTGGTAAAATCCAATTGTCATAGTTAGCAATATTTCAGAAATATATACACTTTAAAAACTGCCAACTTTTGCTAAGCTGATGAGTATGAAAATCAGATCACACTGTCCCTCTTTTATTTAAAAATTAGTTTGGAAAATGGTTTACTTTTTCATATCCAATTCTTTTTTTTGTGAAGGTTTGTTCATTTTATTTTATTTATGTGAGTGTTTGCCTGCCTGTTTGTATGTCTGTCGACCACGTGCAGGCTTGGTGTGTGTGGAGGCCGGAAGAGGACACCAGATAGCCTGGAGCAGGCAGCTGAGGTGCAGTGAAGGTGCTGGGAATGGAACCCAGGTCCTCCGCAAGAGCAGTAAGTGCTCCTAACCCCCGAGCCATCCCTCTGACAGTTAGAGATTAGTGCGCAGCCTCTGGTGTAAACGTCTCTTTTTAAAATCATCATTCAGTGAAGCTGGTTGCTGCTATCCGTCTGGGGACAGCATGAAGACAACGCCCTCTTTGCTGGAGAGGCTGTGCCATTCTCGTTCCTCCCTAGAACGCAGAAAAGAGTTTCTGTCATTCTGCGTTCACAACAGCCGGTATTCGCTAACGCTGGAATCTTTGTTGTCTGCCTACTTGTTTTAGGCCATTCTTATAGATGATATCTCACAGCGCTTTTGCTCCTTGGTCGTGAGTGACGCTGACCTTTTTTTATCCATGGACCTGGAACTTCCATGGTGGCACACCCCACCCCCCCACCCCCCATTTGTGTGGAGTTTGTTCCTTAGGCTATGGGTAAACCCTTTATGTTGGAGCTGTGATCCAAATCTGGAAAGCTGAGTTCCCGAAGCTCTCTGCATGACTTGCCTATGGCACAGCAGATCTTAGGGACTCCTCCCCCATGGCTGTTTACTGCTTCCAGAACCTTTTGGAGAGGAGTTTCTGCTGTCTAGGACTTGTTCACTTCTCGAGACCCTTGGAGGGAGAAATGCTTCAATTCGGAGGAAACCACTAGGGGACAATGCCCACAAAGTACCGATCATTTGAATTTCCTTTGGAAGAAAGGAGCTTCTTTCTGCAGCTGCCATTAGCCAGCCATCCTTCCCAAAGGATATTTTGGGTGTACGTCAAATTCCAGGCCAACGACTCTTGTATTGAATTCCTTTAAAGCTGCCGTGTTCCTCCTCCTGGCTGCTGTGACTCTGGAGGAGCAATGTGAAGTGACTCAGCTGGTTTCTCTCTGGGTGAGGTTCTGTGTTCACCATCTTTACTCTTTCCACGCGTTTTGGAGAGACGGTCAGTGACTTGGTTTCTCTCTGGGTGAGGTTCTGTGTTCTCCATCTTTACTCATTCCATGCATTTTGGAGAGACGGTCAGTGACTTGGTGCCGATGCACATTTCTTTGACCTACTAGGGTTCTCTGGGCTACTTGAAACTCTATGTTTTTGTCTTTTTCCAAAACTGGAATTTTCCTGGTTTTCAAAGATTTCAGCACTTTCCCTGCTCCTCCCAGGACCCTCACAACACCAGCTTCTGGCCTTCTGTGGCCTTTCATGGGAGTTCTGGAGACTTTCTCTGCCCTTTATCCTGCCCAGGGTTTTAAAATTCCCATTGCTCACACTGGAGCACACCCACTTATCTGTCTCCAAGCTTATTGACCTCATGACCTTCCTTAATTTTTATTTATGTTATATTTTTAGCTCTAAATTTTCTAATTTTTTATACCTTCTTATTTTTTTGACTCATTTATTTTTTAAGCAGCAGTTCAAGACTCTTTATTTTGCTCTGTCAGGCATTTGAATGGCTTCATCAGGCAATTCAATGACACTGTCATCACCTCCTGGTGTCTATTCTCCTTCCCCACAGGCATTAAGAACTTAATTTTGTAGTACATTCTCAACATTTTGGGGATATTAAATATTAATATCCTGTATCTTACTTGAGTCCTGTAGATATTGTTGATACTTGCTCCCATGGAAAGTGGTGGTCAGATATATATAGGGACAGGTTTCAACTTGCCTTCTGTAGACTATGATGAGTTCTATTCTGTCCTATGATCTGTCAGTTGGCCTGTCCCATGTGTATGCCACCGAGTGACCATCCTGGGACCCGCATAGCGGTCTATTGCTGACTCATTCTCAGACTTCCATGCACTAACTCAAGTTGTAGTACATCGTGTCTGGATTGCACGTGAGTCTAGAGGTTATGTCCTGGGATTCTCTCCCTGTGTGCTAGCCTGAGGATGTATCGGTTTTCCTTTGGCTCTTCTTATACAAAATCATACGAGTACAACTTTCACGTGTCTGGGGCCAGGCGAAAGGAAGGAAAAGCCAAAGCAAGCAAACAAACCACAAGGAAAAAGAAACACATGGAGTTTGGCTCCACTTTCATGCAACCCACACTACCCCCATCCCTACGAGTTCCCTTTCTAGATTTATGACTTTGGGGTTTGTTTTGTGACTCATTTAGTTTTACCAGGGCCGTCTTTGTCACTGGTGCATGGAGACAGGAGGGGTCACCAGTGGGTACACAGTGAGTACCTTCAACCTATCAGGAGCAAATAGTTCAGCAGTAAAGCTTAGGCATCTTGAGCCCTTCCTCCCTTCATGCCCCACTGTTGACCTACCCATTCATTCTCATGCAGACCCGATACAGGCATGAGCAGTTGCTGTGAGTTTGTGATTGTAATGGTGATGCTTTGCCCAGAGGATGGCATTTCATAGCCCCTTTCCCTATTGCCTGCTTTTATGTTCTTCCTGCCCCCTCTTTTTCAGTGTTATCCGAGCCGTAGGGAGGATGGTATAAATGCCTCGTTTAGGATGGAGAAATTATCAGTCACTTTCCCTGTTCTTCCTGCACAGCCTTGAGTCTCCGCATTCACCACCATTCACTGGCAAGAGGGGTCTCTCTGACTAAGACTGAAAGTAGCATCTATCTATATGCAGGCTATGAAGGAGGGAGGGAGCTTCAAGCCCAGCTTCCAGTATATTTCTCTATACAGTGAGTATAAGGTACATGATGCCTTCAGCAATGGGTCCTATCATCAAGTTCTGTGGACAAAGAATGCCAAGAGCTTGTATTGTTTTGGAGGATTCTGGGGGCATCTTTGATCAGTAACTCACAGGGATACATTTCACTCCACTCCTGGTGCTAGAGTTTTTGTTTAATAATCTATAAATTCTGGGAGCAGCTTTTTCTAGCTCAGCAGAGTGCCTCCCTTAAAACTATTTTTTTTGTTTTTGTTGTTTGTTTTTTTTTTTGTTTTGTTTTGGTTTTCTGAGACAGGGTTTCTCTGTGGCTTTGGAGGTTGTCCTGGAACTTGTTCTGTAGACCAGGCTGGCCTTGAACTCACAGAGATCCGCCTGCCTCTGCCTCCTGAGTTCTGGGATTAAAGGTGTGCGCCACCAATGCCTGACATCCTTAAAACTCTTTTTAAAAAATTAAAATTGTATTTTTAAGTTGGTTTCTACATCTGAGCTTTTTCATATGTTTCTAACAACCATGTTTGGCACCTTTTAGCCTGGAACTCCAGTTACAGGGACTTCAACACTCTAGCCTCTGTAGGTACCAACCTGCCACACACACACACACACACACACACACACACACACACACACACACACAATCAATCAATCAATCAATACATTTTACAAATAAGCAGAATGCTGATTGCTCAGGAAATAGTCTAAGAGTTAACCTGTTGTCTTCATGATAAAGTAGGTTTTGGCGTGGGTTTTTACACCCCCCCAAGCCCTTATGTCCCCTATACTCTACATTATTTCTTCTTAAACCTGCCCACCGCCCACGCCACTCCCTCTACTTTCCTATCAGCAACATTCTAACATGCTGCATCCTATCCTTCTCAATGGTCTGGCTTCTACTGCTACTCCAGTTTGAACACGCCAAGTTAGAGGTTTGAAGCTTGGACAGACCTTGCCTGCCTAAGGCACTTGATTGGTCTAACAAAGAGCTGAATGGCTAATAGCTAGACAGGAGAAAGGATAGGCTGGGCTCCTAGGTAGTGAGAATAAATACAAGGAGAAATCTAAGACAAGAGAAGAGAAAGGAGAACGAGAGAAGGAGGAGAAGAGAACAAGGGGACATGCCTGGGGCAAGAATCCAGGCAGGCGGCAGACAGACAGACAGACACAGAGAAGTAGTAACATTAAGTAAGAAAGGAAAGGTAGATTAAAGAGAAACAGGTTCATTTAAGTTAAAAGTGTTAGCCAGAAACGTGCCTAAACTGGGTTGAGCATTCAAAACTAATAACAAGTCTGTGTCATGATTTGGGAGCTGGGTAATAGCACTAAAGAAAAAGGATGGTACATGTTAATACATATGTTCCTAGTATATTATGAGTGTGTATTTATATGTGTGTAATATACCTCTTTATTTCGCAATGTATGTTGGATCATTTCATATCAATGGGAAAATAACATTTGCCTTCAAGACTTTATGTGACCTCATGATATTCTGTTGCACTAATGAGTTACAATTTAATTCTGTAGTGTGGGCTATCCGTGTGTGTGTGTGTGTGTGTGTGTGTGTGTGTGTGTGTGTGTGTGTGTGTGTCTGTGTGTGTGTGTGTGTATGTGTGGTATGTGTGTGTGTGTGTGTGTGCAATACTACCAACAAGGTGTCTCTTTGCCAATTGCCAGGGGCAGTGTGCGCTATTATTTCAGGCATGTATAAAACACATAAATGCTTACATATAACACTTTATATATACACAGAATGAACTCCTAAAAATACAATTGCTCAAAGTACATAATCACAACTTAGGTAGATTTTTGTCAATTTTTTCTTTTGTTTAAGTTGCAAAAATGTATGCCTCTAGAGGGATTTTGAGGTCTTCTTTTTACTCTAGCCCTCTCCATACAGCTACATAAGATTTTTTAGTTTTGGTGATTGGACCAGCCAAAAAAACAAAAGGTTGTCAAGCATAATAGCAAGTTACATCGTCATTCAGGAAGATGTTGAAGCTAGTCAAAATGATGGTTGGCAGAAACCCCTGTAGGCAGGTGTGGACAGGTGTGGTAGCACATTATTTTTTGGGGGAAGAAGAGAGTCATCATGTACAGCTTGCAGGAAAGCAATGTAAGGGGATGGCTGGTTCTGCTTAGCGAGTTATTTTTCTGTCTTTTTTTTTCTTTTTATTCTGAACAAGGTAAATACGGTTTGAAGATGCCTCCCACGTGCAGATGTGACTGGGCATAAAAGGCGGCAGTGTGTTCAGGCTGCCATGGACAAGGTGTTTGGATCTTTCCACCTACTTCAAGAGCTCTGAGTACCGGGTTATATTTTAGGCAAGCAGGATCTGACCAGAAATAAAGCCCTTACAAGTGACTGATTCATTGGTAAATACAACACAAAAAAATCCTGTTGCTCAGAGTAGTGACAACCTGGTGACTTTCAGGGCTGCTGTTAAAAATGACATAAGATGGGTTTGTTAGTATTCGGGCATCTGTACTGGCCTGTCCTTGGGGTTCTGAAAGGACACGCCCTCAGCTGCAGCCACTAAGAGCACCACCCGTGCACAGTCATTAAGTTCTCCTTTAAAAGGGCCCCACTCACCTCCCATCCTTCTCTCTCTCTCTCTCTCCCTCTGTCTGTCCCTCCCTCCCTCTCTCTGTTCTCTCTCTCTCTCTCTCTCTCTCTCTCTCTCTCTCTCTCTCTCTCTTTCCCCTCTTTCCTCTCTCTACCCTCTGTTGCTTCTGTCCCTGGAGGCCAGTCTCTCCCTTTCCCTTTCCCCTTTTTATGATCCCTTTCCCTAATTAAAAAAAAAAACCCTCTGCTTGAATCCTGTCGCATGGCATCTTTCTCTTGTGTGCTGCTTTTCTTACATTACAACAGGGTGTCTGGACCACAAGAGGTTCTCAGACTGTTTGCATTCCTGTCACTTCCTGCTATCCTTGGGATTGTCTCCCATCATCACTTGCCCTGGGTAATGTCTGAACTTGGTCTGAGATGCATGTAGATGGTTTGGAGGCCTGCTAGAGACGGGATGGGAGGGAGGCACGGGCTCACACCAGCAGCTCCTCTTTCTTAAGGGCTTCTGTGCAAAGCCTCTGATGTAATTTGTTAGCCCACCCAACCCTGCAGCTCAGAAATTGGGTTTCTATTTGATCAGTTTGGCCGGGTCACTGAAGCTTCATGTGTCAACAGCAACACGACTTATCGACATCAACCCTGTGAGTGCCCAGCCTGCAGCTCAGCCTCTGCCAAGAGTCAGGCCACACTTCTTGGTGTCAGCCTGGGGCTGAGACTGACTGACAGCGGTCTCGTAGGCTGCTTAGTCATTCTTTGGAAATGGTGGCATTACCTTCTTATGTGCAGGCACAGAATATCTCTCACACTATCCATGAGTGTGAGAAGACAGTCCTGAAGCCAAAACAGGGTGTTGAGTCTCCTGGGACTGGAGTTACAGGCAGTTGTTAGCTACCTGACATGGGTGCTGGAACTCCAATTAGGGTCCTGTGGAAGCTCAGGTGCTCTTCTCCACTGAGTCATCTTGCCAGCACCAAGCAACCCAGAAGTTTTATTTGTGTGGCAACCTTTAAAGGGAGAAATGCCTTGAAGTGGTTATCGGGACACCCTGATGGCTTTGGAGAGGTCTGTTGTGCTGTGGGCAGCCAGTGTCCGGGACCAGTTTAGTGAGCAGAAACCGAGTAACAGCAACGACGATGATGATGGTGATGATGAACTCAGCAACTATCAAACTGACGAAACTTTGGAAACTTCTGCCTACAGCTGGGGCTCAGGCCGTTCAGGACAGGATCTGAAAACCAATCTCCTCTTGAAAGCATGGCCAGGAAGACGGCTGAAAGCCAGAGCCTGGAGCACCATGGCCCATGAGAAAGAATGACTGGTGATGCCTTTAGGGATTCCCAACGCGGAAAATGCAGTAGAATCTGCTGTGCTGTCTCTTGGGCCACTCACTGTCAGTGCAGGTCTAGGGCAGCTGTGGCCCCGAGGGGCTGAGTTACAAGTGTCGGGTTCCATGCTTGGAGTTCCTGGAAGAGATATGAATGAACACAGGGTGAGGGTCAAGATGCAGACTGTCCCCCCATTCATCACGGCAGGTAAGAGAGCCCCTCCCTGAGCTGTTCCAGGAGTCATGAGTGACACCAGGGAAGGAACTGCCTGGGGGACCTCAGCATGGGGAGCTCGAGTTAGTTCATGTGATTATTAAAAAAAAAAAAAAAAGCAAACCTCCCTATAAATTCTGTTAACGTACCCTAAATATCCTCTTGGTAACTTTTTCACAATAGCACTATACCTGAAGAAATACCCCCGAATTCCATTTATTAAGCTCTACCCTAACTATTTAGCAGCCATGTCCATAAATTCAAAGGTTTTTTTTTCTGTTTCTTTCCTACATAACCCACATCCTCATGGGCATGCCCACCCACTGAGCAGAGAACAACCTCTCTAACCTTACAACCGAGCTGGACCCTGTGGTCCTCATTGCCTGCTTCGCGCTGATCTTCACCCAGGACTTGGTTCTAATCATAGCACTGCCACCGGCCTGATTTTGCAAAGATGTAAAGTCATGGGAAGGAATATGGAGCCATTGCGACCTGCCTGCCTGAAGCTGGGTGTAGAGTTGGGCAGTGTGACTGTGTACCCCGGAAAGTGAAAACCTCCTCCGAGTTTGCTGTGAAAGCCGAGTATCCGGGTGGTCAGTGTGCAAGGTCTCCCTCCTGTTTCTAATGGAGCATGCACCATTTCCGACGTTTTGTTACTCCTCGGGCTAACCACAACACAGAGCTCAACAATGCTGGTGCCTTGTCTCTCCAGTCCTGCCCGTTCATAAGCAACGGCATCCTCTATGTGGTGAACAGTGAGCCCATTGTCAAGTTTGCTGGTGACAACACTAGGACTAGAAAGTCTCCTGTAACTCCTCACAGCTGTGACACATCCCCAGGGTCACCCACCCAGTTTTCAAGAGCTGGGAGTAGACCCTGGGGGGCATATGCAGCCTCTTACTCCCAGCCCACCTTCTAGAACCTTCCCATGTCTTGTCACCCCATGGTAATCACCCTATCTCTCGTCTCCATTGCATCCTGCAATAATCCTACTGAAACCCCTTGACCCATTTTATTGTGCCTTCCCTCAGCTGAGTTGAGATGACACAAAAATCATAATAGGGACTTTGAGACCACCGCAGGAGCATGACCTGTGACCTCAGCTGGGCCTCAGGTTCCAGGCAAAGCCTACGTGGTCAATTAAACTTCCCCTCTCCCAGAGAAACCCTCCATTGTTCCCCCATCCTTCTCTGAAGCTTAGCAGGGACTTGCCTCGCCTACCTTCCCTCACCTACCTCACCTCCTAAGAGCTTTTGCTGAAGGATCGCTGTGGCCCTGTGCCCTTGACCCCATGTCTTCTGTAGCCCTAGGAACAGCCTGTAGCTCTGCCGTGCTGTTGACTCTCTTTTGAATGACAATTTCTTGTATGTCTGCTAAGGTCCTTTTATACAGCTTGTGTGTGTTGTCGTCTCTGACTTAAAAATCAGTGAAAGTCTTCCGTTGGGGCCAGGGCGGTGGCTCAACAGGTAAAACGCGCATGCCATGCAAGCCTGACAATCTGCGTCTAGTCTCTGGAACCACCCAGCTAGAGCGCCAGATGTGGAGGCGTGCACACATCTGTAATCTCATCATCCCCATGGCGAGGTGAGGGCAGAGGCCGGAGAATCCGTCGGGAGATCCCGAGCCAGTTAGTTGGGAGCAGAAGAGAAACAAGAGAAGCCTTGCTACAATAGGGTGGAGGGTTATAACCTGGTCCTGAAAGTTGTCCTCTGACCCCTATGTGCACACTGTAGGGCACAGGGGTGTGCATGTGCATACACGCATGTACACATGCAAACACATGAAGAAAACCGTCTCTGAGGGACTTCTACAGTGACTTTCGTACAATGAATAGCAGACCACTCCAGTCTCATCAGCTGACTGACTGCCTAGAGAAACAGCCGCACTCGCAGGGTCCTGGGCCCTGCTCAGTCCTCTGTCCCTCCGTCTCTCCAGCTTCAATGTGTCACCCGCCCCCCACCGCCCTGCAGCCCAGGAGCCTAAAAACCATCTCAGGAGGACTGCGCAGTATGGGTATCGAGCCTTAGAGGGAAGTGAAGCTTGGCCTGGTCCTGTAGCTGTTGGGGTAGAGCAGAGCCTACTACTGTCCTCTACAGCCCAGGTGAGGCCCCTTTCTGTCCAGGCGTCCCCTACACGGCCCATCTGTCACCCCTCCCGGCCGTTTGCCTCATTAGCCATCAGCCTTTCAACACAGAGTCAGAAGAAAGCACCAGGTCAAGCCTTCAGACCCTGTAAGTCACAGCGACTCGGTGCGGGAAAGATCACTTGCCCGTTGATTCCTCTTCTTAATTGGACTTCCATTCCTGTTGTATCTACGATGTCAACAGAGCTGTCAGAGACATCAGAAAAAAAAGCCCTTCAGTGCCATGCCTGGAGCCGGGCCGCCCGTCTCTTCACTAACGCGCACCCAGGCGTGGCTGAGCAGACTCCTCTTAGCAGACACAGTTCCCCCACCTTTCCGCATTTGCTCTCAAGCCCCTTCCCCCCGCCCCCCCCCCTCTGCAGCCCATCCCCTGCCAACAGTGTCTTGCCAGCTGAAGCTTCATTGACAGGGAAGGATAAGGTGAGGTATTTTGGCCCAGCTGATCCGTCCCTTCAAGGAAACTTGGTTAAGTGTCTTCTGGCCTCCTGAGCACAGGGGCTCATCTCTCCTCCTCCCCATTCTGTTTAGTTTGACCTTGGTCACTGATGACAAGGCTTCTTTTCCTGCCAAACCAATCAATAAGCTAAACAGACAGAAGATGAGTATTTAGAATATGGGCAGCCAAACTCAAACACAGATAGGTTATCAGCCCAGCCCAGAGCAGACTTCTGAGCAAACATTTCATTAGCAAATTTTTCATGGCAACTTGCATGTTAAAAAAAAGAGAGAGAGAGAATGAGAGGAGGAGGAGGAGGCAGGGAAAACAGTAGCTGGGAGAGAAAGGGCTGACTGTAACTCTGAAGCTGGAGGTTGAGTGGGATCCTTTCTGGGTAGGTGAGCTGAGGGAAGACCCTCAGGAAGGAGAGACCTGGCCTCTTTAACGTTTCTGACCCCAAGATCACCTGTCTTCACTTTCTGGCCAGTGGGATGCTGCACCCACAGCATCTTGGCTGAGCTGGGCAGGCTAACCACCTTGGTGTAACACTGCCAGGCAGCCAGTGGCTGCTGTGAGCATCTGGCCTGGTCCCCTGTGCTGGGGTGCAAAAAAAGGGGAAGGCAGACACCTCCCACTCCCTCTCAATCCCAGCTGCTGCCACCAAAAGCCCCACAGGGAAGCTAAGAGCAAAAGTGAGTGCAACCGTAGGAAGTACAGCATCCTAACCTCACAGACCAGCCATCCTCGCGCCTCTTTAAATCCATCCAATATGTAGGACTGGGCAAAGCAAACAAACAAACAAACAAACAAACAAACAAAAAAATGCTCACACACTGGAACCCCAACCACCAGTGGTGGTTTCTGATTGTTGAAAATGTTGAATACCGTATTTTTCTCTTAATAACCCTAACAGTTAGGTGTTTTGGTTCACAGATAGAATGCCCTAGATTCAGAGTTGTGAGACGGGTCTGGACTTCCACAGCTGCTGGGGAAGCCTGTGAGGAAGACTTGGGACTCAGCCTGCCTGGCCCCAAAGGTGGGGAACTTTCTGCTCCCTGGTCCTGCTTCCCCCATGCATTTCCTCATCCTCAAATGTCTGTCAAGCTATGGAATTAATGATATTCTGTTCTTCCAATTAAATGCCCAGGGTGGGAAAGAACGGATATATTGCATCATTGGCTCCCTTTGAGCCTCGCCTTCTCATTGGGGTCTAGGCAGGAGCTTCTGGATCTCTTCCTCATACATATATACTCTTACACATGCCCTTAAGGCCTGAGCTCATAGGTACTTCTCAGGGAAGATTCCAGATTTCCCCTGTGCTACTTCATAATTGTTCTTTTTGTTTCCTTCCCTTCAATGTTGAGGGTGAAACCTGAAGCCAACTCAAATTCATGGTAACCCTTAAGCCTGGAACTCCCAAATAGACACGTGTGACCATACCCAGCTACTATTTATTCCTATTGTGATCTATTATTCCTCTAGAGTCAGTTATGATAATTATTTAATTTTAATTTATGCTAACCCTCAGCATAAATTAGCACTCATGCTAATCTTATATTCCTAATTTATAAACATTGGTGCTAATGAAATATTTTTGTGTGTAATCTGTTGACAATATCAATAATGACAACTCTACAGGCCTCCTCCGCTCCCTACAGTTGTGTCTGTGGACACCCACAACCACCTTCTTTAGTCCCCTCAGGAACCCTCTGAGGGAGAACTGCTAGCCTTCCCATTTCACAGGTGGGCACTGTGGGTGTCTGGAACGTAGCTAAGTACTCCTGGTGGCAGGGCTACCCAAGTGGGATTTCCTCGGGGGGCAGGAAGATGCCAGCAAGCTTTACAACAACGGTGCAATCTGTTACACGTGGTCCACTCTGCTTTTCAGGACATGTGTAATCAAAAGCTATGGGCACTTTGGATTTCCCATAGTTGCTCTCAAGGTCACATCGGCATAGTGTAAGAAGAGATCCGCAGGATGGCCAGACGGCTAAGCCAACCGTGTTGGCCCGAGTTTGACCCCAGAACCCATGGGAAGGTGAAGAAAGCAGCATCCGCCCCACAGGGTTGTCCTGCCCCAATCACATGCACACAGAAACACTAACAAACACGTGTTAAAGGACTCAACGCGTTACAAAGTCTTGGGTTGGCATTTTCCCTTTGTTCTCTCCTTGTTTGGGTTCTCCCGCTACCATCTTGAGACAGCGTCCTGTCTTCAGGACCACGGGGTCTGCGTCTACAGTCCCCTGGCTATATACTCACTCTGAAAGGCAGAGATCCTTGTGGGTTTTGTCTTAGGCTTGGACTCTGATATTTACTCATACTGAAAGAGCCTGGATTGCATTCGTGGTTTCATCTAGTTTCCCCGTTTCCTTAGCCTGATGATACATTCTAGTCTGTACTTTTGAAGTTTTATTTATTTTTTGTCAAATTTAAATTACAGACCCTTAAGAACCTCCTCTTGCAGGAAATAATGTCTCAGGGAAGCCATTGTCCAGTGTCCCAGAGCGGAGGCCATGCCTATAGCCAACTGACTTCCAGAGTGAGGAAGACAATAGAGTTACAGATGGATAAACTGAGGCACAACCAGTTCCAGACCACAGAACACCTGCCGGCCTCTTGGCTGATGGCTGTCTTCATAGGCCTGAGCTGACTCTAGGTTAGGCCTCTGAAAGCTACAACTGTTTTTCTTTCTCTCTCATGCTACTCAGAAACATCTTTCCATCCCTGTCAGACCCCCACCCCTGTCTCCCGCGCACACGCCCATTCCCATTTAGCCAAAGAGAGGGAAACCCACTTTTTGCCCATCCTGTGAAAATCTGGTGCACAACCCTTTCTTCGAGGCAGATGTTTGGAGATGCTGGGACTGCGGGTACTCAGCCTGTCAAACGCCTTTTCAAGTGATGACAGAAGGGAATGTGTGGTTCAGAACACAATAAACTGTATTCCCGTCCAGTAACCCTGAATCCCACCTTTTTACTAAAATGAAATGAAAATCCAAATCCAGCCTTAAGTACAGGAAGTATTTACTATTTCCGTGCAATCATCTCAAGTGGGGTTGAGTCGCGAGGCCGTCTCAGAGCAGATTGGATGCTACCCCCTTGCCCAGATGTTTGTGGAAAAGGTTCTGGGTGCACAAGGGGATTAAAGGTTTATATGTAATATTTCTGATGACCACAAGCCTTGCTAACATGTTTCTGTCTTTGCTGCTGCCTCTGAGCTTTCTCGTTCCTGTTTCCTTAAAGAGCAACCTTACCCCTCCAAACTCAGCCAGCGAGGCTCCAGACATGCAGACATAGTAACCAGAAGAGCAGGGTTCTCAGAAGCAGACATATTTTCATGGTGGCATTGACCTGCTTCATACAAAAGTGCTTTTTGCTTGGGGGAAGTTACAAACAAGTCCCTCAAAGGGTCACTTCTTATGGGACAGAATCTCCAACTGCCCACCTCGTCCAGTTTTGCTGAGCTGTGTGATTTGCCTTACAAGCCCCCAGTAGATGTGGCGGTATCCCCGAAATCTAGGTGAGTCAGATCAGTTGCTCTCACAGCCACTTCGGCGATTCCCTAGTGTAGGTCTCACACTGGGCTGTGGGATCCTGTACTTGCACCATCCTATTACTTGATGGCCTCTCTTCCCCGTCACCCCCACACCTGTGAGAAGATCTGAAGCTAGATTGTGTGAGTTAGCCAAGTATTATGTGCCGGACAAGCTATACTTCACATACTAGTGGCAGAGAGAAATCTAAAACTAGGTCACCTCGTGGTTGGTTACAAGTTGTATTTATAACCGAGAAGAAAGGGTCTCTGAGATCATACACATTTTCTGACCGAAACCCCCACTTCAGAGGGATTGCTCCGAAACATTCCTTAGTTATTACACTCAAGATAAAAAAATAGTGCATTTCTATGGAAACTGAGATTTTGATACAAAATAATATAGTTGGTCAAAACCTGAACCTGAGCATGTGCTTCCAGGGCAGGGCGGCCTTTGTGGTAGTTTTAGGGGAATGAAGCATCTCCCCAACACCACCACCACCCCCAGTCTCTAAGATTTAATTCAGTTTTCTTTTAAAATCTGATTTATCAGAATTAAGTCCCTTCCTCCCTCCCTCACTCCCTCCCTCGCTCCCTTCCTTCATCTGTCTCACATTTTAGCTTTGGAGACTTGGGCCTGGTGAGAAGGGTTGGCGGTTAAGAACACAGGGGTTGGAGAGATGGCTCAGCGGTTAAGAGCACTGACTGTTCTTCCAGTGGTCCTGAGTTCAATTCCCAGCAACCACATGGTGGCTCACAACCACCTCGAGTGAAATCTGGTGCCCCCTGCTGGCACACAAGCAGAAGACAGTATAATAAATAAATAAATAAATAAATAAATAAATAAATAAAAGAACACATGCTGTTCTTCCAAAGGCCTCTAGGTAGATTTCTATCACTCACATTGAGTGGCTCACAACTGCCTCTAACTCCAGCTCCAGGGGATCCAATGCCTCTGGCCTCTATATGCATGTGTGTGCGCGCGCACACACACACACACATACACCCACACGCAGATGCATGATTTAAAATATATCTTAATTTTTTTAATTTTTAAAATACAAACACTGACTTTCTGTTAAGCATCCATCCCATTCTTTGCGAGTGTTGATGCTTGCTCCTCCCAAATCCTCCCGACTTTAGGTTTCCAGGTGACAGAGTGGTGTGGGGTGCTTTCCTGCTGCCCCTCAACCAGCTACACTCCAAGCGAATGGTGACAAGGAGCCCCGTCACCCACTGGAAGATTAGAGAGGTGTCCTTGTTTACGTACAGCTCCATAGGCCCAGACAGGAAGGAAGTGAAAGGAACAGACCCTCTAAGGAGGGCAAAAGCACTGAGACAGGGGCTGTGGACAGTGCGGTTTGCTGGTGTCATGATGATACCAGCCACGGAGAGAAGAAGGTCACCCTGAACAATCCTGGGATTCCAGGCAAGGGTTCTTAATGATGGACTTCAATTCATTTTCACAGATGCGTGCATCGAGAGGCACAATGAGGACAAGGGAAACTGTGCCGGGCCGGGGCGAGGCTAGGCGGGGCCCTGGTTCGGGGCCCAGGATCTGGTCTGGGGGCACGGTCACAGGCTCAGCCGAGCTGGGGAGAGCGTGGCAGAGAGGGGCGGTTTTCTATCTGAGTTTGCCTCATGTGCTTGTTTCCCCGCAGCATATGGTCAGATAAGACACTGGGAGAGAGGTTGCTTCCCACCGTTTACAAAGATCACTTCCTCGTGAGCAGGCTCTCTGGGAAGAGGTCCTCTTCTGCTTCTTTGGGAGTGTGTGAGGGCTCAAAGTCCCATCCATTGCCACTCCTCTGCATCACGAAGACACGGCTGGTGTCTGCGGAACATTAGAGAAGCCTCCGGGGCTGAAGTGCAGGGCTGAAGTGCGGGAAGAAATGACGACCATGGGTGGAAATGAAAAGTATTCAAACACAAATTAGCATAAGCCCAGGGTCATCTTGCGTGCGGCCCTGGCAATGAGGGAATTCACAATGTAGACGGGGGAGGGTAATGGGAAGTAAGAGCTAGGCATTAAGTGCCAGGTACAGCTGGGAGATTACAGAACAAAGTGCAGAGAGTGCAGAGAAGATAAGGGAGGCAAAGTTAGAAAATGAAAAAAAAAAAGATTGGACCAAAGGTTCAGATAAATAATGGGGAAATTTTCAAGTGTGTGAGCCGTGGGTCATTGAAGGAGACAGTTGGATGGCTAAGATGAGGGAAAGGTAATTTGTTGAAGAAAAAAAAAATGTAGAGGTGACTAAAAAAAATGACAACTCTTACATGTGTGCTGGAACTGTCGGGAAGATGGGGTGGGGTGGGCGATGGCATGTGTCAGACACTGGCATCCTTTTCCTCATGGGAGCCGAGGAACTATGGAAGGCCAACGAGCGTGCTGCCCCAAGAGACTTGTAGATGAAGATGAAAACAGCAGAAAGCAAAACGGCAGGGAATTGTGTTCAAAGGCAAAACACAGCAAACAAGTGAATTGTAACAAATTTAGTAAAGGAGAATTTGAAACACAGAAGGTTTGGGTGGGGTGGGATGGGCTGTTGGGGGTGAGATGTAGGGGTGGGGTGTTGGGGGTGGGGGTGGACAAAAGCCAGGGTACATGACTGGTGCCATCTCCTGGGCTTGTTGTTAGGTCTCCTTCTTGGCGTCTTTCCCTCCTTCCTTCCTTCCTCCTCCCTGCCTCCCTCCCTTCCTTCCTCCCTTCCTTCCTCCCTCCCTTCCTTCCTTCCTTCCTCCCTTCCTCCCTTTCTTCCTCCCTTCCTTTCTTCCTCCCTTCCTTCCTTCCTTCTTTCCTTCCTTCCTTCCTCCCTTCCTTCCTCCTCCCTTCCTTCCTTCTTTCCATCCTTCCTCCCTTCCTTCCTCCTTCCTTCCTTCCTTCTTTCCTCCCTTCCTTCCTTCCTTCTTTCCTTCCTTCCTTCCTCTTCCCTTCCTTCCCCCTTCCTCCTTCCTTCTTTCCTCCCTTCCTTCCTATTTTCCTTTCACATTTTTCCTATCAGGAGACTGCCGACATCCAAGTGCTTTGCTACTTCAGGAGCTGTATGGATGAACGGAAACTCAAACCTACTTGAAGCCGTCCTGAAAGTGGAACAAGAAACTCCTCCCTGCTTTGGGAAAGAAGAGGGTAACAGGGACACTTGTCAGAGTGGCCAAGAGTAAGCTGTCTCGAATGTTCTGTTTTACTCTGATGCCTGTGGGTTTTAAAAAGGCTGTATAGAATCCAGGTGTCAGTGTCAGTAGCCCTGGTTAGTTGTGGGAAGCTATTCCGGGAGCCCCTTCTATCACCTGTACCAAATAGGGTGGCTCCTGGCAAGGCTTGGAGGGCTGTTCATGGGAGGGGCCGGGAGGGGCTGTATTGCTCAGACTGAAGATCCATCCCAAGGTGTGTGAAGTGTGACAGAGCCAGGGGGCAGCTTCTTTCCCATGGAGCAAAGGCTGCCACGTGGATAGACGCTGGAGACAGCCGCGGTGGCAGAGGAGCGGCAAGAGTGACAACTGAGATAGGTGACCGGGTCTTGTGTGGCTGAGGAGGGAGAGGCGGTGACTTAGTTATCTGACTCAGCACAGAGACAGAGGAGGTAAAGATCCAGGGACAGGCAATCGGGAGGCAGGACAGATGCTCTGCGGCCGCGGGCAGTAGGGCCGAGGAGGAAGAACCCAGTGTAGGGCAGATAACGTTTAATGTTTTGTCATCAGGTTATGGTGCAATAAAAGAAACCGAACGTTACTCCGGATTGCACATATGGAGGTGGAGGCGTGGAGAGGTCAGGTGGTTAGCTGAGATCTCTGGTAGGGAACTGAGAAGTGTTTGGCTGAGAACATTGGGAAAACAGCGCCAAGATTTTCTTCTCATCTGCTATTGTGGCTCCGTTTCTAGCCCTGTACATTTGACAGCATACCTCCATAGTCCAAGCTGCTCATTTGACTGATATTCTTGTGTGTGCGTGCGTGTGTGTGTGTGTATGTGTGTGTATGTGTGCGCGCGCGCACGCGCGTGTGTATGCGTGTGTATTCAAGTGCTTCCATGGGAGCCAAAGACAACTTCCTCTATTGCTCTCATTCTTACTTTGGGGCAGGGTCTCTCACTGGACCACCGAGGTTGCTAATTTGTCAGGACTGGCTGGCCAGCCAGCTGCAGGAATCTCCCTGTCTCTGCTTACCCAGTGCTGGGATTTCAGGCGCCTGCCACCCTTCCTGGCTTTGCACATGGAAGTGGCTAACAGGGATGTGTATCAGAATTCCGGGGTTCCAAAGCCAGGTCCTGTTGTTTGTACTGCAAGCACTTTACTGACTGAGCAGTCTCCCCAGTGCCTCTGCTGATGTCTTCATGAAGTGGAAGGCTCAGCCAGAGTGGACTGGGGGAGGCGGTTCATACTGTCTGAATCTCAGCCCCGTGGCTCTATAGGCTGCGCTGGGAGCCAGGTGTCCCTTGCTGTCTGACAATCCTTGCTTTAGAACCCTTCCAAATGAAGAAAGAAGAGGTCCAAAAGAGAAGCTGCCTCTTCCTAGCCAACTACCGGGTTCCAAGGGATGTTCTCTCAGAAAGCAATGCACAGTCACAAGATAGACTGTGTTACCTCTGACCAAAAGTGGCTATGACCTTCCAATTCAAAGAGAAACACATGACTCTGTTCTTTTCAGGATTTTTATATTAGGAGCTTCTCATTGATCTTTGAGTGTTCAAGTTTCAATCTGAAATAATGAAGCTCACTGGACATTTATTCCACATATTACAAACATACATACATAGACGAGGGTTGTGTATACGCTTGTAAATGCATATAGCTTCCAAAGTCAGTCAAAAAGAAACACCTTTGGATCCATCAGGCTTTAAAGACAACGATGACAGGAAAAGGGGAAGTAGTTTACTTCCTTGAGTTCTCACGGATAAGGCCTCCCCAGATTCAGCCTTCACCTTATTTCTTTAAGGTCAGGTTGCAGAGGAATCTGGACAGCAGGGAAATTTCTCGTGGGAAATCTGCTGTCTCACCCTCCCTAGGGCATGTGTCTTGGCTTCCAGCGTAACCTATCTCAGTTGTTGGTAACCCTACCTGAGGTCACAGGTTCAATATTATCCTTGGGCTCCTACATGAGCCACCTTCTCTTCAGGAAGTAAATTCATCTTGAAATAAATGTATGTGTCCGTGGGGTGGAGGTTCACAGAGTTAACTCACTTGGCATGAGAGGGCAAACAAAGAAAAGGGACTGAAATAACTGTAATTATCCTTAGAAAATATAAAATATGTCAGCTCCCATGCCTGGAAGTGGAAGGGATTGGCACACCTTTAAGTTCATGTGGTCCCCTCCCCAAGACTTCCATGCACAGCAGTGGAGTGTATTCCCAGGATGGATGGAGCCCCGCATTCCCCATTTAGAAGGACAAAGTAGAAACAACAGTGTACTAGGCTTCGAAGATGACTCCATGGTTAAGGATCGCTGGCGACTCTTACAGAAGATCAGGGTTTGCTTCCCAGTACCCATATGGCAGCTCACAGCTGCCTGTGACTCCAGTTCCTGAGGACACAATACCAGGTTATCAGGCATGCAAATGGGGCACATGCTTACACATACATGGGCATTCACACATACAGTGAAATAAATAAATCTTAAAGAAAGAAAGAGAGAAAGGAAGAAAGTGAATGGAAGAAAGGAGGGAAGGAAGAAGGGAGGAAAAGAAGAAGAGAGGGAGGAAGGAAGGAAGGAAGGAAGGAAGGAAGGAAGGAAGGAAGGAAGGAAGGGAGGAAGGGAGATACTAATAACAATCATAGCTTGCAATGCTGACTTACTTATTGGGCGCTTACTGTGTGCAGTGCTAGCTGTGTCTAAACTGATAAACAGTGGTAGACCCTGAGGATCCCCGTCCCTGCTTCTCCCATGCTGGGATTACAGCATGTGCCACCCTAATTTTCAAAGTTGTTGGGCAACAACTTTAACAACCGAGTCGAGCCATCTCCCCAGTCTCTGGCCCCTGATCTTTCTAAAGATAGGCATGCCTAAAAATGCACCTTCATTTCCCCGGTACACACAGTAGGGCAGAGAGAGCCCTGAGGTTTGCCAACTGCAGAGCAAGCAGCTTCGTTCTCCCTGTGCACACAGTAGGGCAGGGGATGCTGAGGCTGGCTTTATTTGAGGATTGATTAAAAACAGCTTCTTCAGTTATGACCTTGGGACATCGTTACTGTTCACATGGATCAGCCCAGTCCTACAGTTGGACTGCAGAGGCCACCTTGCTATCAGAGACTTCCCCCAGGGCAATGAGGCTCCATCCACATTTGGACTCCCCCCCCAGAGCAGAGGTACCCTGCCTCCCTGGTTGTCTACTTAAGCTTGGAGCGGCGTCTCTCTGTAAGGAAATGACCTGTGTAGATGAGGCTGAGGTCTCTGAGTATTGGTTACGTTTATTTTTGCTTCCAGATCCCAGCACTTTTGCTGCCCCTCTTTTTCTAACTTAGCAAGTGAGGGAACTGTTCCCCAGTCAGGCCGCCCTGTTGAACTTAGATGTAAGCTCGCCATCCTTCCTGAAGCCATGGACTCCATGTTGGTTCAGCCACTTGCTTCTAAAACTTAGTAAGGCTACAAGGAAGGGCGACTAACAAGTCCAATGATCCCTTTGTTCGCTTCGTGCCTGGATGATAAATGTACGGGCAAGCCCTGGGACCTCCGAAAAAAGAAATTACACCGTTGTCCTCCACGGGTCTCTCCCTCTTCTCTCTGATCAAGGATACAGAAAGGGGCCCTTCTCTCTAGGAGCCCGCCTGTGTGCCTCTCCCTGCAGCATATGGAGACTTTGCTCTGAGAGCTTGGGTGGCAGGTGAACAGCTGTCGTTGGGCACTGTTCTGCAGAGGCAGCGGTTGTAATTCTGAGAGCAGGAGCTCCAGGAGACAGCTTAGTACTTGGCAGCAGAAGCCGACTGCTTGCTAGTTTTCCTTGCCCCGTCCACCCCTCCATTTATTTCTCCTGCTTGTGTCTATTTGGGGATCGTGAAAATTGGCGTTTATTTACAGAAATTTGCCTCAGGAACTTTGGCTATTGCAACTGGACAAAACACATATCGCCTAGCAGAACAGAGAGGAAAATAAATCCCTTATACAATTGACTTAGATGGGTCAGCGTTAACATGTTATCAGACACCTTAAACCATGCTTGCTCTCAGTCCCTGTGATGCCAGCATTCCAACTTCTACTTCTAAGATGTGACAGGATGCTGTAGAGGATGTTTTCAAGGCTGCATACGGAAGCTGTGAAATGACCTAGATGTTCAGTGACTGGGATTAACCTAATAAATGAAGACACGTGTACATAATAAAGTATATACCGCTATCAAAATGACAAGTGTGTGTTCATGCATATACGTACATGCTATGGGTTATGAAACGGCGTGTGTAGTCAAATCTCATTTTAAAAAGTGTGCAGCTTGTGCCCGCAAGGTGGCTCAGCAGGTAAAAGTGAATGCTGTCCAGCTTGATGCCCTGAGTTCAATCCCAGAACCCCACACAGTAGAAGGAGAGCACTCCCACAAGTTGTCCTCTGACCTCCCCAGTCATGTCATAGAGTGTGACTGTGCACACACACGCACGCACACACACACATACTAATTGTAATACAGATTGTAAATTTAAACTTTAAAAATCTCCTCATTTCCAGATGAAGTCTGGAGACTTATACACCAAAATGAAGGGCTTAGTTGCAGGATACCCCCAGATAATCCAAAATGATTACCTACTATTATTAGTGTACTAAGAAAAAAGTAATATTTTTCTTTAAAAATAGAATTTTTTTCTATTTTCAAGATTATGCAGGGAAAGAATCCTTGCTGCTATAGTCAGTCCTTGGCATCCAAGAGCTGTGGTCTCTGACCTGGAAGCCACCGGGGACTTCCTGAATTCAGTTTCAGTTTCCCAGTCCCCTGTCCTTGACCAGCCATTTTGGTGAATCTGGTGGGATTGGTTCATATCCCCTCCACTGGCACAGTAGGGTCAGATGATTGTCTTCAGCTGAAGGCTGCAAGATGCTCACCACCCTCCCTAGATGGTAGGCGAACCAACACTTCTACAGCAATGAGAGTTATCACAGGCTTGCAGAAGAAGGAAATCAATGTGTAGACTTGGGAGGGCTTGGGAGATGACATTAGACTTAAGGGCATTGAAGGCGTCATTCAGAAGGCACATGGAGGAGTCGTCCATTCCAAACAGAGGGGGCAGCAGTGACTGAATGATCAGGATTGCCTAGCCACGGCATATGACCAGGGATATGGCACTCTTGGGTTCTAACTGGAATCTGCTTCTGTCCCCTGAGTCCTCTGCACTGTGGCCAGAATCATGTCATTAGCAGAAGAGTGACCGTTCAGGGAACGGCGATCCGATTCTGCCGGAGTGTGGCCTACAAGGTGGGAAACCACACAGCCGGTCTTGGCAGGTGAAGCTGGGACTTAATGACAAGGACCCAGAGTGAAGAGGCTGTTCTCCTTGGTCTTGTAGATATAGGAAGACAAAAGGAGTGTCTCACTGAAGGGTCAGACATATACATACCCCATTTCTCCCTCCCCACTGTGTGTGTGTGTGAGCATTTGTGAATGTGTGTGTCTATGGATGTGTGTGTGTGTGTGCATACTGAGTAACTTTCCCTCTAATTTGAAACTCTCTCTCTCCATATCATGGGAATCTGCTAATGCGTGTATGCATTTTTTTCTCTCTCCATCTTGTGTGAGTCCCTTTCTGTCAATCTTATGTGAACCTCTGTGTCTCTGTGTTGTGTGAATCTGTGTGTGTGTCTCTCTTTACCTTGTGTGAGTCTCTCTACATATGTATGTCTTAATTGAACATTTGTCTTTCTCCACGTGTGACAATTTGAATGAGAAATGTCCTCCACAGTCTCAGGCATTTGAATTCTTATTCCCCCAGTAGGTGGCGTTGTTTGGCGGTATTGTGCCATGGGAGTGGGCTATGAGTTCACTTCCTCTGCTTCGTGCTTGCAGAAGTGAGCGCTCAGCCTCTGAGCAGCTGCCATTCTGGCATCTGCTGCTTTCCTCCCACCGTCAGGGACTCTAAACGCTAGAACCTGGAGCCTAAATAAACCCGTTCTTCTGTGAGTTGTATTGGCCACGGTGTTTTCTCACAGTAATAGACAAGTAATTCACATACCACACTGTACGAATCTGTGCGTATCTTCAACGTATATTAATCACTCTCCATCTTTTGTGAATCTCTCTCTTTCTATCTTGTGTGAACCTGTCCCTGTCTGAATCCTGTGTGCGTGTAAGCGTGTGCATGTCTCTCTCTTTGTCGTGTGTGAATCAACCCCACCCCTGAAGGCAAGTCAGCACATCTGGTCCCTTGCCAGGCAGTGACTTAAGCTGGACTCTTCTCTCCCTGGGGAGAGGCTTTTCTGCTGATGGCACCAGACTCTAATGAGCCTCCATCTTCACACCCAGCTCCTCTGTGAGCAGCCACACACGCGAGAGATGGCTGGCTGAGATTCAAGGCGCTGTGGGCAGTGTCTGAGGGGACAGAGCAGAGGTGGGAGATCCTAAGGAGTGAGAGCTGTGGGCCCTGGCCTCATTAACAGCTGTGATGCTGGGCAGGGACCCCTAGGCCACACCGGGGACATCTGAGGAGGAGGTCGGGGAGCGGCACTCAGGACTGGGCCTCCATACAGAAGGCCACCGCCACCTCATTCTGGCCTCTCTGCCTGTGCTCTATAAGAACTGGCAAACGGGGCCTCAGTGCTGAGATTCAGACTGAATGTTTAATGTAATTAATGCATATTTCATAGCGCAGTAACTGCCAGTGATTTGCTCTGCCGGCCTCCCTGGCTGAGTTATTTACACAGCCATTTTCAGCTCAGTCCCAGAGCAAGTTGACAAATGAACAAGCAGCCACACAACGCTGTCTGGGCTTTCCCTGTGCAGATCAGGGCCCTGCAACTTCACAGAGTCCCCTCATGGCATTTCAAACCTGTGCTGCTTGGTCAGATGACTGTATCTCTCCTGGGAACCACGAGCCAAGAGTCTCTCGCCTTTGTCCTTCCCTCCTCCCTGCTCCCCAGCCTCAAGAAAGTATTAAAAAGGTTGATTTTATGCTCGCACTGTTATGCCCTGAAATGGATCTTAGTGATACTTCTTTTTCAAAATCCCTAAAATTGAAGTCCCCCTAGTCAGCAACTCCACTTGCCCATTGATCAGTTCTGACAGCCCGTTTGCAAGGCAGCTCTGCCCACAGGAAGGTCTGCCACAGATCCGGGGCTCCTCAGCTCACCTGCTCATCATGGTGACGGCTTTGGCAGGCTTTCAGGTTCTTGTGATGCGGGTCTCTGCACTGGGACAGCCAGGCTGGCGTTGGGAAGGCAGGGTTCAGCTCAGGGGATGGCTGCTGCGCACGTCCCTTTTGGCTTCTCACGGAACAGGCACAGATCCAGCGCTTTGAGCCTCAGTTGTAACCTCTCATTCACCACCAGGAAGCTTCAGCTCTCTTTGTGTGAAAGCTGGGCTCTCCCAAAGAGTCATAGATGATGAGATTCCTCTGGGCAAACACAATCCCATGTTTTCCAGACTCTGGGGTTAGGCGGAGGAGATATTCTCGCTGTTCTCTCTTTACCGTGAACTTTTTCTGCCTCTGTCTTCTAATCCCAGGTCTGCTTTTCAATTATTTAATGAAATTAAAATAAATTGATTTAGGCAAAAAATAAAAAACCTCTTAAAGAGCGAAGGATATCCTTTATGGTGTGAGCACACTCACACATCCATGGATTCACATACACCATGCTTTCCTCAGGGGAGACATGCTTACAATTACCATAACGAGTTAATGCCATTTGTTTGTTTGTTTATGGTGCTGGAGATCGAATCCAGGTGCCTGTGAACACTGGGCCGGCACACTGCCGCTGACCCGTGTGCCCGGTCCTAACGGCTAGCAGCCGTATCGAACCGTTTGCCATTGCCACATGCCACACAGTGTTGCCATCTTCAAATATGCTGGCCACATTCATTGCCATCTGGGGGCACATGCGGCCCATGGGCCACAGTTGGGCACACTGGGACAAAGAAGTTACTTTAACTTCCCATGATGTTTAATGACGAGCATGTAGCAGCAAGTGAATAAAATATGAACTGATGAGGAACAGACTCTCAATGGCGCAGTCTTACATACTGGGCTCTCGTCTCCGCCAGCATCCGGATTTTAAGTCCTGCTGTGGGGAAAGTCAGAAGACACAGGTGCAGGCTCCAACAATTGGGTTCAGGTCTGATACTTGGACTTAGGAGAAAATATTTAGCCCCCACCCCCAGACAAGGGGACATGGACAGCACACCAACCGACTCCGCCAGCGGGATTTCGAGTTCCCTGCCTTCTGTGGGTCTCACTCTTCTGACTGTGAATTCCCCTACAGTGCCATCATGAGAACTACAGAAAGGGGTTCCCCAGAGCCACTTCACAGGGGCTGACTGTGGACCACATTCGGCCACTACCCACTTAAATAAGGTGGAGCTGTGGTTTGCTGGCTGATTATTCATCCCGGACTCTCAGAGAGGATTGCGGCATTTTTCACAAAGCGCGTTCAAACCCAGAGGATTTTGCTAGATCATACAGTGAGTAAGGCCGGTGTAGGGGCTAGTGAGTTCGTAGAATAGAAGTCCACAGCATCTCTGCCTTGCTGTTTGACCCTGGGAGACACATTACAAAGGGGAAGACCTCCTGAGGGTCCCCTACAGCTAGTTACTTATCCTGGAGAGAACAGAGTAGGGAAGAACAGGGCATAGACTCTCCAGATTCCATCAACCCTCTGAGGCCTACCCGCCAATTCCAAAAACGATGGGGGTGGGGTAGGGCTTGCTTCCTGGTCATGCTTCCAACCACCTTTTGTGAGTTCCCTATGGGTGAGTGAACAGACTGTCCTATAAAGAACAGTCAGTTGTCACATTGTGTCTGAAAAAACTCACTTTGCTGCATGGAGATTCATGCTCAGGTCGAAGGCTTCTTCATGCAGAAAGGACAGACCTGAGCAGGCATCAGAAATGCCTGGGGCGCTTACAAAGTGATGCAGATCCCCAGGTGCCACCCTTGGGGAGGATGACTCAGAGCATCCATGCTTTCTCAAGCCCTTGGGTGAGTCCTGTGATCTGCCAGGTGTGGGCCTGCTTTAGGGCATTTGCCTGGCTGCAGTCTTAGACGTCGGTTTATTCACGATGTCTTTGTCCTATTAGATCATGTCTATTCCTGGCACTCTCCTTACCTTTGGGTTCAGAGTTCCAGTGTTTACCTCAAGCACATCTAGAACAGCCACTGTAAAACAGACCCCAAAAGGACACCCTGCGCTTGAGGGACAGCTGACTTACAGCCTCTGACCTGGACGAGCTCGCCTTCCAGAGGCTGTGCTTCAGAAACACGTCATTGAAAAGGTTGGAAGGGATTTCTCATGCCAGAAATCAGGGGTTTGAGTATCCACAACTTCCTGTACAACTCACTAACCCCTAGAACAGAGGTTCTCAACCTGTGAGTTGAGACCCCATTTGGGATCTAATGACCTTTTCACAGGGGTTGCTTAAGACCATCAGAAAACACATTGATATTTACATTATGATTCACAACAGTAGCAAAATTACAGTTACAAAGTATCAACAAGAATAATTGTAAGGCTGGGGGTGACCAACGTGAGGAACTGTATTACAGGGCTACAGTGTGGGGAAGGTTGAGAACCAGTACCCTAGTGCTAAGTCCCCCAGGCCCCAGCAACGATGATTGACAGCATGAACTTGAGCCCCATAGCCAACTCCCTCTGAAGAAATAAGGAATTCCTAGCTGGAGCGCTTTGGCTTGAACAACAGAGCCTCTTCTTGAATCCTTTTGCATCTTTGGCTGGTTAACTCGGCCCCTGCTTCCCAGTTACACTCCCCTCACATCCATGGGTACGGACAGAAGCTGGGAGAGAAGCTCACAAACACGGAGTATCTTTATTGATTCAGAACTGAGTCAGAATTTTTTCACGTGGGGACTTCACAAAGCCAGTGATATCTAAAGCCCTCAAACAGTCGGAACTGTAGGACTTGGGACACTGGATATTCAATCTAGAGTTTTTCAAAATCCTCATGAGAGGCCTGGGAATGTTGACCAGTGCTAATGTTGACCGTGCTTGATGTTAGGGCCTGAGGGTCTGAGTATGGGTTCCCCAGAATCCATATAGAAAGCGAGGTGTGTGTCTATAAATTCAGTGGTAGAGACAGGTGGATCCTGGGGCTCATAGGCAGCCAGTCTAGTCAAACTGTCAATCTGCAGGTCCAGTGAGAGACATTTTGTCAAAAAATAAGGTGGAAAGTGGTTAAGAAAGACATCTTGACATCAACTTCTGGCCTCCATATGGGCAAGCATCTGTGTGTGCACACCTACACATACATACACATGTGTATGAGTGCACACCTGCACACACATACACACATGTGTGAGTACACACACATACATACACGCATGTGTGCATGCATACACAATATAGACACACATACGCAGGCGGCAGAGATGCAGGTGGGTAGGCAGTTGGAGAGCACTGGCATAGCAGAAGAGACCTGGGATCGGAATCAGGAGATCTGGGTTCGGCTCCAGCCTAGGAGTCCGTTTGCAAATGACTCTATCTCCCCTGCTGGACTTCCTCCCACTCTTACAAAATGAAGATATTAGACTGGGCTTCTCTCTTCATCTGTCACATTCTAAATTTTAATGGTCTGAGGTCAGCTGAGATGAGGAGGAAGAGTTGTTTAGGGATTAGCAGCAGATACCTCATGCCTTTAAAAGGTCCAGACGCACACAGGGAGACAGACAGCAAGAGGGAGAGAGCAGGAGGAGAAGCTAATTGGAAAGGATGAGGGACGTGTCGAGTTGTCGGTTTTACTCGCCGGGACCTGGTCTGTGAGTGCTGGGGTAGTGAGGGGTGGATTACAGGAAGGATCTTGGGCATGCCAGCTTTGGTCCTGTCTCCTGTCTGTCTATCTGTCTATCTGTGGGCATGCTGCTCTTCAGCAGGAAGGCCTCTGTTTGTTTTCTTAAGACGATTAAGTCTTTCTAAGTCTCCCTCAGCAGAGCCTGTGATTGGAAGTGACAATTGGAGGCTACTCTATTTAAAAGCTGCCACTTTGTATTAGCAGAAAGATCAGCTCAGATTGGAGGACATTTCACTGATGCATGCTAAACCTGGGTCACGGGGACAGGACTGGTGCAGGGTGGCGAGCGGGGTGCACAGCAAGGAAATCCTCTCGGAGAACTGACCTGCCTCCCGGTCTACTTTCACTTCTAAGGACTGTGAGACACAGGCCAAACCCGTTACTCTCATCTAAAAGGAAGAAAAAAAAAACCAATGGGAAACTGGGCAACGGGTGGTGTGGAAAGCTGTGTGTGAGGGCACCTATGGGTGAGTGGGGTGGGGGATTTGTGGCTGTCTATCACTAAATTAAATCTCAACTCAGCCAAGAAGCACTGCAGTTTCTGTGTCTCTTCCTCTCCTCCCACATAGACAGTTCCTTTCTTTTCCATTCCTTGGGCAAAAGTTGCTATGAGAGATTTACTTGTAGGTCATCTCCAGCACGAGACGCCCTCAGGAGTCACAAGGCTCCAGCAGCCACATTATCTAGGAGACAGACTGGTACCCAGCAATTTCAATTGCATGTGACAGGCGCTAAGAGGGGGAACCTGGTGTGTTGAGGACACAGAGTACTAACAATCTAGGGGAGTAAAGGATGCTAAAGCTGGCATCCAATAGAAGCAAGAGGAAAGGTATTTAGAGTATAGTAAACGTCAAAGAGGTCCTGACTTAGCCCACTGTAGCCCGGGAGAGGATGAGTTTCAGTATAGTTGGACTCTATGAGGAAGAGAGGCAGAAAGCAAACTGGAGAGGAAGATGGGAACTGTATGCTTAGTTGAGTTTAGAACTTCACCAGAAAGCTAAAGGGATTCATTGAAAGGTCTTGACATGGTGTTAGACGCACAGCTTGCAGGATCTCTCTTGCAAGGTACTCTCGCAGGGTACACGACAGCGGTACAGGAACCGAGCTGAGCTGTTGACCCACGGTAATGCATTTACTCTTGAGAATCCATTGTGTTGCAAACTGGAATCAAACTTCAGCCTTCATTGCTTCTAGTGAATGGGAAACTCCATCAGCCTTGAGGGAAGCCCATGTGGAACTTCACCGATCTTGCATTTGTATCCGCAGTAGATTCCCCTGGGGTCTGGTGGAAGATACAATGTATTGAGCTTTTCCATCACCCCAGAGGACCTGACCATTGGTCACAGAACTTGTCAGGGCCTAACGTCAGCCAGGGAAGTGAAAAAGATGTTAGCTGCTCTGAGCACACTTAATACCAATAATCATTTTTCAATCTGGAATGACTAAGAAATTGAACTTTTTATGTTTCCGTTTTTCGAGACGGGGTTTCTCTGTATTGCCTTGGAGGCTGTCCTGGAACTCACTCTGTAGACCAGGCTGGACTCACAGAGATCCGCCTGCTCCTGCCTCCCGAGTGCTGGGATTAAAGGCGTGCACCACCACTGCCCGGCCAAGAAATTGAACTTTTAAATGATGGGATTTTTAGTAGACTGTGAGATTCCTAAATTTGTACTATTTTGTATCTCAAGATTAGTGTAAGCTCTTGGGGGCAAACGAGAAAGGAAAGGTTACAGTTTATCAGAGATACGTTTCAGTGTCAAGTTGATAAGGGGGTGTAGACTTGTGAGGTTGGCTGATCTTGATTGTCAGCTTGACAAACCTGAAACAATGGAACCACAAGTGAGAATTCTTTTTTCTTGATGGCAAATTGATGTTGGAAGGCCCAGAGCACTGTGGATAGAACAATTCTGGGGCAGGTGAGCCTGGGCTATATAAGAAAAGTAGTTGGATATGAGCTTAGAAACAAGCCATCAAGCAGTATTCCTTGGTGTATAGGGCCCTGTCTATAGATAGGGAACCAACAGTGGGGGTGTGGGTCTGACATTAAGTGGAACTTCTTGATAGTCTGAAAATATGGTCTTGATTTAAGGCAGATCAATCAGGCAGGGAGCTTGCACCATTGCAGGGGCGGGGATGGCATGAACCTACACTGGAGCTGGGGTGGGAAGATGGATGGTACCATCTTAAAAGAGGTGTTAGTGGTGAGGGTTTGGTGTGATAGCATTTTGGTGGAGGGAGATAGATGAAGCCTCAGCCTTCTGGTCTGGGGACAGCATGGGTGGAAAAGGCAACAACTGTGATGGAAATGGCATAATAAATGATGCCTGAGATACGGTAACGGGTATGAACATGTTGAGATGCCCATCTTAACAAATTATCCAGCCATTGTTGGTTACATAAGTCTGAGGTTCAGAAGTTTGGGGAAATAATTATTTGAAACTCTTAGGCTATATGTGGAAATTGAAACACAGCATAAATTATCCTCTCTATATAAAAGTATCTAGAAAAATCTGGAATGTTTAGATGAAGGGGTAACAAATCAGAGAAATCCCAAAGCCAAAGATTATGTCATTGAACATGCTAATTTACATTAAAATTGTGTCATGCCCTATGAGATGAAGATTTGAACTTTTCAGGGAAAGCTTCCAGTGACTTTGTCAAAACAGTTTTAGGAGGGAGTCCAGACAGAGTGAAGTTAGCTTGAGACTGAGGGGGAGAAGCAGACGCACAGCCCAAAGTGGAGACGTGTCCACGAGAAGGGGAGGCGGGAGATGAGGTCAGAGCACACTGAGGCAAAGGGAAACCCTCTCTCCCTGCGTTACCACGGGGGCGTGCTTACAGCTGGGGCTCAGGAGGAAAAGTCCAGTCTACCCAGAGAACAAGGTGAATACAGCAGAGGCCACAGACTAGGAGTGAGGAATGGAGGTCACCCTCTCTCCCTCCCTCCCTCCCTCTCTCCCTCCTGTGCAGGTGAGGGTTTGAGTGCAATGCTAAGGATGGTCATTCTAGCTTCAATTCCTTCCTTCCTTCCTCCCTCCTTCCTTCTTTCCTTCCTTCCTTCCTTCCTTCCTTCCTTCCTTCCTTCCTAACTTCCTTCCTTCCTAACTTCCTTCCTTCTTTCCTTTCTTTTTCTCTTATGCTAGGGCTGAAACCGAGGGCTTTATGCTCTATACCAATGAAATATACCCACAGTCATCAATTTTCTTGATGAATCAAAAAAAATCTAGTTGGAACTGAGAAGTATAGAAAATTCAGGTTTTTCCTTCGCCCTCTCTGTCATCCAGTCAAAGCCACATGAATGGTTCATTCTCCAATGCAGAATCAGTCCCAACCATTGTCCCCACCATTTCCCCAACAGTCAATAAAGCAGGAGGGTTAGTTGAATCTATGATGCTGAGCAAGCTTTGCCAAGCTAGGGACAGTCCAAGGTCACAGAAGGAAGGACTAGATGTGCTGGAACTGGAAACTGCCCTCCCCACTCTACCCTTCAGCCAACCACAAGAACAGGGAGGGAAGGGGCCACGCAAGAATCCATGGAAGCATCCCACCTCGGAGAGTGACGGGAATCAAAAGAGCAGGTGCACTTCGCTGCTTCCAGGTCAGCCCTGCCTGGCAGGTGCAGTCCAGGTGCAGATGTTTGCGGACTAGGCCAGGCCCCCTCTGGTCTGGGGGAGGGGCGGCCGTTCTCCATTGTTCTGCTTGGCTCTTCTTGCAGGGGGTGTGGGGGGATCTTTGCTGTCTGCTCTTGAGAGCAAGGAGCCTTTGATTCCGGAGGAGCGTGCATTTCCCGACTTTGATCTCCCTGGAATCGGGTCTGCACACTCTCAGGAGAGCACTTTACATTTAAAAGCCTCTGAGCTGGCTGCCTCTCTTTGCTCACCTGTGGCGAAGCTCCTTTCCCTGTAGCTCATCCTTCCAGCAAAACGGCCTCTGGGCAAACCTACCTGGGACCAAGTCCCACAGCACAGAAGAGCTCCACTGTCCCTGGCAGCCTGGGTCCAGTCTGGCACTGTCACCTCCCCCTGTCTTAGGGCTGAAGGGAGTATTCCTAAAAGGGCTGAGGAGGTAGAAAAACAGAAAACAGAAGGCTGGCTATGCTCATCTCCGGGAACATCACAGGAGTGTTTCTTAAGAGGACATCGGCAAGGTTGTGGGGTGGTCTGCAATGGACAGTGCCAACACCATTCTGAGACGACAACCCTAAAGCTTAAATCATTTCCCTAGGGCACTTTAGGATAAGCTGAAATACACATCTCCAGACTGCTCACCCTGACCCAGTCACAGAAACATGACTGGAAGGTGCTGGTGGGCTTTCCAGGACACAGCCAGCCTGGGCTGAGAGAAGGTGGCTTTTGGAGGTTTTCAGTCTCCACAGAAACACAGTTGAGAGCCAGAGAGTCCGAAGAGGTCTTGACTGTCCTGTGTAGTGACAATTGGGATTGTGAGCAAATGACAGACTTTCTGAACTGCCACAACCAACACTGTCGGCCAGCTTCGTGGGAGAACTCACATAAGGGAAATGGCTTGAGGCTCTTTTGTAAACTGTCAAGGGCCCTAAACAAGTCAGTGGTCATGTATCCCCATCATTCTTACTTACTGCTCTCTGGAAGCCCACACAATAAGCCAGGGGCTGTAGGACTCAAGCAACCCGAGGGTCAGACATATTTCTCTCTCATTTCCTACTCCTGTCCCTTGGGGATAGTGGAAGTAGACAGACAAACCAACTCAAAACAAACAAACAAAAACAAAAAATAAAACCAACAACAACAAAAAAGCCACAAAAAAAACTTGTTTTGAGAGACCTGTTTCCAAAGGTCCCCAGGACCAGTCCCGAAATACCCAGTCTAAAGAGTTTGTCCTGCTCCCTGAAGGTCCTGCACACTGGACAAGCCCTCCTGACAATGTAAAGAAGCGAATTAGCTCACAGGACTAGTAAGCTCAAGTGATTTCCCTTAATCAGGGCTGATCACACATGAGGGCCCCAACTGTCCCACCTGCTACTTCTAGTCCTCCTCCTCAACTCCCTGCCACACCCTCCAGGACCTTGGCCTTGCCCCCCCCCCCAGGTTCCATTCTCCACCTGTTGCAGTAATTATTCCTTAGTAGGATATGGGGACAAGGGCCTCCCAGAAACCAAATATTGACCGGGGCACAGCCAACCTTGGTGTCACCCCACTGGGAAAGCTGGCTGTCCGTGGGAGTGTCCTCAGTAACTGGAATGACTTCTGTTGCCTTTCTAGACATCATCTTGCAGCCATAACAAAGTGAGCTCTCCTGGGTGCCACCCCAAAAAAAGGCAGCCCAGAACTCTGTAGATCTGACCTTGGCTCAGCCTTGCTGTGTGGGGTCACTGCGCGTTAGCTTTCCATTCCTAACTTGGCTTTCCCCTCCACACCAAATCCGCTCATGTTCCTCAAACACACACTACTTGTTCCCGCTCTGTGTCTCTGCTGATGCTTCTCTCTTGCCTCAAATACACTCTGATATTTATAAATCTTTTGCAGTTAGCATTTCAAAAGGCTTTTCTGCCTATGATCTCATCCAATTGGATCACATCATGATCCTCACAGCAACCAGGGGAGCTTTTGCCATTACTATTATTTAAATTACTGCTCTCTGTTGCATCGGAGGCACGAAGGCCCGGGGAGCCTCAATGACTCCTTCAAAGTCACACCGTAGTTAGAGAGAGAGCTGGAATTACAGCAAGGACTTTGCGACTCCCTGCCTAGTGCTCCCTTGTAGCCCAGTACTTTCATCCCTGCAGCCCCCATTCAACGATGCTTACAGAAGTCTGCAGCCAACCCAGCCCTGGCGACTGTTTTTCTCTCTTTGTCCAGTCCTTACATCGTATTGGTTTAGAGCACCCCAACTTTCTGTTGAGGAACCCAGCCCCCCATCAGCTCATTTGATTTTGACAGCAGGGACCTCACCCCTTAGCCTTGTGGGTAAACACGTGATCAGAGTTGGCCAATCAGAGCAGTCACAGTGATTGGTTCACAGAAAAGCCTGTAAACCCAAGCCAGCAGCAGTTGAGGCACAACTGCCACGGGCGGTCGGGAAACATGGGGAGAGTCTTGGTGCTGAGCGGAGCAAATCTGTAGAGTGTAAGCCTGGATCTGCACGAGAACAGAGCTCACAGTGAGTTCCGACAAGTGCGTTTCATCTCACATTCTCCTGCAGGTTGCCAACGCTACTCTCTCGGATGCCGCTTCCAAGTGGGGATATTGTCTCCTGTGTTAAGAACGGGACTGTGACTGACTTAACCCCACGGCCCTCTGAAGCCTCTGTTTGTCCTTTGCTTCTGTGTCCACTTGTCTGGACGGCTCACTCTGCCGCCTGCAACTTCTGAAATGTCTGCCCTACTTTCTCTGCTCTCTGCCTACATCATGAGCAGTCTAAGCACCAGCCCAGTGCTGGTCGGTCCCCTTCTCTTTCCCTGTAGTGGGAAAAGCACATTTTAGTGAATTAGAATACCCGGTCCACCTTGTGCCACAGGTGGAATATCTTAAGAACAAAATTTTCTTTTCTTTTTCTTTGCACAAATGTACGTGTACATATTACTGTGGAAAGTTTCTATATGTGCACATTCTTGTGTGGCAGGGAGCACATGTGTGTGGGTAACAGAGGGTAGCCGCAGATGTCATTCCTTGGGGTCCATCTATCTTGGTTTTTGAGCTCACTGTCCTGGAATTTGCAAAGAAGGCTAAGTTGGCTGGCCAGGGAGATCTCTGGCACATAGGGCACTCCTGTTTTGGTTTTTATCTTTAGACTCTCAATGCTTCCATGGAAAGGACTCTATGGATTGAGTTCATTTTCTTAAAACTTGCTTTTAGAAAGGTTGATTAAGAATGTCAAGTAGAGACATGTCTGAGGACGTCCTTCGGAGACTAAGATACTACTCTAGTGCAAGAGGTGACTTGCGTTCCTGCCTGGCGTGTGGTGTGCACGCTCTTGATCTCCTAAATGGAAAGTCGGTAGAATGATTGTTGGGTTAATCTTGTGTACTGCTCACCTGGCCGAATCCTTCCACTGTGAGCTAGCTGGTTGCTAGTTAGACAAGCATTTAGGTTCTGCAGTCGACCTTCTCTTAACTTGTCCCTAGACTTCTTAATTGGCTCATTCTTCATCAGCTGAGTGGGAGGGGAAGGTAAAGGCATCTGTCTCCAGTGAGACCCAGTATGAACCCAGCTCAAGCAGCATCCTTGGCGGGAGCTGGCGATGAGGGGAGTGTCTGCCATCTTGGGCTATACATGGCCAGCCAGCCACTCAGTCACTTCCCAGCTTTCTCCAACAAGCGGGGCGCTGCACTTGGGAAGACAAGCACAAGTCTGTGGCCGCTGCCTTCCCTGGCAGCTAAAGCAGCCTTTTGGGGTCACATTTTTGGAGGGAGGGAGTGGCTTTAGTTCCTTGTTGGTTCCAGATGAGAAAGAACTCCTGATTTGGAAACCAAGGTCAGCGCTGTTCAAAGGCAAGCTCGTGGGTGCCTTGCCCTCCTCAGATTCCTGGCCACTCACCCATCCACCCAGGCGAACCTCACTCGGAGCATGAAAATGCCCCAAGGAAACATTGTTTGTTAAGTCATTTGATGTGAAGGATCAGGAGACCGATGGGGAGAAACTTCTCCCCTCTGTTTCCCTTATGATTTCTTGAACACTTTTTATGTAAGACCCTGTTTTCCAGTAGCCAATAGAAGATACACACACATCTTTGGGTTCAAGTAGCATATCTGCCTGGCTGTCACCTGTGCTCTCCCTTGTGACTCCCTCTTTCTCTGTGAGCTAGAACATAGGGGCCTTAGTCTCATTGCAGTCCATCCTACATGCCCTTGGGACAGAGGGTGACTTGGAGGATTCTAAGTGACACTGGTTTATGATGATTGATAGTGGAGTCTAGATTATTCTCAGCCAGCCTGTGGCCCACAGCTTCCTCAATTTTTATTTAATTAGTTTCCTCTTTTCTTCAGCATCTCCCAGAGAAAACAAGGCTTTGTCTTCTAAGAAATGTTTGACCAGGCCCCACCCTTTTGGGGAAGCCTCTGTGGTAGGCTGACTTCCTGTCTCTCCCCACTTCCTCCTTCCCTGGCTTGAAGTCATCCACAGCTGTCTTGACTTTATCTACCTGGGACAGACCTAGGCCTTGGGGACATTGTCTTCAGTACCCATATCACTTCTTGGAGTTTTGCAACTGCAAGTGAACTTTTCTTTCTCCCTGCTGTCCTGGAACTCTCTGGAAGATGTTCCGAGCATACTCAGAGTTAACCTGCCTTTGCACTTCCCCGGCTAAGGACAGAATAATTTAGTAACTTAGTTGTCTCTGTTTCCAAAGCTTTCTGGAAAGTAGGTGAAACTGCTTTGTTATAATGTTGCTCTCTTGACTCACCAAGAGGTGGATTTGTTACATGAAATCTGTTCATTCGAAATTCAGCTCCAGGCTACTATAAAACAAAAAGAGTTCTGCAGCAGCCTCTGCCTACCTCTCTGTAAAAATCTCTCCCACACACCTAATGAATGATTCAGGCACAACCACATACACACACACACACACACACACACACACACACACACAGTTATCTTTGTAGGAAACCAGATCCTCCTTAAGTTGGGAATTTCCCCAGACTGTGGACAATTTCCCCTCTAATTAATGTTCTCTTTGTGTGTTCGTGTTGAGAGAGGAGAGGGAGAGAAAGGGATGGTGAGAAGAGAAGGTAAGGAATAGGACTCATCACTGTGCAGTTCATAGTTCTTGATGGAAATGTCACAATGGGTGTTGGGTTCCTGTCCAAGTGTTCATCCTCTCCCTGGCTCCTGAAGATCCAGGGTTCCTACACTCACTCGGGGCTCCTCACCTCTGTCTTTCTGGTCTTTAGAGGTAAATCTGGCTCCAAGCCTGCACAAGTGGCTAGGCATTTGGCTGGCAGAGAGGAATGACCAAGGTCTGTGTGTCCTTCAGACAACCTGGGATGTGGCTCAGTGGCGGAGTATTTGCCCAGCCATGCATGAGGCCTTAAGAGGTTCCTCCTCGCTGACTTCTCTTTACTCCTTTTGAATCCCTTCCTCCACCCTAGGGTAGCTCTGAACCACCCAACCGGCTGAAAGGACAAGCTCTGAAGAAGCACATGGTCTCAGGTTAAGCCATCTTCCTCCGTCAACCCCCACCCCGTCCCATCCCCTCTCTGTGGTATACTTGAAGGTCTGGGTTCTCCCACAGGATTATCACATGGGATCCAATTCAACCTTATTCTCTTACACTCTGGAAATGACTTACTGGACATGCCACCCGTGAGTGGTGTTCTTGGAACACAATGATCCCTGTGTTGCACAAAGGATCAAGCAGATGAAGTGGAAGCAATTCAGCGAGGCAACTTCTTTTTACAAAAAGGGTTTGCCAGAACCTAAACCAGGCTAGTAGTGAGGGTTCTTGGTCAAGATTGTCTCTGTCTTTTATCCCTAAGGCAAGTGGTGACTGTGTCTCATCTAATTGGTGGAAGCTTGATTTCACAGCCTGATGCAGTTGGATAATTGATAGGAAAAAAACAAAAAGAATTTCTCATTGGCATGAGGCAGAAGGCTAGTCCCCAAACCCTCAGGGCATGGCTTTTCTTACTTGTGAGCTTCGGGCGAGCGCACAGGTTCCTGTGTGCCTGTGGATGACTTGGGAGTTGTTGTGAGCAGTTTCTGGGCCCCTGCCTGGTCCCCAGATCTACAGGTGGCCTGAAAGTACACTTTAAAGATACAGGTGGCTTACTTTGCTGTGAGCAATTCTGGAGAATAGCTTGTGGAGGTTATGGGGTGGCATGTTCTCCAGAACCAAATATCTGTGAGTCAAAGGACAGGCATCCCCGGAGTTCCTTCCACTGACCCTGACAAAGGACAAGAGTTTGATCCTTAGGCCCTTGGGAGAGGGGTGTGAGCTGCTATTGAATCTAAGGAAGGGTGAATTGTATGCGTGGTCAGAGGAGAGGGCAGCACATATACTGGGAATCTATGTCTACAGGCTCATGGAACTCCTTTGTAGTTTCAAAGACTTCAGGAATCTTCATGTGCAAATTTAAGTCCTGGGGTGTGTTATCAGCTAACAGTAAGTGAGCAGCTCCCTGGGAGCCAAGGGATGGAGTTATAAGAAAGGACCTCACCAGTGTGCGCCCAACGAAGAGCGTGTGAGCCCCCCCACCCGCTGGGGAGCCACAGAATGGTGACCTACATAGACAGGGGAGTGAAAAGGGTGTGCAATAAAGATCCAGGGTAGATGAAGGATGCATGGGGCCCCCCAAACTGGAGCTTCTAATCTGTTCCTCTCACCCACCACCTACTCGGCCCTGGGCAGAGCATAGCTAAGGTCAGACTTTCTCAAAGGACACCCCCGCGCACACACACACAAACACACACTTCACCTCCTATTTCTAGGCACTTACCCGGGCCCCGTCCCCTCTGGCATCTCCCAGACTCCCCAGCTTCTGCGTATACAGGCTGGCCGCGAGCCCCGCACCCCTGTTCCCTTTCCACTGTCTTGCCCAGTCCGAGTTTGTTGTTTTGGAAGGGCTCTCGGGTGGCTCGCCCTGTGTTAGCTGGTCTGTCTGCTGGGCACCCAAGTCCTCTGAGGCATCTGTTTCTTCTCTTTCATTTCTTACCACAGTGCTCAGTGCAGAGAACAGGAAAGACATGGTTCTATTTGTTCATCTGTAAATCACTAATTTGCTCTTTCTGCCCAGCAGGTCTTTCTCCAGATAGCAAGGAAATCAGCAGACAGGGAGGGAGAGAGAGTCCAGAGACCCAGATCTGGGGTCCGTCCAGTTCCCTCCAGACTGCTGTAGCTCATCAGCACCAGGTGTGGGGCTATTTGGGGGATTCCCAGCAGTGTGACCAATCAAAACCTGTCTGTGCTGCTTTCCTAGGGCATAGGGAAAAGGATGCTGTCCTTAGAACCTGGGATTGAAGAAGGGCATATGGGGATGCCAATCTCGATGTGGCTTCCTGTGGCCTGCAGCTCCTCACTTCAGGGATCTCCTCCCCCAACCCTGTCTTTCTTTCTTAAAACAAACACACATACAAAACAAAACTTTTTTTTTTTTACTTCATTGGAAAACAGAAATGAAAGTCAAGTATCACCTAGCTTTTGGGGGGAATGTAGTTCTACTTTGCTTTTCTGTTGTCGGGTCAAATGCTATAACCAAAATCACTTGGGGGAAAGGCTTATTTGACATATCCTTCCAGGTCACAGAGCATCACTGAAGAACACCAGGCAGGAGCTGAAGCAGAACCCAGGGAGGAATGTGCTTACCGGCTTGCTCTCCTGTGGTCTCTTGCCTGACCGGCTTTCTGATACCACCCAGGCCCACCTGCCTAGGGGTGGTGCCTCCCACAGTGGGCTGAGCTCTTCTGCTCCAAGTAGCATAAAAGACAGTGACTCGGTGACATAACCCCAGGCCGACCAGATCAAGGAAATTCTTCAGTTGAGGTTCCTTTCCTAGGTGACTCTAGTTTGTGTCAAACTGATCATAGAGTTGGTAACTGGAGTCACACTCAAACGCTTCACACAGAGGCTACCTGAGGGTGGGCACTCAGAATCCTCAGCTGCACAGAGAGAGGGAAAGACCTTTCTGCATTTGTGACTGTCCCAGGTGCCCCTGCCTCCAGTGTCTTTTTTATCTCACAGCCTTCAAGCAGCTCAGCTTTCCTTCCATCCTCAGAAGGTCCAGAGGCTGGGAGGGAGCCCCTCCCCTTCTGAAGGTGCTCTCACTGAGAGAGTTTCTAGTTCCCGTCCTACAGAGACTGCAAACTCTGGCAGCATGCAGTCTCTCCTCATTCCTGCAGAAGCCTCGGGACCAGGACATCTCTCCACCATGTCCACTGAGGTGCCCCATTCTGTGGTCTGCACAGTCAGTCTTTAGCTGGAGGGCCCACTGCTTACTGCAAGCCCTGGCCAGGGCTATACGTGGTTTGTCTTTCAGTGCAAACCTCCAAATGCCAGTGCTCGGGCACAAACTCCTCCTCCCTTTATCTTTGGGCTTTGCGTTCCTGTCTAAAACACTCTCCTTCTGGGAGACCTTGGGGTTCTGGTAAAGAGGCCTCTCAGTGGTCCATTACGCATTTGTGCAATAGGACTCCTTCTTTAGTGGGCTGGTAAGTGCCCTTAAAACAAATTTTATAAATACTTGAGGCACAGTTTTCTACGTATTTTATCTTTGTGAGACTTCTGCTCTCTGAGTAGCCACTTTCTCAAGGAAATGCACATCTATATTCCGTTTTAGTTGGAGCTGGGCAGAGAAGAATCTGTCATGCACTGTTTAAACTGTGTTTGACCTGAGAGACCACACTCAATTACTCCAAATTCTAATGATGGTGGGGGGAAAGAAATCCAGGAGCAAAATGGCTCCAGGGAAAGTGTTTTCTTCTAATTTGGGGCTTGGAGAGTGTTGAGGGAAGCAGTAGCTAGGTTCTGGGAAGGGAAAGTCCTCAGATAGCCAGGAGGAAGTAAGCTTATCAGGACTCAGTCTTTATCGTAAGGAATCTTCCACAGGCTGCAGGATTTGACCTTCTGGCTATAGAGCTTTCCCAAGGGGCAGGAAGCCTCAGGGTCAAGGGAGGCATTAGCAGAAGCCTTACTTTCGCTTTCCCCAAGGCTTTCTGTTTTCCTCCCCAGGCTGGGGCTGGCACATGCCAACCGCCTCTGCCCTGTGGGCTTGCAAGGACACTGGGATGTGCTAAGGAAGGCAAATGTGGATAGAATCCTTTGGCCTCCAAGGCCAGATAGCACTAGCTGTATCTCCTCCTGTCTCCAGCCTTTCTCCCCTGGCTGCCCACTAGGGTTTGGATCCAGAATGTTCCCCCAAAGGATGGCGTGTTAAATGCCATGTGTCCCTCAGCTGGGCAACACTAGGAAAGCAACACAACCTTTAGAAGATGGAGCCTAGTGGGAGGTTTCAGGCTGAGGGTGAGTTAGCAGGGTTTTGGCAGATAGGGGGAGTAGGGATGGGCTCCTAAGAGGACTACTTCCTTGTCCCCCCCCCCAGGAAAAAACAGTGTAGATGAAAAGGCATGACCAGCAGCGAAGGCTTGGGTGAAATGTAGGCATGATGGCAGGATCCAGGAGCATTTTGAAATGACCAACCCAGCACCCCTTGGCTCCCAAATCTGATGCCCCTCCCATCCCCACAGGCCCTTGAAGGTAATTGTGGGACATCCATCTTTTCACCCTTGTTTTTGATTGTCCTGGGGTGAGCAGTTTACTCTGTCCTGTGCTCTTGCCCCAAGGCACCAATTCACCACAGACCCAAAAGCAGGAATGCCAGCTAACCAGGGATCTAAACATCCAACTCTGAGCCAAAACACCTTTTCCTTCTAAGTTAGTTCTCGCAGGTGCCCACGACGGTGGTGGAAAGCCGAGTGAACCACTTCCAGTCACTCTGGCCTAACAGGTAAAGAAGACTGTCCAGAAACTCACTGGGTATTCCTCCCTGCTCCATGCTCCTCCTGCTTTCTGGCTTGAGGTCCTGTTGGTGGACAAGCATGAGTGAAGCCATCACACTCTGAGCTCTGTCCCCTCCTTTGGATGTGCTATTCCTCCCACGGCCCTTGCTCGATGCCTGTGCACCCGAATCATGTGCCCCCTGAGAGCGGACTTGCTTCCAGGATATATTCTTAGACTCACAGACTGATAAGACACAGAACAGTTATTATGAGCCCTCCTCCAGAGAAGGGAAGAGTAGGGAACAGCCGTGTCACTGGGACAGAAAGCCAGCATCCTCAGGATGCTGAGGCCCTGGTTCCAGCAGCCCCTGCTCCTCCTCTTTGGAGGCTTCCTCTCCCTGCTCTCTTTCAAAGAGAAGGCCCAGAAGGCCGCAGAGAAGACTCACTTCCTCACTGGGGATCTGCCGATTTGCAGCCCATGTCCTGTTGGCACACTGGTGATGTTACCTTACTGATCAAACAGCTATGTCTGTATTTTAAAAGAAACTAGTTTGCCTCTAGTCTGTCTCTGCCCGGTCACTTCCCCAGGACAAAGATCTTGTGTGGAGTCTGAGTTTGCAAATTCTTCTATCTGGCCTCTGGGCTCTGCCTTGCTCAGGCTCTCCGTTCAGTGCCCTCTGCCTTGAGGCAGTTGGGAACAATAGCTTGGCCAAGGACACCATCCACAATCTGATTTTTCCCAGCAGCATCTTCACAATAAACATGAGTGTCGCCTTTGTCTAGTGTGAGCCTTTCACAGGAGGTGCTGGGAGAGGCACAGGCGACTGCCCTCAATCTTATCTCTTGCTCCATCTCCGTCCTGGGCCTCACTCCTGCTGACTGTGTCTAAGAGCACAGGACTCCAGTCGAGCCCTGAAAGGCTCCAAGTTTCTGGACTTTTCACTAATCATTTCAGCTCTCAGGGTATAGACAGAGGCACAGACAGACGGGTAGCACCTCTCTCGGGCAAGCTGTCCTTTTCTTCCCCTGTGCTTTCAGATAAACCAGCTTTGGTTTGAGCTTATCTTTCTCCCATCTAACCTGCAAGAAGCAGCGAGGATGTCAGTTTTCTAGGCTTCACCCCGCGTTTCTCTTCGTTTCGCTGACTGTACGCACATGGCTGGTGTCCTGGCGTTTGACTGGTGAGAATCTGGCTGTGTATCTTACCGCTAACAGGACACGAGTCTCCATCGCTCTGCTGGTCTGGTCCATCTCCTCCTTCTGTTCCACCCAGCCTTGCTGGGGGGTCAGCTTCACACAACACCTCCGTTTTGCTATGAAGTTTTCTATCATGTGTATGAGGATAGATTTCCCGAACAATGATAATTTAATTTGTGCTATCTAGAAAGGAGCAAGAATAAGGAGGAGATGGCAAAGAAATCTGTGCCATCCTACTCAACACTGGCATGTTCGTAGCGCATTTATGGAGCATGGCTTGTATTTGTGGCACCGAGAAGGCAGGAAAAACAGGAAACGGAGAGGTCTGTGTCCTACCAAACTCCCAAACTTACAGTGTGATAACGCTTCACAGAGGCACACACCACAGGGAGTCCAGAGAGCTGCCCAACACTGGGAGGGCCCAGAAGGTTGGAACCAGACATATCCAATGCATGTTTCAAGGGGCCAAGGTTCTGCCTGGTTTGTTGCCTGCTGTGTTCCTGATTCTGTTGGAATGTTGGCCACTTAGTACACATGCAAGAAGTGTTTACTGAATGAATAATATTGACCATGCTAAGGATCACAAAAGACGGGTAAGAAGTATTTTTAATGAAGGGGTCACCTGTTCTCAACGGGCCTAGAGTTGAGCAGTGGAGTGGGCATGTCTGGGGAAGGGCGGAGAAGGATTGCTATGGATTCACAGTGCCACGATCAAAATAGGATCAGAAGATTCCAGAAGCTGTGAGGAGTACATTCCTGTCCTTCCCATGGGACTCAGTCTGCTGTTACAGCAGCGCAGGACGGACCGAGGCACAGATGCCTCCTCTGGGTCTCATCTGGGGCTGAGACGGAATCTAACAAGAACTGTCGCCCACTGGATCAGAGCAGAGTGGTCCAAGTCAAGAGTGGGACATTTCCCTTCACCCCACGTTCTTCCTCGTCGTTTCCTGTCCTAGGGGTTTCGCCCATAGGTCCAATTAATGTGCTTGAGCTTGTGTTTTTGATTCCTTGACCTTTTGGCACAGTATTTTAATAAAAGCCTTAGACCCCTCCCCCTCCCCCACTGCCATGTCCTTCTGATATTGTCATGTGTTCTTTCCTGTTTGTTCTACTGATACAGTCCGTAAATTTTAATAGTGTGCTTACAGCTTTACGTCTTCACGCACTCGCTGGAAACACCGTTTCTCGGTTCCCTGAGAAGCTAACATCGCTCCACTTCCCCCCCCACACACTCTAATCCTCCTTGACCCCCCTTCCCCCGCATGTGTCCCTGTAATACCGTTTCTTTCGCTTGTTACATGTACATGGTGATGGATAGCTGTGTTTCAATTTCTTAGGATTTATTATAAATTTGAGCCAGACAGCCAGAAAGCAAACAGCATTTATCTATTTTAGAGTGCATAGTAAGCCATTATTTTCTTATGTAACTTGGAGTTTCTGGTTACCTTTCATTTTTACTGTTGACCAAATGCAAAATAAAACAAAACAGAAAGCCCAAAACAAAACAAAAAAGGCTTTTTCGTTCTCTTTAGGAGATGGTTACCTTGTATGCCGCTCCGTATGCAAACAGCATTTGTGTCTTCTTTTGAGTTTTATTTTTATTTTTTATTTAAGTTAGAAACAAGCTTGCTTCACATGTCAATCCAAGCTCCCTCTCCCTCCCCCCCTCCCCTGCTCCCCACCAACCCCATCAATCCTCCATCCCATCCCCCTCCACTCCTCAGGGAGGGTGAGGACTTCCATGGGGAATCTTCAAAGTCTGTCATATCATCCCGGGCAAGGCCTAGATCCTCCCCCATATGTCCAGGCTGAGAGAGCATCCCTCCATGTGGAATGGGCTCCCAAGGTCAATTTGTACACCAGGGATAAATACTGATCTACTATCCGAGGTCCCATAGATGGCTGAGGCCTCCTCGCCGACACCCATATTCAGGGGGTCTGGATCATCCCATGCTGGCCCCTCAGTCACCAGTCTGGGGTCCATGAGCTCCCCCCATGTTCAGGTCAGCTGTTTCTGTGGGTTTCTCCAGCCAGGTCTTGATTCCTTTGCTCATGACTCCTCCCTCTCTGCAACTGGGTTCCAGGAGTTCAGTTCAGTGTTTAGCTGTGAGTGTCTGCCTCTGCTTCCATCAGCCACTGGATGAAGGCTCTAGGATGGCATATAAGGCAGTCATCAATCTCACTATAGGGGGAGGTCATTTAAGGTAGCATCTCCACTATGGCTTAGATTGCCAGTCAGTGTCATCCTTGTCGATCTCTGAAAATCTCACTAGTGCCAGATCTCTCCTGCAACCTATAATGGCTCCCTCTATTATGGTATCTCTCATCCTGCTCTCCCTTATTCTTCCCCTGACTCAGTCTTCCCACTCCTATATGTCCTCCTCTCCTCTCCTCTTCTCCCCCTCTCTCCCAGTCTCCTCAGGAGATCCCGTCCTATTCCCCTTCTCCAGGATACCATGCATATCTCTCTTAGGGTCCTCCCTGTTTCCCAGGCTATCTGGTGGTTGGATTGTAGGCTTGCAATCCCCTGTTCAATGTCTAAAGTCCACATATGAGTGAGTACATACCATGTTTGTCTTCTTGTGACTGGGTTCCTCACTCAGGATGGTTTCTTCTAGTGCCATCCGTTCGCCTGTAAATTTCAAGATTCCATTGTTTTTTTCCATTGAGTAGTATTCCATTGTGTAAATGTACCACATTTTCTCTATCCACTCTTCATAAAACTTAAGTCCAAATGGATCAAAGACCTCAATACAAATCCAGCCACACTGAATCTCTTAGAAAAGAAAGTGGGAGGTATCCTTGAATGAATTGGTACAGGAGACAGCTTCCTGAACATAACACCAATAGCACAGAACACTGAGATCAACAGTTAATAAATGGGACCTCCTGAAACTGAGAAGCTTCTCTAAGGCAAAGGACATAGTCAACAAGACAAAACAGCAGCCCACAGAATGGGGAAAGATATTCACACATGCCTAAAACTGTTTCTCTGTACTAGATACACATAGTTCAGTCTAGTCTGAAACATCTGAGTCGGCTTTAATCCTGAAATGTCGTTTAAATATTGCTTCACTGTCTTCCAGGACTGGATGTTCCGTGTAGAGAAATGGGACCATGTCTGTGCTTTGTTCTCAAAGACCATGTCAGATCCCCTGGCACTGGAGTTACAGATGGTTGTGAGCCACCATGTGGGTGCTGGGAACCGAACCTGGGTCCTCTGCAAGAGCAGCCAGTGCTCTTAACCACTGAGCCATCTCCCCAGCCCCTTATTTCTTTATCCGCTGTGTTGCTTGTTTTCAGATTTTATCAGGGCGGAGAGGAGGGAACTGCAATGATCTAAATGTTGAATTTATTTTCTGTTTTTCCCGTATCACTGTGTGCATATATGTATGTGCATGGGTGCAGCCTTTGCACTTTGGGGGATGGGGAAGAGCCTGTGTGTATACATTAGTCACCAAGACCAGCTGTTTTCTACGGCCCAAACCTGCCTTCCCTGAAAGCGATAGGTGTGGATGGATAGAAATGTATGCATATGTATATATGTGTATACATACATAATACAGGGAGAGACAGACAGACAGAAAGCAAAGAAAGCTGTAAATGAGCCTTTCTGAGGAGAACGTTTCCCAGTCAGCCTCCTCTTCACCTCTATACTGATGAGTCATAAGACAGCCTCTGCCAAGGAGCTCCTGCCTTCGAGCCCTCACTAACCACTGCAACTTAAAACACAAGAGGCTTTGCGTGCCAGCGCACACATCTCCCTCCCCACAAGGCACCTGTCTTCTGAGTCTCCTCCCCTAAGTTTTGCCTCCTGCTCGACTGGACTGTTTTAGCTAGATCCGAAGTGTACTCCGGAAGACGCGCATCCTGTCCTTGTGGGGTGGAGGTGATCTGCTGAGGTTGGCCAGGGATTCACATGAAACTGCTCAGTGTTGAGCCTAGCTCTCCACTTGTCCACATGGCATTTTACAAGTCGCTTCAGCTCACATGCCTTCATCGGGAAAGCGTGTATTAGTTGTGCCCCCCCTGGGGTGTAGGGCAGATGAGACAGTGCACGTACATTTCGAAACACCGATGCTTGGACTTCAGAAAAATCTAATATCAATGACAGCAGGATATTTTTCCCCTCCCCATTAGTCGGTGGAAATGTAATCAGTGGGACTTGAAATGTTTTCTTTACTGCTCTTCATCCACCATGTGGGAACCGGGGAACAAGCCCGCATCTCCGGTTTGCGGCAGGCGCCTTCACCTGTGGGCACATTTCCCCAGCCCAGAGGGACGAAACTTTCCGAGCCGGTTGCATTGCTGGGTTCCAGGCTGGCTTTGACCAATTCACGAAGCACACTTGCTACTCAGATGGCCCCTCTTAGGGAGCATGGCTTTGCTTTAAGGAGCTCTTTCAGTTTCTGTAAAGAAGAGAGAAGTACGGGGCTGGAGAGACGGCTCAATGGTCAACAATACTTGCTGCCCTTGCAGAGGACCTGGGTTCAATTCCTACCATCCACATGAGGCTTGTGACTATCTGTAACTCCAGTTCCACAGGACTCAACACCCTCTTCTGTGGGAGCCAGGTGCACACACGGTACACACACACACACACACACACACACACACACACATGTGGGCAAAACACACACATCAAAGAAGAAGAAGAGAGAATGATGGTTTGAATGTCTGTCTTCACACCTTAGATTCTCCTTCTCTCCATTGTTCGTTTCCCTCTGTGTCTGTGAGCCTGCGGTTTATCCATTTCTCTCTCGAGTGGCACTCAGTTGATTCCTACAGATGGCTTTCACAGGTTCCTTCTGCCACTTCTGGCCCCTGTCTGTCCCGCAACATATCATGGGCTTTTCCCTTCAGGTGTATTGTGAACACTGGAAGTCTAGGATTAAGTGAATTTTTTTCTCAGAAATCTGAATCCACGCTCTGACTGGTGCCAAAACAAGGAGGTCCCTATTCTCAGGCGTCAACTTCCACCCTGGGAACCCCAGGCCCTTCTAGGCAGATTGGCTTGATTTCTTTGGAGAGTATTTCCTGTGCTCCCCCATTCAGCCTGGAGATAAAGGTGGCCCCACTGGTGGGGGCACGGGCACTGACAGTGCCACCATTCACAGGGGCTCAGCCTTCTCAGGTGGAGCATCAGCCAGCGGGCTAACCTTTGGGAGTGGTGCCCAGAGGCGTCTCTCAAACCCAACAAGTCCCAGGATACGAGAAGGAACTTTGCAGCCCGATGAACTGTTCAGAGCGTGGCACTGGAGGGCTGGGAAGGTTGAAGCTACAGGGTGACACTGAGGAGGGCTGGCCAGGTGGCATGAGCATGTGCAGTTGGAGAGAATTTGGAAAAGGGCATGTGGGGTCTTGAAACATACTATCAGGGTCATAAAAGCGAGGACTTTCTAAGACAAAAGTGTGTGTGTGTGTGTGTGGTGCCTATGCACGTGGGGGGGGTAGGGACAGTCAGCAGCAAGTCCAAGGGCTTAACACATCAGCAGTCTTCCCTTGGATGCCAGTTCCCCTTATTGAAGGTGACACAGGAGTGCTGGGTCCCAGCAGGAGCTCTGCATGTGTCAATGGGTAGGGAGATGGCTAAGGTCTACAATGTCCTATGTGAATGCATGCGGGCTCAGTGTGGTCTAACCTGTGCTTAGATCTCCAGGTAAGTGAGAAGCCAGTGAAGTAAGAATGGACGGAACTGTAGACCACTCTCATGGTTTAGGTTCTCCCTGCTTTGAAATCCAGAGAGTCTCCAAATCAAAGCCAGTTTCCCAAGAGCAGCACTCTGCCCCGTGTCTCGCTGAGTTGGTCAAAAGCAGCCTGGATCTCAGTGTGACGGTTGCACCAGAAAACTTTGTCCATCGTTTGTGCTCCTTGTGGTTGGCATTTGTAAGAAGGAAAATGTGAAGAGACCGGGAAAATCTTTCGAGATTTTAAAGAAGGCCTCCTGTGAGCCCCTTTCTGCTCTTCTCCCATCCATCAGTCAGACACGGGCAGAGAGGTCTCCAAATAAGCAAACTTAGGTGAGATAGGACTGTGAGAGATGGACACCTCTGCTTGTTCCCAGCATTCATTACTACAGGTAACACAAGTTCAGTGTAACCCTTGCAATGTATCAGATTTTATACTCTAATAGGCTTGGAAAATGCTACTTCATTCATTTTCCTCTATGAAATTTCCAAAACATATCTGTATATCGAAGACCCTGAAAACCAATTCTCTAACACATTAATTTGTATTTAAAGAGGAGCTTCCCAAATGTGGAGGCCATCCCTGTGTGTGTTATGTGTTACATACATGTGTTATATGTGCATGCATGTTATGTGTTGTATACACGTGCCGTGTGGTGAGTCTTTGCGAAGCTTTCCCGCTGGTGGCTGGTGTGCTCAGAAGTCCTCTGAAGGTCAGAGCTTCTGTGAGAGGGAAGACGGGAGCCATGCTGGCCCAGGAAGAAATCAGGAATAATCAATCAAGCAAAGGGGTGTAAGCTGTCCTCTAAGTCATGGGAACTACAAGGAGCCTAAAGGCAGGACACATACAGTAAATTATTCCCTTTGGAGGAAGAGATAAGACTACTTTGCATCATGCTTTCTGGCAGCTAATGTGTAACAAAGATACTCAACCTTCAGACTAGTGGGCAGACTTTGGAGAGAGGTGTTCCCAGGGCCGCTCTAGATAGAGTCTGCAGAGAAGACTCTGCTGCTGTGCGCCCCCACCCCCATCAGAAACCACCCACTTACCCTAGGTTCGTGACCCTCTGCATAGACTGGTGGCAAGCTGGCCTATCAACCATTGTTTCGTGGAACAGAGTCCCACTGTGTGTCCTCACCTCAGCAGCCCCCTTTACAGTGGGAAAGGGGAAGAGTGGGACCGTGGCACGCGATGGACTCCCTACTGCCTACTCCCTACTCCAGTCCTGCCTCCTCCCCTTTGCCTCTTAAGCTCCCGTGGGCGGCCCAGAGCCGGCGACCTTCAGCACGCTGAGCAAGTTATTTTCTGCTAATGAGCTTAATTACCCAGCTCTCTATTTAGCATGCACTTACAGTTTTTGTAAAGGCCTTTGGAAACCCTTTGTTACATGAGCAGGTACTCATGCAAAAAGGTAGGTCTGCTCAGGTCCACGGTAACCAGCAGCCATGACCATGGAGGGTTGAGTCCAGAGCTCCCCACCTTGTCCCTGCACAGCTGAGCAAGGTAAAACATGGTGTTTGCTCTTGCAAGAATTCTGAACCCCGCACCGTTGAAACACTTTGGCTTCCACCATCCTAGCCTGCATCCTTCTTGGTCACATGACGCCCTCTTCAACGTTTCCCAGGTTGTGGGAGACACAGTATCCTCTACAGGACCTTCCAGTCAGTGTTACTGTCACAGAAGGCTGACTAACTGGGGAAGACACTGATCGCTGGGTAGAAAATTACTGAGGATTTGCAACTAAAAGGCCACAGCTTCCTAGCATCTGCCTTTGGTGAGGCGCACATGCAGCCTTCCAGGGACGAGGTTTACTCATGTTGATGACTGACCTCAGAACTCAGACAGGAGCCACTTTTCACAGGGACGTGTGGTACAGCTCCCCCTTTCTTGCATTTGAGTCCATCTTTCCTTATTCTAATATTTCTCTGGATGATCCAGTAAGTGATTACTCTTGAAATGGAGTCTCCTGCCAAGAGCAAAATCTGCACGCATGGAAATGTTGACTTAGGAATGACAAGGCCATCCAAGTGTCCCAGTTTTCTTTCTGCTGCTGTAGTAAAATGCCCTGTCAGAGAGTTACTCAGAGAAGAAAGAGTCTAGTTAAGCTCACAATTCTAGATTACAACCCATTATAGCAGGGAAGTCAGGGCAAAATGGAATCTGAGTGTCCAGTCCCATCCATAGTCAAGATTAGAGAAATGGATCAGGCATGAACTACTCAGTTTACCTTCTCCGACTCCTATACAACACAGGACCTAGACCTAAGGAATGGTGCCACTCACAGTAGACAGTGTCTTTCCTCATCAATCACACAATCAAGATAATTGCCCACAGGCCAATCCGACCTACCCAATCTCTCACTGACACTCTCTTCACAGACGATGCGTATCAAGTTGATGATTAAAACTAATTGTCACACTAGGTAAATGCCATGTTCAACACAGAAGACCCAGCTACAGGAGGTTCTCTCTGGTCTGTCTGGAGAAGGACAATTTCTGAGTCAGCCCAGGTTATTTTCTGACTCAGGTCCCACATTTGCCAGAGCTGCCATCTGTGGCCAGTCTTAGGTAGAATAGAGCTGCAGAAATAGGTAGAAAAGTGAATATATATGTCTTCCCAGTCTTTTCGATGAGGAATATCTTAGTCAGTCTTCTATCACTGTGAAGAGATGCCATGTCCTGGGCAGCTCTTATAAAAGAATACATTTAATTAGGGCTGGCTTACATTTTTTTTAGTCCATTCTCGTCATGTCAGGAAGCACGGTGGCAGGCAGGCAGACATGGTGATGGAGAAGAAGCTGAGAATTCTACATCTTGATCCATAGGCAGCAGGGAGAGAGAGACAGAGAGAGAGAGAGAGAGAGAGAGAGAGACAGAGACAGAGACAGAGAGAGAGACAGAGAGAGAGACAGAGAGAGAGACAGAGAGAGAGAGAGACAGAGAGAGAGAGACAGAGAGAGAGAGAGAGACTGGGCCTGGCTTGAGTACTTGAAGCCCCAAAGCCCACACCAGTCACACATTTTCTCCTACAAATCCACACCTACTCCAATAAGGCCACATAGTCTAATGGTACCACTCTGGGTGACCAAGCATCCAAGTTTATGAGTCTATGGGGCGGGATTCTCATTCAAACCACCACAAAAAGTGAGAAAGCCTTCAAGAAGAACTCTGGGCTTAAGAAGCCTTGAGAATGAAGGTCTTTCCTTCCCACCCCTTGTCCATAACTTGGGTTTTAAATATCCTCACCAGAAGGCTCATGCGTCCATGGCTAAGTCCAAGGCAGGCGGTGCCATTTGTGGGGGTTATAAAAGGCGGGGCCTAGTTGGAGGAAGTAGGTCACTGGAGGTAAGTTCATACGGCACCTGTCCTGGCTCCCTCCTGTCTCATGCTCTAATTCCTGTCATCTGTGAGGTGAAGAACCCTCATCTGCACATCTTCCTGATGTCAGTCACGACACCCTGCCTCACCATTGGCCCAGAATCAGCAGAGTCAAGGAACAGAGCTTGAGATATCTGAGACCATGAACGTAAATAAATCCTTGCTCCTTCTGGCTAAATAAATCCCGTTCCTTCAGGCTGTCTGGTCACAAACCTGTTCTGTCACAGTGACATAAAATTAACAAACTCCCCCTTCTCCTTGCTCTTGTGCTCTCTCCCTCCCTCCCTCCCTCCCTCCCTCCCTCCCTCCCTCCCTCCCTCTCTCTCTCTCTCTCTCTCTCTCTCTCTCTCTTCCTCCTGTGTCTCTGCTTTTCTTTCTTCTGACAGTTCATTCACCTGCCCACATCTCTCCTTTCGCCTTCGAACCTAATGATTTACAAATCTGTGGAGGAGCTGAGACACAGGTGGCTGAGAAGAACCACTCTGGAGGGAGAAGAGGTGAGCCTGGGTTTTAGGGAGAGTGTGGTGTGAACCTTTGATGTTCAGGGGAAGAATTAGGAGGGAAGGGCCATGCCATCCGAGTACTGGAAATGAGTATTGCTCAGACTGGAACTAAGCCAGCAGCGAGGAGCTGGTGTCGCTCAAAGTCAGGCAGAATCACCACCTTCCTTCCACTACATCGAACGGTCTACATGGTCAGAGGCCACCGAGGAGCCGATTCTAGGAATAGAGCCAAAATCCAGTCAATTAAGGGGAGTCGGGAGTGTTTAAGAAGCAGTAACTCCATCCATCAATAGAGCCCGGGCACTCAGCAGAGGATAGGCCAGAGGCTCATCACGGATTTTACTTGACATTGAAAAAAATTAGCTTCAGGGAACTTTTTAAAAATAGTTCCATAGGTTCTTGGTTAGAATTCTAACGTGTCCTGCAGCTTGATTACAGACAGAAAGCAGGGAATCACTCACGTACATATTCCCATTCACCGCCGTCCGGCACAGTCACACGGAACAAAGACATCAGTACAGAGGAGCCAGGCAGCTCCGTGGAGGTGGCCACTGCTTAGCCACACTTGTACAGGGCAGGGAAGAAGAGAGCTGACACTCGCAGAGGGCGAAGCTTAGGCTCAGGTGTCACGGGCAAATGTTAAAACATGGCTGTGCTCCCCCGTGCCCTCTCCACATGCTGTCACTTAACATGGCCTCTCGAGTCACCACAACCACAAACCACGGCACCCTGGAATCTTTGCCCACCCTCTGCTAGCAGCGCCCACACAGGATAAACCGAGAGAGGCGAAGAAGGCAGTGTTAATGGTATTTCCATGCTGTGAAACTGTGGATGCCTCTTTGATATTCCTCTCCCTCCTCCTCTCTCTCTCCATCTTAAGCCCAGCAAGAAAGGCAGACCAGAGACAGACCCTGCCCGAAAAGCTCTTGATTGGATGATTCAGTAGCTTTCACTACTTCACCCCGCCCCCAGTGAGACAAGCCTCCCACCCAGCCCCACCCCACCCTGTGCCTACTCCCTTCCCTTTGGTTCTTCTGCGCTGGCTGCCTAGGCCAAGACTCAGGTGGGTTTGGGGTCTACGTGAAGCCTAGGCAGAAAGATCTGGTTCCTGGGAGTCTGTCCTAACTTGCCAGAAGGCCACCTGAGTGTTTGGGGGGAAATCCTGAAGTCAGGATTCAAGCAGCTGATCCCCGGTCAAATGACTGCCACCTCTCTGTCGGGATGGCGTGTGAGTGTAGTGGATCCCAGGTCACGTGACAGCCACCTCTGTGCCCGGATGAAGGGTGAGGGTGATGATCAGTCTTGGCACATTTGGAATCTTTATTAGGACATGACACACCCACCCACGCCCAAGTCCTCTGGGGACACTG
>NW_024429266.1:4437500-4697500 GCF_017639785.1 Mesocricetus auratus
TGCTGAGCACCACTTGAAACTTACAGGTTAGCATATTCTGCATATAAATGGATAGCCAGTTCTTGGCATCTGTGGGCTTCTATTTGTAGTTAGTGAACCTCAGATATATATATATATATATATACATATATATGTATATAGATATGTAAATATATAAATATAAATTTATATATATTTAAATTTCTGCTTTTGTACTAAATACACCCAGACTTTTTGTGGCCACCATCACTCCGAACACCATTGCAGATCAGTCAGTTGCAGAAGAGTTAGGTACTGCAGGGATCTGGGTGAGCTAAGGCAGATGGAAGGAAGTAATAGAGTCTGTACATTTTTATGAGGGGCTTAAGCAGCCACTGATGTGGGCATCTGCAGGGCTCCTGGAAGAGATGCCCATGCACAGTGATAAAGGGTAGCACCAACGGGAAAAGCACGCCTCTGCGTTGGGACTGGAAGAATGTCAGTGTGGTCGTCAAAGGTAAGGGAGCCCCGTGTTTCCTAGCGAGCATGGCTTTGACCGAGGGCTCCTGTGTACAGGTGGCAGGGTGTACTCACGAGGAAGTAAAAACAATTACGGGGATTCCAAGATGTTCAGGGTCTATGAAGGAAAACCCTACATTTTAAAATACATTGATGGAAATATAAGGTATATGCAAATTGGGGACATTTCTCCTTTAGGCCTTAGATGCCATCTGATGACATTCTCAGCCGTTGGGTTGGTAGAGGCCAGGGTCCATCCATATTCCAAGAGGATTTACCTAATAGTCACAGTAGGTCACGAACACAGGAAGGTGACGCCCATTCAAAGGGCCAAGACAGCCCAAGGTAATGTGTACTTGGGCTGGACCCTCAGCATCCCACCCTCTTCACAGACACTGAAGTTCACTCAGCATCTGTAGGACATCCCACACAGCTGTGTCGCCTCTTGGGGACTTTAGTTGACAGGCCACACACTGGTTCACCCACTGCTGTCGTCTCCTTCCTGAGCGTCCCTCTCTTCACATGTACCTTGAGGAAGAGGACAAGGATGTCAGAGGACCTAGACAGAGGGACGGGGCAGGCCGACAGTGGCAGCTCTCACACTCGCCCATCTGATCTCTATCTCCTCATCTTCACGTCCTGTAGGCACTGGGGAGTTACAGGGCTAAGTAACAGTAACGGATGGACAAGCAGAAACTGAACTGGGGTTTCCTGGTTCCTCACATCTGGGGCTTTTACCAGGCCTCTGTCAAGCCACAGGGCAGAGTGAACACGGAGCACAAGGTTGGTCACTAAGGCTGAAGTGTTGAAAAGTGACAGCAACCAGTTCCGGGATATAGATTCAGGGGCATGCAGTGTTGTAATGGTGGCCCTGTTTCCCAGGAGGCTAGAGAGAGTCACTCTGGCTCTGGACTTTTCCAGAAGGGAACAGCCTGCCTGACATCCATTCCTACATACACCTACACTCACACCCCCACACACCTACATATACACACATGCACACCTACACACATATCTATACACCTACATATACACATACACTCACACATGTACACTCACACTTATACACAATACACTCACACCTTCACACATACCTGCACACAAACCTACACTCACGTCTACATATACACACACATTCACACCCACCCACATACACACACACATTCACACACCTACATATATACACATACACACAGCTACACATACACTACACCTGCATATATACAAACATGCCCATGTATATGGGGTATATATGGACATCAGAAGATAACCCCAGGTGTCATCATTCATCAATCATTATCAAACCTTATCAAACTCCTTCCTTCCTTTCTTTTGCTTGTTTGCTTTTGCTTTTTTTTTTAGACGGTATCTCTCATGGACTCAAAGCTTGCCAAAGTATGTTAGTCTGTCTGGCCAGTGAACCCCAGAATCTGCCTGCCTCTGCCTCCCTGGCTCTGGGATTACACCCCATTTATGGCCCAAATGTTCCTTCATAATCAGGAAACAAACACTGTGTCTCCGCTTTCAAATGTGGCACCATTTGCTGTGTCCTGATGCAAAAATAGCTTCCTTGGCTTAGAATGATCAAGATTCTCGTGTTAGCCACAGATTCATTGCATAAAGGATGGGGGTTGAGGGGGAGGCTTCTTGGAAAACTGGCTCATTTATAGGCTCCTTGAAGCGCAAGAGGCACAGGGAACCATGAAGTCAGACCTGCCTACTCCTCTTCTGTAGGTCCCTGGCTTCCAGGCTCAGTGACTGGTGATGTACACATCACAGTGATGTGAACATCACACACAGTTCTAGAGTTCCCCCATTGCTATCTTAGGGTCTCCACTACTTGTTAGAGAAATGAGGAACCTGGATTCTTCCTCCATCTGTAAGTGAGAACTTGAGGCAGTGCTAGCTTCCTGGGGCACGAAGTTCCTTAACATTTGTACATGATTTTTTTAAACTTAGCTCATCTGTGTCTGGAAATATACATGACAGAAACAGACAGATCAGCACATGCAGACCAGTGAACAAGCCAGACCATTAGTACCATTAGTAGGATGCTAATCACCGTGACAGACAGCCAGAAAGCCAAACTCGGTCACTGTAGCAAGGAACTAAATCACAGGAAGAGCTGGTGGAAAATAGTGTATGTATGTGTGTATGTGTGTATGGGTGTGTTTTGAGTGTGTGCACGTGCATGTATGTGAGTGCGTGTATGTGTATACAACATATATGAAGTAATTAACATGTAAAGCCCAACAGGCTTACATATACTTCATGGTGAGTTGGCTATGGCATCCAGTGAAAAGCAAGTCCCCAGCAGCGTCTAGAGTAGGATCCAGTGAAAAGCAAGTCCCCAGCAGCGTCTAGAGTAGGATCCAGTGAAAAGCAAGTCCCCAGCAGCGTCTAGAGTAGGATCCAGTGAAAAGCAAGTCCCCAGCAGTGTCTTCTAGAGTAGGATCCAGTGAAAAGCAAGTCCCCAGCAGCGTCTAGAGTAGGATCCAGTGAAAAGCAAGTCCCCAGCAGCGTCTAGAGTAGGATCCAGTGAAAAGCAAGTCCCCAGCAGCGTCTAGAGTAGGATCCAGTGAAAAGCAAGTCCCCAGCAGCGTCTAGAGTAGGATCCAGTGAAAAGCAAGTCCCCAGCAGCGTCTAGAGTAGGATCCAGTGAAAAGCAAGTCCCCAGCAGCGTCTAGAGTAGGATCCAGTGAAAAGCAAGTCCCCAGCAGCGTCTAGATTAGGATCCAGTGAAAAGCAAGTCCCCAGCAGCGTCTAGAGTAGGATCCAGTGAAAAGCAAGTCCCCAGCAGCGTCTAGAGTAGGATCCAGTGAAAAGCAAGTCCCCAGCAGCGTCTAGAGTAGGATCCAGTGAAAAGCAAGTCCCCAGCAGCGTCTAGAGTAGGATCCAGTGAAAAGCAAGTCCCCAGCAGCGTCTAGAGTAGGATCCAGTGAAAAGCAAGTCCCCAGCAGCGTCTAGAGTAGGATCCAGTGAAAAGCAAGTCCCCAGCAGCGTCTAGATTAGGATCCAGTGAAAAGCAAGTCCCCAGCAGCGTCTAGAGTAGGATCCAGTGAAAAGCAAGTCCCCAGCAGCGTCTAGATTAGGATCCAGTGAAAAGCAAGTCCCCAGCAGTGTCTAGAGTAGGATCCAGTGAAAAGCAAGTCCCCAGCAGTGTCTTCTAGAGTAGGATCCAGTGAAAAGCAAGTCCCCAGCAGTGTCTAGAGTAGGATCCAGTGAAAAGCAAGTCCCCAGCAGTGTCTAGAGTAGGATCCAGTGAAAAGCAAGTCCCCAGCAGTGTCTTCTAGAGTAGGATCCAGTGAAAAGCAAGTCCCCAGCAGTGTCTTCTAGAGTAGGATCCAGTGAAAAGCAAGTCCCCAGCAGTGTCTTCTAGAGTAGGATCCAGTGAAAAGCAAGTCCCCAGCAGTGTCTAGAGTAGGATCCAGTGAAAAGCAAGTCCCCAGCAGTGTCTAGAGTAGGATCCAGTGAAAAGCAAGTCCCCAGCAGTGTCTTCTAGAGTAGGATCCAGTGAAAAGCAAGTCCCCAGCAGTGTCTTCTAGAGTAGGATCCAGTGAAAAGCAAGTCCCCAGCAGTGTCTAGAGTAGGATCCAGTGAAAAGCAAGTCCCCAGCAGTGTCTTCTAGAGTAGGATCCAGTGAAAAGCAAGTCCCCAGCAGCGTCTAGAGTAGGATCCAGTGAAAAGCAAGTCCCCAGCAGCATCTAGAGTAGGATCCAGTGAAAAGCAAGTCCCCAGCAGCGTCTAGATTAGGATCCAGTGAAAAGCAAGTCCCCAGCAGCGTCTAGAGTAGGATCCAGTGAAAAGCAAGTCCCCAGCAGCGTCTAGATTAGGATCCAGTGAAAAGCAAGTCCCCAGCAGTGTCTAGAGTAGGATCCAGTGAAAAGCAAGTCCCCAGCAGTGTCTTCTAGAGTAGGATCCAGTGAAAAGCAAGTCCCCAGCAGTGTCTAGAGTAGGATCCAGTGAAAAGCAAGTCCCCAGCAGTGTCTAGAGTAGGATCCAGTGAAAAGCAAGTCCCCAGCAGTGTCTTCTAGAGTAGGATCCAGTGAAAAGCAAGTCCCCAGCAGTGTCTTCTAGAGTAGGATCCAGTGAAAAGCAAGTCCCCAGCAGTGTCTTCTAGAGTAGGATCCAGTGAAAAGCAAGTCCCCAGCAGTGTCTAGAGTAGGATCCAGTGAAAAGCAAGTCCCCAGCAGTGTCTAGAGTAGGATCCAGTGAAAAGCAAGTCCCCAGCAGTGTCTTCTAGAGTAGGATCCAGTGAAAAGCAAGTCCCCAGCAGTGTCTTCTAGAGTAGGATCCAGTGAAAAGCAAGTCCCCAGCAGTGTCTAGAGTAGGATCCAGTGAAAAGCAAGTCCCCAGCAGTGTCTTCTAGAGTAGGATCCAGTGAAAAGCAAGTCCCCAGCAGCGTCTAGAGTAGGATCCAGTGAAAAGCAAGTCCCCAGCAGCATCTAGAGTAGGATCCAGTGAAAAGCAAGTCCCCAGCAGCGTCTAGAGTAGGATCCAGTGAAAAGCAAGTCCCCAGCAGCGTCTAGAGTAGGATCCAGTGAAAAGCAAGTCCCCAGCAGCGTCTAGAGTAGGATCCAGTGAAAAGCAAGTCCCCAGCAGCGTCTAGAGTAGGATCCAGTGAAAAGCAAGTCCCCAGCAGCGTCTAGAGTAGGATCCAGTGAAAAGCAAGTCCCCAGCAGCGTCTAGAGTAGGATCCAGTGAAAAGCAAGTCCCCAGCAGCGTCTAGAGTAGGATCCAGTGAAAAGCAAGTCCCCAGCAGCGTCTAGAGTAGGATCCAGTGAAAAGCAAGTCCCCAGCAGCGTCTAGAGTAGGATCCAGTGAAAAGCAAGTCCCCAGCAGCGTCTAGAGTAGGATCCAGTGAAAAGCAAGTCCCCAGCAGCGTCTAGAGTAGGATCCAGTGAAAAGCAAGTCCCCAGCAGCGTCTAGAGTAGGATCCAGTGGAAAGCAAGTCCCCAGCAGCGTCTAGAGTAGGATCCAGTGGAAAGCAAGTCCCCAGCAGCGTCTAGAGTAGGATCCAGTGAAAAGCAAGTCCCCGGCAGCGTCTAGAGTAGGATCCAGTGAAAAGCAAGTCCCCGGCAGCGTCTAGAGTAGGATCCAGTGAAAAGCAAGTCCCCGGCAGCGTCTAGAGTAGGATCCAGTGAAAAGCAAGTCCCCAGCAGCGTCTAGAGTAGGATCCAGTGAAAAGCAAGTCCCCAGCAGTGTCTAGAGTAGGATAGTGAGTTCCTGGACCCATGCTCAGACAATGGCGATCACAAGAATAACTGGATGTTAGTTCTCTTTGTCTGGTGGAGGTGGGCGATTCTGTCCCGATGGGTGCACATGTATGTGTCGATGCATGTGTGCACAGAGAGCAGTCTCAAGTGTTGTTTCCCAGGCCCTGTCCATCATGCTTATTGACCCAGAGTTTGCTGGTTGGGCTAGGCTGGTGGGCAACCAAGCCCCAGAGATTACAAACACGCTCTACCACACCCAGCTTTTTAAATGTCAGGCATAGAATCGAGCTCGCGTTCCCATGTTTGTGCAGCAAGCACGTGAAGGACATAGCCATCCCCTCCCCCCAGTCCAAATTCTTTCTCTGAGCCCTCCTTTCATGGGTTTTTGCATTACATTTGAGGCTTTGCAAGCCAGCTGTTGAGCTGGGGCAACACCGTCCACTCTGCCCAGTGGCTGATTCCAGTGGTTTTCCCTGTAACGAAAACACAGCTTCTACCACTTCTTCCTAAGAGGGCTTCAGTCTCAGCCCCACTGGGATCACAAGGAAAATTGTGTTTAGCAAGATTATGAAGTAACCTTATCAACTCAGTACAACTCTTGCACCCAGCAGTGCAAGCCAGGGCTGGAAACATCCGTGCTGCCACCTTGAAGCAGTCCATGGTCCTGTTGGAGAAGGGACCACACAACAAAGGTGATGCCCATTTATTTGTGTCCAGTCCAGGCTATAGGAGGCTCCAGAGATGGGCTCCTCCAGCTGTGCCCAGTCCTCCATCTCTGCTGATGCCATTTCCAAACACGTTTTCCGGGTGGCAGAATGGCTCCAAGGGAACTGATGGAAAAGTAACCTCGTCTCTCCCTTCTCGGTTTTATAGATGTTTGTGTTGCCTTTATGTCCGACAGTTTTGATGACTTGATTATTCGTTCTGGTTCCTCTGTTCTTTTTTTTTCTCCTGTCAGTCCTGGGGATCAAAGCCACGCCTTGCTAATGCCGCCCCTCTACCACCATTTAGGGATATGCCCGATTCTGGCTGTTCCTCAGTGGAACAAAGATACCAACTGCAAAATACAGTGTTTGGATCCTGTGTAGTCACTGGATTGAGGGGGCTACAGGGTAAGTTGACTGGTGAAGTTTGTGTATGTACAGGAGTGTACATACATGTGCATGTGTGTCTATGTGCATGCATGCCTGACCCTGTCAAATGTGCATGTCCTCTATGCCTGTGTGTGCATACCAACTCGTGTGTGTGTGTGTGTGTGTGTGTGTGTGTGTCTTTTCCCTTAGTAAAGCTGGGAATCAGCGCCTTTACACAGCTGTGTGAAGCTACCAAACCCTGTGATAGCTGCAAAATGCACTCCTATCTCGTATTGTTTTAAAAAGTGGGGGGACAGACCCTCTGATTGGTGTGTCATTCTGTTCATGTCTATCTTCAGAGTGGCAGAGGGCATCGATGAATCTAATAGATTTTTTAAAGCAAACAAAATTTGAGCCTGGAGACACATTGCCCTTCACCCCGGCCTTGGTAGCATCAAGGCCGCGGCTATAAAACTGTCATATTCCTACTTCCTGCGGTACAGGATGCCTGGGAAGTGAGACATTGACTGTGTTTTTAAGGAAACCACTTCTAAGGGACAAGACTCCCCCATCTCTCTGGTTGGAGGTAGTTTTGAGCTTCCCGAGGCATCTGGAGTGTCCAGGGTGTCTAGGGCAGTCCACCCCCATCCCGTACACTCATCGGGGCCTGCCTGGAGGAGTTTGGTCTCAGGCACGCACAGCCAGGTGCCGCTGCCACAGGTGGGCATCTCAGTTCGTGCTGTCTGTGTTTGCTCTGCTTCTCTCATTGGGTTCTAAAATGGATAACCTGTCACGCGGAGACGAGGGCAGGCCAGGCACACAAAGGAACTCCAAGTTTGGCCTGCAATGTGAAAACTGTCAATTATCCTATTTTATATCCTGCCTTCGTTTCCAGGAGCGGGATCCTCGTTTCCATTAGACCAATTTGGAGCAATGCTACATGCTCTAATCCTTTTACCATCTTATCTGAACAAGAGAAATGAGTGTAAATGAAGGGGCGGGGAGGAAAGGCAGGGAGGGAACGAGGGGACACAGGAAGAAAAGAGAACGATCATTTTCTAGGGTCATTTTTAACTCCTGACTGTACAATTTATTAAAAAGTGATTGTGAAGTGAAAATCAGTGCTGGTCAGGGGTGTGCGGGGTGATCAGAGTCTAAAGACATCAATATCTAGGTTCACAATCTTCAGCTGTGCGCAAGGATGTCAAGGTTATCTGCGGTTTTCTTGAGCGTCACTGAGCAGGGTTCAGGGGGGAGATGGCTCAGGCGCAGGGGACCAGGGCCTCTGGCTAAGGGGCAGCGCCAAGGGGGCAACGAGAGAGCCAGCGCCCTCACACAGCACAGGCGACAACTCCCTTCTGCAGGACCAGCTCGCGTAGCTTCCGAAAGCACCGTGTGTTAGTCCCTGTGGATGTATGGAAATTGCCACACAGTTAGAGGCTTAAAACACTGGGCACTTAGGATGTTCTCCTGGGTCAGGACTACAGACACCCCTTGGCTTCCTAGTAGTGCCTGGGTCTCACGAGGCTTCCGGTTTCCTCTACTACTGTAACTGAATATCATGGACTGAGTAACTGATCTTTTTTAAAAATGGGTTTTCCTTCCTTCCTTTTTCCTTCCTTCCTTCCTTCCTTCCTTCCTTCCTTCCTTCCTTTCTTTTTTTTAAAACATTTTGAAGGTTAGGAAGTTCAAGTCCCTGAAGCCACACTTGGTCTTGTCTTTCCTGCTGGTTTGAGGTCTGCAGGGTCCTAAAGGGCATTAGATGCTGACCAGAACCTTCTAGATCGGCTCTTGCTTCCTTTGGTTTATTCAGCCAGTCTCGTAGGATCGGGGCTCCACTTTTATGGCTTCACTTAATCTTTGTGTGCGTGCATGTGTGTGTGTGTGTGTGTGTGTGTGTGTGTGTGTGTGTGTGTGTGTATACACGTGTATATGTGTTCTATGTGCATGCCTGGTGCCTGTGAGGTTCAGGAGAGTGTCGTCAAATTTCCTGGAACTGGAGTTATAGATGGTTTTAAACTACCGTGTGCCAGGAACAAAAGCCCAGGTCCTCTTCAAGAACAGCAAATGCTCTCAACCTCCGAGCCTCTCCTTTAGCCTCTGCTTTCTTGCTGTTGTTTTGTTCTGTAACATGGACTTTGGGGATCAAACTCAGGCCATCAAGCTTGTGAGGACAGCACTAACCAAAGGGGCCGTAGCCTTTCATGTAACCGTAACGCCTCCCAAATTCCTTGCTTCTAAGTAAGTGCCATAGACAGGCGGGGCTCTCCCTCTTGCTAATTCACCGGGAATTCAGTCCAGGTCAGTGGACACAGTGATGCCACAGCATCGGGTCCCATCTGGAGGCACGACTGGGAACACCAGGCCCCCTTGAGAGCTCATTCCCAGAGGCTGGGCACCTCTGAGCCTCCTCCTTCTACGAGCTACAAGATGGAGGCCACTTCATTTCCTTCTTTGCCAAGGCTTCCAGAAAAGCTGTAGCTCTGGCCTCTTGTAATGACCAGCAGTGGCAGAGGGAGTGACCGTGAACTATATTTTATGGGTTAGAAGGAAGCCCCGGGTCCCCCAACATCACTCCCACAGAGCTATGAATTCAGAGCAGAAGGGGAGAGTCACTGACACAAGGAGAACACTCACCCCCACTTTGCAGACCCCGTTACTGCCTTCATCAAGTGACCGTCTTCACTCTAGTATCTGAAGTTTTACATCCCAGCCAGCTCCCCAGTCAACACTTGGCCACCACAAGATCATAGGCCTTCAAAAATGTCTCTTTGACTAATGTTAACAAGAAATAAAAATGTTCTCCAAGGTGTAGCATGAATTCTTATTGGTATTAATAATAAAAACTCAGAGTCAGCTATGGGGGGGAGGTGAAAGCTGAAAGATAAGAGAAACAGAGCGGCCAGTCACTAGAGAGTTCTCACCTCTCCCAATGCTCAGACCAAAGGGACGATCCTGTCCTCAGATTGAATCGACTGCTTCAGACTGCTGTGCAGACTGCACTGAGCTCCAGTCTCCTCCTGTCTTATATTCTTCTCTCTGCCCGGACATATATCCCTTCCTGTCTCCACCTCTTTAGTGCCGGGATTAAAGGCTTGTCATTCCAAGTGCTGGGATCACCTTTGTGTTAGCCCTGTTTCTCTTTCAGACTGGATCAAGTTCATGTAGCCCGGGGTGGCCTTGAACTATCAGAGATCAGTCTGTGTCTGTCTCCTGAATGCTGGGATTAAAGGTCTGTACCACCACTGCCTAGCCTCTATGGCTAACTAATGTGGCTAGCTTTGCACTCTGATCTTCAGGCAAGCTTTATTTGTTTGATCATAAACAAAATAGCACCACACCAAGGATTCCATTATGAGACAAGGAGGTGGTAAGGAGATGTTGAAGGGGTAGGTTCTCTACCCCTCCACCCCTCCACCCCTCCACCACCAAACAAACCAGATACCAGGCCATGCTCACTTGCTAAACTCTATATAATTCTGGTGCATGGCCAAAGGTTAATGCCTTAACCATCTGATAAAAAGCCATGATCTACAAAGGAGTTAGAGATCCTAGGGTATTGACTGTGAGTTTTTCTCTGCTACCAAACAGGTGACTAAGCTACTCTTGGCTTGCTGTTTTGAGCAGGCTTTGCATTGGGAGTCCAGCATAAAGAAGGGAGCTCTGCCTATTGTAGCCAGCCTTGCCTTATAAGCAAATCAAACCAAGTAAGAGCTTTATGGTTGCCAGAATGAGACAGGTTCCCTACCTCGCCATCTAGGGAGACTACAGTCACTCGACACCAGTAACTCCAGTTAACTTCTTGGAATGTTAATCTCAAAGCAGTTCATTTTGCTTAAGCACCTTTTCCTCATTAACTCCCAGGAGTGCCTGGGGTGTTGGAAATAGAGTGGTGGAGATAATGTCACCAGAGGTGTGAAGGTCATTTGGTGAAAGAACTTTACAATAGGGCCTTTCTTCCCTGAAGCTGAAGTCTGGGCACTAGACACACACGGCAGCCAGTCTAAATGAACTGACTGGCCACTGCGGAGTCAGGGTGGTTTCAGCTTCCAGAAACAGGTGAGATCTACCTCAAAGTTACATGCTATTTCACAACAACATTGGGGCAGCCATGAGTTTGCTGGCTGAATGCATAGCTAATATTCAGGACAGGACTACAGTCTCTGCAGCATCAGCATCAAAAGGATGTTGAGGTTTAACTTGCCAAGATACTGAGTTCTGTGAAGAGAGGAGGTTGGAAGTCAAAAATCTCAGCCACTAAATACATTCAGAGGGTTCATCGCTGTGTGAGGCTGGGTCAGATGGCAAATTATGTAGAGCTGTGAAAGGAAGAAGGGCTCCTAAGACCCGGGAAGTCAACACAACCTGTAAGTTTGAGGGATTAGACACAGAAGATTCTCAAGGCTCCTATCCATAGTCCTAGAAGCAGGAACAATTGCTGGGAAAGGGGCCTCTTGCTAATTGAACCTTCTGGAAGTTGTCAAAGACCGTCCAGGGATGCAGTTGTATGAGTTGTCATCCGGGCTCTTTGATGATATGGCTGCTTTGGGGTTGTCTGCAATCTTCCATGCTCTGTGAGTAATCCTAATAAACTCATCAGTCCACCACAATGGACTTGTGTGGACTCATTACTCTGTCTCTGGTGCCCTATATTGTGTTAGTAGACTTTTGTCTCATCTCCCCAGAAGAGTCACACAACAGGTGCCAATGTCTCTAACAGGTATGATGAAATACCCAGGGTTGCAACATTTCCATGAGCTCTTATTAAAATCCTCAACAGGTTAAAAAAATCTGTGTGAATAAAGATGAAGGAAGGGAGGAAACTGACAAGAGTTTCCAAGAGTACGGAAGAGAGACGTGGGAATGGTGACCGCGGATGCAGAGTTTTGGGAGCCACCCCGTCGCAGATGAGAGGAGAAGCAGGCGACATGCCACAGCCTGGAGAAGGGGGAGGCAGAACGAGCTCTGTGTCTTCATGACTGCAGGGGTGGTATTTCAGAGAACAGAAGAGAGAATTGAGGCTGATTAAAACAGGGAAATAGTATGGAGAATATGTTGCCTCTAAAATGAGAAGATAATACGTAAGAGAAATGAACAGAGAGTAAGATCTTGGGATTTGAGATTATGGTAGTTAAAATAAAAATCTCTATAGAAAGTTCAATAGATGAATCTGTACAAATGTCTCAGAAAAGATTTTTTCAAGTAGAAGGAAATATAAGAGACTTATTGAAGTAAAGATTAGTGAAAATAGAAGCGAATATCTGTCAAAGAATTAATAAAAGAGAATTTTCCCAGTTCTTCAAATGGAAAAAGATACCGAGTGCTATGTATAATGATTCAGATGTCTTAGCACAAGGAACTGGAGAGCATTAAAAGTGAATAAGAGGATGAGAAAACCTTGTAGGAAAAAGCCCAGAAATAAGAATTCTACTGGCATAGAGCTTCTTGGAGATGCTGGCAGTTAGAAGACAGTGGACCGATGCCATAAACATTTAGAAGCTAAATATTTTGAGACTAGATTGAGGCACCCAGGCAAAACTTCAGGATGGTGCCAGAACGGAGATTCTGACATATGTGAGCCCCTTGTGCTCTTTGGAAGAATGAAAACACAAGACTGTAAGCTGGCAATTGGGTGGTTATGCCAAGGAGGAAAACGTGAGAAGGAAGAGGAAAATGAACTCTGCCTAAAGACAGGCTGTGAACGGTCCCAGACAGCAACGTGTCTAGGCTGGGGCAAGATGAGGAAACCCGAGGTAACGTTCAGAAATAAGAGAAGTTTGTAGAGATGAGAACATGGCGACGGAGAGCTCAGAATGCAGGGAAGAAATTAGGAAACAGGAAGGGAAAGAATGGCTGGTTCAAACCACTTTTGGGGACGGTTTCCACTGAGCACCACATGACGGCACAGGTCTGCCAAAAAGGACACACAGACCCCATTCCGCCAGACGTGCCTGCCGTGACATCCTGTAGACAAACCCTGAGATACTGCAGGAATCACATAGGGTGTAACAAAAACGAGCAGTCTCATGGGAACATGTTTGTCGTCAAAAGCCTCGGAACTCCGACTAGAGATACATCAGACGCAGCAGCGAATGTCTAAGAAAAGGGCGACTCCTCTGGCATTTGCAGTTAGAATCTGTGTCTGTCCTTGTGTCCTGGGACTGTTTCCTTTATGGAAACAGTGATAGCTAATTGTGATCGTCAACTGATTGGATCCTAAGCTCCTGAGGCACCGCTGTGGCAATCCTTGGGGTGTGTCTGTGAGGATATAGGCAGAAAGGGTTAACTCACCCTGAATCTGGGCAGCACGAGCCTTTGATCCCAGCCTGAACAGAAAAAGAGGAAGTGAGATGAATGCCGCTCTCTCTCCTTCCTGTCTTGCCTGATGTGAGCGGGAAGCCTCATCCTCCTGCCGTCACAGCCACGAGCCCCTCCTGCCACCGTACTTTCCCTCCCAGCATGGAAACGCATCCCTAAAATATGAGCCAAAATAAATCCCCTTCCCCTGAAGTTGCTTCTTGCTAGATACCCTGTCACAACCAGAGAAGTGATCAATACAGATTTTGGCTTTGAAGAAATACTCATCTAATAGAAACATAGTGACAATATCTATTTTTTTGTTTGACAAATAATGATTGTATAACTCATAGAGTAGGACGTAGTGTTTTGATGTGTTTGCTTATAAGATGATTAAATCAAACTGATCAACATGTCTATCCCCTAAATGCTCATTTTCTGTATGTGATAAGTATATTTACAACCTAGTATTCAGGCCCTTTTGAGATGTACAAAGCATTGTTATTAATTGTGGTACTAGGGGAGATTCCTTCATAGCAGCAAATAGAACAACACTTTGTATCACCAGAAGCTCCTAACACCATCATCTTGCAGACACGTGGACAACTCTAGAGGTGTTGCACCTGCAGTGGTCATCCTAGCACTGAGGAAGTTGACCAGCCAGCCTAGCTTACTTGGCAAACCCCAGGCCAGTGACAGATCCTGTCCCAAACCCCATATTTTTGAACAGTGCCTAAGCAACAGTACCCAAGGTCAACCTCTGGTCCCCTTGCTCACACACATACGTGAGCGATGCATTCTGCCCCACTATAAAAATGTCTGAATTTCGGTGTTATGCTGAAGTGTGTTTCAAGATGCAGGGTCTTTGGTGTCCCCTGAAAACTCCCACAGTCTCTGCACAGCAAAGCCTTCCACATACATGTGCATCATGTATGAAAATTAGTGTGAACTCTAGGCAGAGGCGGCTTTCAAAGACACCCCCAGTTGCCCTTTCGAAATACTGACTCCCACAGCTTTCCCACTGGAGATTTGGAATCATTGTTCCTCTTCTGGAAGACTCACCTATGCTTCCTACTTACTTTGTAGCCTTTTCTTCTCTGCTCCTTGCTTAGAATAAAGTTGGGTTGAGAGAGGATGTAGATTGATGGATATCTGGTATGGTTTGAATGTGTCTCCCTAAATGTCACATGATGTCATTGACATTTGGAAATGGGACCCCTGGGAGTTGATTGGGTTGAGGTGGAGGTCCTGAGGGGGGCATATTAGTCACTTTCTGTTGCTGTGATAAAACACCAAGACCAAGACAACTTACGGAAGGGTTTACTTGGGCTTACAGTTCCAGAGGTAGAGTCCATCACGGGCCAGGAGCAGGTATCAGGCCGCAGGAATGGTGAGTAGAGCAACAGCCAGGGGCCTCACGTCATGAACCTACACCAGGAAACAGAGGGAGTAAACCAGGAATGGCATGGGGCGCCTCCAATGACGCTCTTCCTCCAGTGACATGATACTTCCAGTGAGATACTACTTCTAGTAAGGCCACACATCCTAATCCACCCAAACAGCACCGATCCTTTGGGACCAAGCATCCAAGTACCTGAGATGGAGGGCATGTCTCACTGATGCCACCACAGCATCAAGATAGCCTGGATAGCATTAAGAGAAGAGCCCTGAGCTACATAGACAGACCTGCTTCCTCTCCATGTCTGACGCAACAGAGAGGCTCCCAGCGGGTTCTGGCGATATGCTTTTGGGCGTCCCAGCTTCTAGAACAGTGAGAGATAAACCTTTGTCCTAACGGATCAGCAGCCCAGCCTCCTGTTACGTCTGCTGCTCGGCCTGTGTCCAAGAACGTGCAGAGGGTGTTGGGGATTGACAACACAGAGACTCGTTCAACAATGTAAAGAAAACTTTAAACAGGCTCCAAAAAGGTTCAAGAAAACCTCCTAAGAAAAGCTCCCACCAGAGAAGCTTCTGCTCTCTCCTCTCCCCTGGCTGGTTCTGCCCTCACCCCAGAGGTGGATGCGTGTGGGTTTGAAGGTGCGGTTAGTCTTTGGACAAGGTCGAGGTCAGGGCAGTTTCCGTGGGAAGGCCTTTTCCAGGAACTTATTGCCCTGGGCATTGTATTGTTTTTAGTAAACATGTTTTTAGTAAACATTGTCTTACAGCTGCCTACTCCCAGGCAGAAGGGGAAGTGGGTCTCTGCTCAAGGTCTGGTGTTCCCACAGCCTCCAACAGCAAACAGCAGGCTAAGACCGGCTGACAGACTAGGATTCGATGTTCTCTGGAGGTGAAGAATGTTCTGGAACATCCCCTAGTTCCCTCAGATGAGAGCTAAAAGGCAGCCAGAGAATGGATAAATGTAATGTTTTCTGGGCTCCTGAGGCTCCATGAGCAAGAGAGAGCTCACCTCCCTTCCAGACAGATCTCTCTGTCTCTCTGAGGAAGGGGAAGGGCATGCTGTGAGTCAGTGTGCAAGCTTCAGAGAAGCCTAGGAACAAATATGCACTTCTTAACAAATATTCAATTTACCCAGAAGTGCTCCGCTGCCTGCGGGGAACAGGCTCTCCACTGACCCAGATAGGCAGGCCAGGGCCCTGTGATGTTGGCATGTGGTACTTCAAGGTGCCTCTCACCACAGGTGACCAGGAGTCTGGACGGCCCCGTCCAAACACAAACACGCTGGCGATGGTGCTCCCACCTGCACAGACCTGAGCACAAAGGAGATTTTCAGCTAATAAGATCCTCGGTGTTTGTAGCACTAAAGCAGCTAAGGTCATTAGAACTCATCTTTAAACACATTTTCCCCCGTTCTGGCAGAATGAAAACTAGGTTGAAGGAGCTCATTTTATTTCCCATTTAAGTTAATTCAATGGGAGGCAGACTTTTTAAAACATTTTCTTTATGTGTGTGGAGGGGAGGGTGGAGGCCTGGGGGAAGGAGAGATTGAGATGTCCCTGTGGGTCCCTTGGCTAAAGAAGAAAAATGTCGGGCTTGAAATGCTTTCCTCTGGGGGCTGTTTGTGGAATCAAAACGCCTCTCTGGTTTGCAGTTCTGAAACCCACCACTGTGACAAAAAAAAAAAAGAAAGAAAGAAAGAAAGAAAACCACTTTCAATTTAGAGGGGAAAATGCCCACAGTCCTGGAGTCCTGTCTTTGCTGAGGGAAATGCCGCTGGAGAATGTGAACACCCAGGGTTTGGGTTTTACACGCGGCCCAGATCTCAGTACCCGCCAGCATCCTTGGGTTGTCCCACTGATCTTGTCTGAGAGCTGAGCCCCACCTCTGTCCCCCAGGGGAAGGAGACTGACCACAGGGCGTTGCTGGGAGGCATGGATGGGAGAGAAGGACAAAGAGGCCAGTCCCTAGATGCAGGGGCGGCCTCAGTGTTCTCGTGGGATCACCTGTGATCCTGAAGATCAAAGTTGCATCCTCAGATACTCCCGCCCTCCCCTGCTTTGTCAACACTTTTCTCCCGGGGATACTCAGGGCTTTGAAGGGTGTTCTGGTTAAATCTCTATTTACAGCCCCATCAGGAGCAGGCCTGTGGATAAATGAGGCATCCTCCTCCCCTCTCGTCCACAGGTTCCTGCGCACACTGTTTCTTGGCCTTAGAGGCCACCCTAAGACCTGCTCTGTTTACTTGGTTCCAAGTGGCTGCCTACTGCATTATTAACTCATTCCACAAACAACTGCTGAGGCCTTGCTATACTCCAGGAGCTTGGCTGACCAGCTCTGGCCTGCCAAAACTCTTCTAGTGCAAGAAGATTGGTAGCCCACAGCAGAGGGGCGTGCAAGCACACTCTTCCCTGTGACGGGTGGGATGTGGCTGTGGGGCTGAAGGAATGGCCGAGGAAAAGGTTGGAGGCAGAGTGGGGTGTCCCTAGCTGGTCACTGAGGAGGGGACGTGGACATGGAGGCAAAGGACTCATTAGGGCAGAGGCAGGGATGGAGTCTCCATGCAGAGGGAGACGCCATGCCTGTGGTTCTGAATCGCGGTGGGGACATCTGGGCTATTAAAGGGACAGCAACGAGGCCAGGGTGATCATGTCAGAGCACGCACAGGTGGCTAAGATTAAAACATGACCAAAAACTCTGTAGGGAACTGGTGGCCCTGTCAGGGTGTCAGCTCCCCTTCTGGAGGGGAAGAGCGGGGAAAGTTCTGTTGTGATTGCAGTGAGATTTTTCACAAGGAAGGGGAGAGAGAGGAGGGAGAGGAGGAGGGGGGAGAGGAGGAGGAGGCCTGCGGTGGGGCAGCAGAGATGGAGGCGGAGAAAAGTGGTCGGTTTCTATGTCTCATCATTAGTAGGAGTGACAGTGTGTGATGTCCTGGGCATCTGAACAAGGGAGCACCTAGTCGACATAGTTTGGAGGTAGAGCCAAGAAGCCATTTGTCGGTAACTTGTTGGAGACAGCTGAGGCTTCAGGTTTCTGAAACACAGAACAGTGGGTTCCCCATCACCTCGAGAGAATAGAGAATATTCGGAGATCTCCGGTTTGCTTCAGGGTACATTGAGTCAGATATGTATGGTGCATAACCAAGTGGACATTCTTATTGCTTTGTTTTCCAAGACAGGGTTTCCCCTGTGCAGCTCTGGCTAGCCTAAAACTCACTATGTATACCAAGCTGGCCTCCAACTCACAAGTAATCCTGCCCCTGCCTACGCAGTGTGTGGTTACAAATATGTGATGCTATGCCCAGCATCCAAGCAGAGATGGGGAGGATACGGCTGGAGAGGTGCGTGAACTCCACACATACACTTAGAGTTTACTTTTGTGCGTTTGATGCTGAAATGCCATCACACCAAATGAGCAATGATGGAGAAGAGCCCGGGGTCCCTAAGACTCTGAGGCGGTTCAGCGGGGAGAGGAGAACCGGCTGCAAGGGCTGGAAAAGAGCAGGAGTGTTCAGAAGCACTCTGCGGGGTGGACCTCAAGGCCCCTGTCAGCGGTTCTGGTATCGGAGAGTGGCAGAATGCTTTATAGTAGTATGGAGGTCATCAGTGACGTGGCTGTGGGCAGCTTTGGAGGAGTGGCAGAGAGAAATGCCCGGCTGGATTTGGGGCTAGGAAAAAAATTGAAAGGAGAGAAATGGCTAATAATACAGGAAAGGCCTTTGAAGGGTTTCACTGCAAAGGAGGTCAGAGAGTTGGAGCACCAACCAGCAGAAGAAATAAGGCTATGGGAGTGTCTGGGCTTGGGGAATACTTTGAGTTGGTCTGGTTTAGGGTTTCCATAGGAAAACTATACCAAGAAGCAGACAGTCTGGGGGATATCTGTCATGGTCCCAGCAGAGAGCTAGGCTCTGGAGGAGAAGTAGAAACCCAAGCTCTCAAGGGTTTTACCATGCGGGTAGAAATCATTTAGAAAAGAGGACCAGGGAGCTATGGGCATCCCCACTAGGTGGGCCTGTAAATAGGAGTGAAAGCACACCTCGTGTGAGTGGGGTGTGAGTATCAAGTTCAGGGGATTTGTGGGCTAATTAACCAATGAGTGTTTAGAGCACAGGCTCGTGATTAAGTTACATGACGGCCAATAGCCGAGTCCCTGGACAGCTTTCTCCAGTCCATCTGCAGCTCCCTCATCTCAGTGATGAAATCCTAATTCTGAAGATGTCTCTTGAGCGCCTACAGTGTACAAGAAGCCATTTGGGTTACAAAGATGTCTGAAGCCATCCCTGCTCTTCATAGTCTTTTAGGAGAGCCTAATAAAGACATCACTGATACGGGTTGCTGTTAAGTGGGATCATGGAGCGGGAGACACAGGATGGACAGCGGAAGCCTGGCCTCCATCCCTTCCTTCTGTTCTAAGCTGGTCCCTCCACCTCGCCTTTCCCCTCAGCCAACACGAAGGAAGGATTTTCAAAAGCACCAAGTATTTCTAGGTGTCTCTTTTTCTCCTGAGTTTCTTCTAGACGCAGTCCAAGTCGGTGTAGAAACAGACTTGAAGGAGGGTGCGCCTTGTGGGAGGTGGAGTCATAGGTGGAATCTGCAGCATACCCAGAGCCATTCTGGGTCACTCTGCATTATCCATCACTCTGACCATAGCAGCTATGAAGCTCGGGAGTTGACAGCAGTTCTCCTCAGCCCTCTGACTTCTCCACTGTGGTAGGCAACTCGACTGTCTAAGTGTGTGGTGAGAAGTAGAAATAACTGTGGTGATACTTTGTTTGTGCTCTAACAAATAAAACTCGCCTGAAGATCAGAGGGTGGAGCTAGCCACTAGTTAGCCGTAGGGATATGGAGGTCTGTACAGACGGACAGGAAGTGATATGGCTGGGTGGAGAGAGGAATATAAGATGGGAGAAGGCAGGATATCACTCTCTTCTTGATTGGGAAGTTGAGGAGGTAAGGTTTGTTCCTCTGTCTCTCTGATCTTTCAGCATTCACTCCTACATCTGACTCTGGGCTCTTATTATTAAGACCTATTAGAGCTCATGCTGCAAATAACCACTAGCCAAGGTGGAGAAGCCAACTTTTATGTTGGGCTCTGGAAGGTATTTCAAGGTTTCTGGGGCAAAATGAATTCATATGATTTCCTAAAAGTATAAGAAAGATAAAAAGGTCAATAGTGGTGCTAGGTTATCATGGTCAACTCAGTCACTTGAAATATGTTCATTTTCTTACAAATGTCATAGTTATCAGCATCCAACTTGATGCTAAGCACCAGGCTGAGCAGAACTGTCTTCTCTCTTCATTCTGATGAGCATACACTGGCAACATGCTGGATGGGGTCTCCCCAGGAGCACTCTGGAACAGCACTAGGCATTGATCTTAGTTACTGTTCCAAGATGAGGTCAGAGCCTCTACAGTGTCAGCTCCGAGAGTGACCCCCATGCTGACACTGTAGAATTTCCACAGTGCTTTCTTTCCTAGAAAATAAATATTACAACTCTATCCCCCTGGAGTGTCAAAGCTACTTTTCCCACTACTGTAACAAAATACCCATTGAAACAAGTTAAAGAAAGTTTAATTCTGATTCACAGATCATTACCAAAAGAAGCCAGGGTGACCCAGGCTCAAGGCTGGTGACATCATGCTGGCACTCAGATCCCCTATATCTTTCTTGTGGATTCACCCCCAGGACCCTACCCCACAAATGGTTCTTCCCACATGCAGGGAAGGTCTTTCCTCCTCAGTTAAGGCTCAGTGGAAAAGTCCCATAGACCTAGAACCCAGAGGTGTATCTCCTTGGTGGTTTCAAAGCTGATCGAGTTGACAATGAAGATTGACTGTCATGTGAAGTATATCAGAGAACCAATCCATTGGTAAACTAGAAGAAAGTCCTTGTTAAAGATAACCTAGGGCAAAGTATTTGGGATACAGACACAGAGGTGGGGTTCTAGCCTGGGGTGAGACTCACCATCCACATACACTTAGGGAGGACAGAGGAATTCTCTAGTGGATCAGATTGGACAGGAAGATATGGTAGAGACAGGTCCAAGTTGCATGCAAGTCTTCCTTCCATCACCACAGCCAAGAAGGAATCCTAGGAGGCTTAGAGCCTCATCTACCTCAGAACCGCCACGAACTCCTGCCTCCAGCTGGTCTCTTCTCACTTTAAACATTTTGATAAGACATTCATTGTGGTGGCCACTGTCAACAGCACTTTTAGCTGCTACCTTCTTTATTCAGGGAACAGCTTTAGGAGAGTGTTCTACTAGCGTCCCCAGACTTGCTGTTGGAATTCTAATAACATCATCTGACAAGCAAAAACAGTGAGTGGGAGAGGTGAGGGATGGGATGGATGCTAGTGAATCATAGGGGAATAGATGGTGGGCTGTCCCCACAGTCACTGTTTGTTTGTTTACGTAACTTCAACATCCTCCCCGGAGCTGCAACGACAAAACCTGCTTTAGCTTCTCAAACATGAAACACTGGGTAAGACACACGTCAAATGAAAATAGCCTTTTTAGTCATAGCTGATATTTGTAAAGAATTTGACACTCAGACTCTGTCAAATTCAACTGCCTACTTCTGGTTCGGTTTATTTTTGTTTGGGGGTTTGGGACAACGTTCCCATGATTACTCTGTTGTAAACATCAGTCATGACCATAGGATCCCCCTCCCCAGCACAGCTGGTAGATGGGTTTCTAGCCTTGAAGGAAAGAGACATTTACATTTCCCATCTTCAGAATCTTCTGCTTCCTACACTGGTCAGCTTTCAGACACCCATTTTTATCAGAAGTCCAAGGGCAAAGCTTTGCTTTGGTTCCTTGTTGACTCTGTCCCTCTTGCTGTTGACTCAGGGTCTTGATTGACATCTTTATCTCTGTTTGTTCTCACTTGGCCAGGCTCCTGTGTAATAAAGACTGGGAGGCTACAGTAACAGTCCAGGAGAGATGACAGGACTGGAGCCAAGTGCTGAGCGTGGCAATGGATAGATGGATGGAAAAGGGAATGGGCATGGCAACCCCTGGTTGCCAGCTTGGACACCAGGTGGTCGATGAGGGCTATCTCTTGTGTGGGAGGAGAAGCAGCTCTTTGTTGAACCTGTTGGGTTGAAGTCACTTCTAGGACATCCAAGTAGAGATTCAACTGACAGGTGCAGGTGTCGGTCTAGGGTTCAGGAGTGAGTGAAACTAATTAAGGAACAAAAAAATGCCTCATCTACACTTATCCTCACATTTGATGGGGTATTAACCAATGCCATCTCAAAGTTGGCCATGCCACATCAGTCACCAAAGAAATGCTCCAGGGTTGTGCTTCATTATATTGCCAAATCCCACCTTTGGTCTGCTAACCAGTAGCTGGATTGGAAGATACGGGACATGATCAATCAAGATCGAACTTTAGACCCGTTTTCAAATCCCAGTGTTCCCTTTCACTAGTTCCACGATATATAGCAAATTACTTCATTTACCAGAACAGCAGTCCTAGTCTTTAAAACTGTGTTTAACAATATCTAAGCTACTTGGTTATTGTGGGTTTTAAGACCAGATAATGTTAGTAAGTGGCTTTAATTTATGGTAACATTCATACTGTTTTATGAAACATTCATACTGTTTTTATGAAACATTTCAAACTTCATATGTCCAGAGAAAACACTCTCTGGTAGACTAAAAGCAACTTCCGATTGGGCTGCACTCAAGTTCTTTAGATTGTAGTGAATCTAAGCTACATGTCCACCTACATAGAGGTCAGCAAATCTTGTCCACAGAAGGCCACAGAAGAACTTAGTTAGGCATTGTGGACCACGCAGTAGTCCCGCCCAACCAACTTTTCCATCACAGAGTAAAAATTAGTCATGGGTGGTCTGTGAGAGATAAGGGTGTGGCCATGTTCCATACAAACTGTGTTTACAAAAGCAGGTAGTATACTAAATTTAACCCACAGCCAGACCTGGATGATTGTTATTCCTCTGACCTCACATGTTGCTGATTGCTGATGGGGATGGTATTGGAAAAGCTGGAGAGGATGGACGGGCATCATGCACATCCTTCACAAAGAGGCAAGGACCAGAGAGTCCACTCTTAGGAAATCATTCCCTCAGATAAGATATTGATCTATTGGAAAAAGGAAAGCTGTCTACTAAGATGGGTGGTAGGGAAACTTGAAGCTTCGAGCTGGCACTTTCTATGCCTTCCTTCTCGGTGAACTTCTGGACTTGACATAGCTGGAAACAACAAGGCTCCTAGAAGGAAGAGGATGAAAACTGGGGAAGGGTGGGGAAAGGAAGAACACAACAGGCTAGATGTTGTCTCTGGTTTTCTAGACCTCACGTCTTCCCTTCTGCCCTGGCTTGAAGTTCTGGAAGCTGCAGGTTCAAGGTCAGGTTAGCCATGAGGTCAAGGTTTGGTGAGCGCTTTCCTTGGCTTTCTTGTGGTCTGTTTCTTACTGCGTCTTCACGGTGGAGGGAGCAATATCACTCTTTTCCTATAAGGACACTAACCTCATCCTGATGGCCACACCTTTACAATGTAAGGTAATGGTGGTAACTGGAATGACCTGCCAAATGTCTCACCTCTAAATCACTAACACAGAGAGTTAGGGAGACAAGTAGAAAATTTAAAGGAACAAAAACATTTGGTCTATTTAGGAGGCCAACCACTGTAAGAAACAGAAATGCCCCTGGATTCCTGAAGCTATTGCAACACCTTGGCCATCGCACTAAGGAAAGCATTGTACTCTCTTGAGGCTCCATTTCTAACAGTGCCCTTGCCTGTGTGGGAAGCCCATCATCGCCTGTGTGGGAAGCCCATCATCGCCTGTGTGGGAAGCCCATCACCTGTGTGGGAAGCCCATCACCCATCACTACTGAGAAGTATGGAGATGCCTGTCACTCTCATGCTACTTCTTCTTCAAGGGGGACTCTTGTGAACTTGAACATGATTTCCTTATATTTTCTCCTTATGTCATCATGCCCAGAACATTCAGGCCCAGACATCCAAGGATGACACAAAGCGCCTTGCACCTGGGTTCCAGAAAGACATCCTACACTATTAACCTCTGGAAGAAAAAACCAAGCCTCAGAAGTGTGGGAAGTCCCCAGGAAAATTTAGGGCTGTCACGAGGAAGAGTACAAAGACACAATCTTTATGGAAAAATCAGTATTTCGTTGTATTTGTGCTGCATCTGCTCATGTTTTTCTTGACCGCATGGGTGTGTACGGATGATCTCTGCTATGACAAACGTGGAAACCAGAATTAAGAGAGTAAATAATCCCCTGCAGGTCACACTGCCAGTAAAATGGTCATTCTCAAACTAGAGTCACACTCTGTAAATAAACATCCCTTTGTCCTCTGTTCAAACGCTTGTCCTTCATACCCCTGGCCTGCCAGCCGGAGTCACTGTGGACACACACTACCTTGTGCATGGCTGTGGCCCTTAGGACCCAGAGTTCTTCCGAGGCACTTTAGCTGTGTGAGTATGGTCAGCGGGCAGGACGCCAGTGCTTGGAGCCCCGCCCTCCCTCTGAGTAGCCCCTTCCTCCCTTGCCTAGTGCAGAGCCAAGGCACTCCCAGCAAATTCAGTGTTTTTCCATCCCAGTGAGCTCAGCCTAGACTGTGATTTGGGTGCAAGCAGCTGCAGGTGCCTCAAGTCATCAAGCGCTCTCTCCCCCACCCTCTTCGCAATGCCATCCGTGTTTGCCCGCTGCTCTGGACTTTAGATGCTGTCAGATTGCCAACAGCCTGGGCCGCCAGGCACCACAGCTGACAGTTGAATCTGTGGTGCTGAATCCTTCTTCTGGAGGGGGAAAAAAAGGCTAAAGAGGTTAATACACTCAAGTCAGGATAAACACGCCAGCTGTTAGAGTTTCTAATATTTAATATCATTATCAGGTAAATAACTCTAGGAGAAATCGCCCTTGCACGCTCTTCTGCATACACATGTCCTGAGAACCCACGCTGCTGCATTTACAGTGGTTAGAGAGAACATTAATAGAGTATCCTAAAAGCCACCACAGCGGAGTAGTGAGCAATGGCCAAGACACAGTTAGACACATTTGCATATATCCTGCTGCACATCCCAGCCTGAGACACCCTTACTGAAGAGTTCAGGAGTGAGGAATTAGGGAGCACCGGAGGGAAGAAGAGGGACCGTCCTCCACCCCATCTCCCTCAGATAGGATCTTAGATCCAGCAAGCCCTGCACTTACTTTCAATGGCAGACCCCTGCATCAAAAACCACATCATACCTTTATCTACCTATCCAATAGAAGGCACACTTGTTTTGTCTAAAGAACATATATCCAGACACCACTGTAGTCTTAGTGACTGGTTTTGTGATCGTGGATATAAATCATGCTGTGCTATTGCATATGTGACTTACCTTGTGTCTGCTATCAGCCCCCCCCCAGGTGTGTGATTCCAGTTTCTGAGCAGTCCTGCTAAGACTGCAGAATTGGAGTGGCTCATTAAGTGTGTTAGAAAATCGCTGGTGACTTTTCCTTCTCAGATCCCTGGCTACAGTCCATCTGGGCTAACAGAACAGAAAATGGTCATCACCACATTTGGTGGTGGTGGTGCAGGGGGGAACGTGGAATAATTTCTTTTAAAGATCCAACAAAATGTTTTCCAGGTCACAAAGCATCTAGCAAAATGAGCTTAGAGATACTTTATGCTGACTGTCACCATGGAAGCTGCTCTCAGGACAGCAATCGGGTTCCACAAGCTTTTTTTTTTTTTTTTCCTTTTTAGATAAAGCCTTCATTGCAAGGGGCCAGGGTTGAGCTATTTCCCTTCTCATCCAGCAAAAGCCTGGCATCCGGTTTGTCTGTCCAGATGTATTTTTGTTTGGGTTTTTACACCATTCGGCTGAGATCAAGTCATGAATGTCTGCTCTCTGGATGGGCAGAGGAACGACGATTTATGAAGTCTGAGGATGCATGTTGTTTAGCTCAAAAGCGCAGCCAGATGAGCTTGGTGTGAGAGGAAATGCCGCACGGTGTGACCACAGCAAGCCCGTATTTGGGGCGACTGCTCTTCGGCAAACTTTTGAAAACCTGAACAGGAGGGTATGGTTTTAATAGTCTCTCGTACCCGGGGCTGTACGGGTGGGATGCATCAGATGAGAGAAACTACGGTCATTAAAAATGGGCTTCATTCTAATAAGACATGCAGAGCGTTCCAGCTGGCCTCCTGTTTGTTAACAGGCATGGGCGATGGCTGGACAGTGTCTGTGCTTTCTTTCCAGTTAGTGGCAGGGTGATAGACACATGCTCTGATTCTGTCCACGCCCCTGCCGTTGGGCCTCCTTGAACATCCAAGTGGCTCAGTACCTGGCCTTCTCAGTGCCAAGTCAGGTTCCTGGGTTCTACAAACAAGATTTTCAAGGGTGCGGAAAACAGAAGTAAGCGGTCAGAGTTGAGACAGAAGGTGACCCTCTGGGAGATGGAGTGGGAAGAAGAGGTGACCCACAGCTCTGTTGTGGTGCTGGTAGTGGAGGGGATGGCTAGTTAGCAGATAGTAGTGGAGGAGATGGCTAGTTAGCATTTGGTGATAGTGGAGGAGAGGGTTAGTTAGCATTTGGTGATAGTGGAGGAGATGGTTAGTTAGCAATGGTGATAGTGGAGGAGATGGTTAGTTAGCAATGGTGATAGTGGAGGAGATGGTTAGTTAGCATTTGGTGATAGTGGAGGAGAGGGTTAGTTAGCAATGGTGATAGTGGAGGAGATGGTTAGTTAGCAATGGTGTTAGTGGAGGAGATGGTTAGTTAGCAATGGTGATAGTGGAGGAGATGGTTAGTTAGCAGATGTCGATAGTGGAGGAGATGGTTAGTTAGCAATGGTGATAGTGGAGGAGATGGTTAGTTAGCAATGGTGATAGTGGAGGAGATGGTTAGTTAGTAGCTGGTGATAGTGGAGGAGATGGTTAGTTAGCAATGGTGTTAGTGGAGGAGATGGTTAGTTAGCAATGGTGATAGAGGAGGAGATGGTTAGTTAGCATTTGGTGATAGTGGAGGAGATGGTTAGTTAGCAGGTGGTGATAGTGGAGGAGATGGTTAGTTAGTAGCTGGTGATAGTGGAGAAGATGGTTAGTTAGCAATGGTGATAGTGGAGGAGATGGTTAGTTAGTAGCTGGTGATAGTGGAGGAGATGGTTAGTTAGTTAGCAATGGTGATAGTGGAGGAGATGGTTAGTTAGCAATGGTGGTAGTGGAGGAGATGGTTAGTTAGCAATGGTGATAGTGGAGGAGATGGTTAGTTAGCAATGGTGATAGTGGAGGAGATGGTTAGTTAGCAATGGTGATAGTGGAGGAGAGGGTTAGTTAGCAATGGTGATAGTGGAGGAGATGGTTAGTTAGCAATGGTGATAGTGGAGGAGATGGTTAGTTAGTAGCTGGTGATAGTGGAGGAGATGGTTAGTTAGCAATGGTGATAGTGGAGGAGATGGTTAGTTAGCAATGGTGATAGTGGAGGAGATGGTTAGTTAGTAGCTGGTGATAGTGGAGGAGATGGTTAGTTAGCAGGTGGTGATAGTGGAGGAGAGGGTTAGTTAGCAATGGTGATAGTGGAGGAGATGGTTAGTTAGTAGCTGGTGATAGTGGAGGAGATGGTTAGTTAGCATTTGGTGATAGTGGAGGAGAGGGTTAGTAGCTGGTGGTAGTTGAGTAGAAGAATAAGCCTATGTGCAAACCAAGAGTTCACCGAAGCTTGGACTGTTCATATGTTTTTCTTTTCCAGCTTGATCTGGATTCGAGGTAAAGCCAAAACTGTTGTTAGAGTCACCAGGATGGGGGGGGTGGGAGTGAGAAGTGGAGAAAAGGGGGAGGAGAGAAAGAGGGAGAAGCAGGAATGTACGGGAAGAAAGAGATGGGGAGAGAGGGAAGGAGTGAAAGACAGGTGTGAAGAGTTGACTCTGGTTGGGACCCAGGTCTGTGCGGTCTGGGGAGGGAACTCTGCCATCACACGAGGGACCAGTTCCTCCCACGAAGCATCCCCAGGTCACACCCTCATTGTCTCTGATGAAGTCTCTGGGACACTAAGCTGGAGACACGCCCTCTGCCTCGCCTCCCTTGGCCCCACATCGCACGTCTCTGCCTTACTGTCTCTGATGGAAAGGAAAATGCACTTCTTCTTGTAGCCACCCCAGCATCTTGGGTCACCATCTCAGATTCCCATTCATGTCTGTTGAGTGAGTGGATGAAAATTAGAGAATTGGGTAGTCACTAGAGCAAACCGCAGAGGCCCCCCTGAGTTCACTCAGTTACAACCAAGTGTTGATGCAACCACTGGCTAATGACAGCAGGTACAGGTAGAGGTGGTGTAAGAACAAGATAAACAATGGTGTCCATATCCATTCCCCAGAGAGTTCTTTCCATTGTAACATCAGACGCTACTACGGCAACGTGAAATATGTTAGATGCTATTAGGCTGTGGCGAAGCTGGGTGAGGCTTTATTATTTATTTTGCACATGTGTGCATGTATGCTTGCTTGCTTGCTCATATGTGCTTGTTGTGTGTGTGTGTGTGTGTGTGTGTGTGTGTGTGTGTGTGTGTGTGTGTAGAGAAAAACTTGCAGGAGTCAGTTCTCTGACTTCCACATGCCAAAGGGGTTCCAGGGATTGAACTCACGTCATCAGGCTTGGATTCTTTACCCCTTGAGCCTTCTCACCAGTCCATATTTGTTTTTAATATATTTATTAAATTTAATATATAAAAATTATGCACATCAATACATAAACACACACACATATATACATACATATATATATGTATATGTATATATACATATATACTTATATGTGTTTATGTGTCTTTAAAATAGCAGCTGAGACTCAGTAGGTGAAGTGCAAGCTTGAGGACCACAGCTTGGAGTCCACTGGTTGAGAGGCCATGTGGCATTGACTGAGGTGACTCTACTGACCAGGTCAGCTGGGAAAACGGGCACCAAACAGAAGCCCTTCGTTTATATCTGCCTGCAATTTCCTCCCACTCTTAGCACCTGGCTTTATACTCAGGAGACCCTTGGATAATGAGGAAAGGCTGTCCATCCCATTCCCTGACAGGACACAGGAGTTCAATCTCCATCATCGACATGAAAATCTGAGCATGGCCGTGCCCCCCACCTGCAATCCCAGTGCTGGAGATACAGGACCAAGGACTCTCCGGTACTCATAGGCCAGCTGGGACGACTAGTCTGTGTTCCAAGCTCAGTGAGAGACTCTGACTCAAAGAAAAAGAAAGAAACAGACAGCATCCTGGGACAGTGACTTGTAACCTGCACGTGCACGTGCACCTGCACATACATACAGGAACACACATGAGCACATGAGCACACACATGAGCGCGCACACACACTAGAATGATTAATTAGCATGAGACCCTAGAAGAATTTCTCCCTGCCGATGCTGATTGAAAAACCAGAATCATGGAGTAGGATTCCCTGTGAGTTTTAGCCTCCTAGAAGGATTTTCCTCCATAGAATTACAAACATCTTATGCTCCCTTCAGTGGAGTCTTGCTCCTTCTCCCAACTCTAGCCGGGGAAGAGCTCCACTCTCAGTTCCCAGCCTCCTCCAGTGTGAGTGCTATGCAGTGTGAGTGTGCGCGGCGTGAGTGTGCGCGGCGTGAGTGTGCGCGGCGTGAGTGTGCGCGGCGTGAGTGTGCGGCGTGAGTGTGTGCGGCGTGAGTGTGTGCGGCGTGAGTGTGTGCGGCGTGAGTGTGTGTGGTATGAGTGTGTGCAGCGTGAGTGTGTGCGGTGTGAGTGTGTGCAGTGTACGTGTGTGCAGTGTGCGTGTGTGCAGTGTGAGTGTGTGCAGCGTGAGTGTGTGCAGTGTGAGTGTGTGCAGTGTGAGTGTATGCAGCTTGCTCTTTCCTCACAACAGCTTACACTTTTTATGGCGGGAGGTGGCTTCCCCAGACTGCTGTGAGTGTTCCTCACTGGTATATTTTATTCATACGGATCAGTTATTGGGCCTCCCCTTCTTGCAAGAGCTGGCATTTGCCCTTGAGGCATCAGATGGAGTAGTCAGACTGTCAAATGTGTCCCCTAATTGAAGTGAACATCAGCACAGTATTTGTCAACTGGAGATAAACAGCTCTGGTGAAGTAGCAGGTTGGTCACCTTCCCGGGACTCCTGAGTCTTCGTGGAGTTAGGATTTTTCTTAGACTTAGAATGTCTGAGACCACGGAATGACTTCCCTGGGGCAACTGGTGGGGCAGTCCGCAAAATTTACAAACCACCCATTGTCTTTTCCTCTTTGTCTTTTTGGGGAGTCTTGTCTTCCAACATCCAAGGTCCCGACGGCAACCTGTTTACCGTGCCCTCTGCAAACCCTCTTGTTGGCATGCCAGCTCCGATCAGAGTCTGAAGAGCAAATGACATTCAAGAAGAGGCCCACGTGACCTCCCTCTCTGTTCCCAGTAGCTCCAGACCCCACAAAAGTCACCAGGACTGGTGCCACAATACCATCTGCACTCTCCTGGGGGCTCTGGAGCTCTCCCTGTGAAGACGCCTCCCTTCCTGCACCGTCACCTCCAAGCAGACAGTAATGTGCGTGACATCTTTTGCCCATGTTCCACGCAATCCCTGCCTCTGTATGAATGTTTCTCCCCACAGTGTCTTCCCTTCCCCACTTCCCTGTTTCCATGGACTCTACCAGAACCCTAGTTCTGGTGGCTCCAGTGCCTCTATTCTTCATGTCTTCACGGAGCCCAGTCACCCTGCTGTGTTGCTTCCCAACATTGTCCCCAGCCCCACTTCTCGAGATTCCATTCTTGTGACTCTAATTCAGGCCTTGTCAACATCTTAATTTATCCCTCAGTCCCCTTAGGCTTTGTATATCTCAACCTGGTAAATATTCTTCCAAGCATCCATTTTTTCCCAAGTTACATCTGGATGAAACCTCTTTAGCATCTCTTATTAATCCCTCCACCTGGGGCATTTCAAGAGACCCACCGAACCCATTCTTCTCCGAGGGGGTCCACTGCTGCAGAACAGCCCTGAGCACAGAAGACGGACACTTCAGATGTCTCTTTCCCTCTTTCTCCTCTTTACTGCTGATTTCTTGAAATAAGTTTCCTGCTTTGGCCGGTTCGGCAAATGTTACCACGCCTGCCAAGCCAGGTCAAGGTCAATGGCTCGGTGTTCATGAAGATTCCGATAGCGCTGATGTGTGCATCCGTTATTGGACATCTGCTCAATGCCAGCCATGCTCCCAGGCATTGAGGATGCAGAGATGAACTCTGTCAAGGTCCCTGCTCTAGTGGAACTGACACTGGGGAGGGAGGAGAGAAATAAAATAAGAAGTGATCACACAAGTGAGATAGCTTTGGGCAGATATGAGCATCCATTCAATCCCAGGGACCCTTTTCATGGAAGAGAAAGGGTCTCAGAGAGTCTCGGCGTGTCCTCCCTGGGATGACTTAATGACAGAATGACAGAGCCTTGATCCAAGATCTCATCATCTGTGTTCTTTCCTCTATCCACATTGATTGTTTCTGGATCCAAACATTAAATACCTCAAGGTCAAGCCTCAGTTCCCCAAACCTTGCCCTGGGTTGCTTCTAGAAGAAAGGCAAATGGATGAACGGCAGAGGCAGGCAGGAGAACATTGTCCTACATGTACAGAATGCAGCATTCCTTACTTTTCTAAAGCTTGTCCCTAGTACCCCAGGATTCATTCAGACAGGCCACCCGAGAGTCTGGGGTTAATAAAGACACTGTTATGAAGTAATGGCTTTTATTTTCCACTAAATTTGTCTTTCAAGGGGCAAATTCCATCACTTGGACAGTGACTATGACCTAGGGGGAACTCAGTGTCCAGCTGGCTTCCTCCTCCTGACGGTGACAGGAGCAGGCTATCCCAGCAAGAGCAAGTCTGAGAAGAGTTGCAGCACTGTGGCTTGAGACTAGCCACAAAATCAGCTTATCTGTCTTCAGAGAGGAGAGAGCACTAAAGGAGGGAAAAAATGATGAGGGTTAGCCCAGCTTCCTATTTATGGACCCATAAGGTTGAGCAATTGGCTGTCTTCAAGGAAAGGAAGATACTGGAATCCCATTTGAAATAGTCTCCCTCATACCTAAATAATGCTTTTCTTTTCACCACCTCTTCACGCATTCTATATTGGTGATTACGATTTGGCTCAGAAAACCTGTGGCACGAGATGGCACCCTGCCCCCCCAACTCTGATCTCCCTTTAAATTATTTTCCATTTAGAATAAATCCTATAGCGTGGCACAAAACTTTTTATTGAATAGCTCATTTGAGCAGAGGATACTTTTGAAAGAATATTAGTAAACTCTTTCAATGAAGTCAAAACACCAAAATGGAAAATTCAAGTTTTGAAGAGAGCCATTAAGTGTGATTAAAACCTCTAAAAAGGAGAGAACAACGCCCACAGAACTCTATTTAGCCATTTCATGTCTTTAATTGTCCAAAGATTTACTTTAAAAGCACGGACATGAAAGGATGCTGAATGTCCCAGTATTTAGTGGGGGAGTGAAGACAGGGCCTGTTCACCAGCAAATGGAGCTTAGCCCAGAAGTGGAGACAACAAAAGCGGCAGGAACCTGCTTCCTTCCACAATGCAGGGAGAGAGGGGGCATAAAAAGGCAGCAATTCTTGACTTCGCTTTGAGAAGCACAATGGGCGTGATTAGGGATCCGGAGCGCAGGAGCACGGCAGTAGCAGTAGCATCCACCCGCTGGCTGGTAATTAGGACGAAACCGAGGGGAAGAAGCAGAGAAGAGGGAGATGGAGACCGAGTTTGCAGAAAGGGATTTGAAAGGTAGTTTTTGAATTTTAGAACACATAAAGATCACTACAGGAGCAATTTTTTTTATCATGTGCTGTCTTCAACAACATTATAATTCATTGGATGAAAGGTAGTGATCCCCAGGTTTAAATCCTCCCCAAGGCCCTGGTGCTGCAATGGCTGCCTGCAATGGCCCTTGGGCCAGAGGGTGCGTGAAGGAAGGAGAAGAGAGCTCAGACAGAACCCTGGAAGGAGAATTCCCTTTGTGAAAGGGAGAAAGAGAGCCCTTCCCAGTGTTCTGATAGCGAGGGTCCACTGCCCACCTCTCTCCCTTTCCCTTCCGATGCACAAGTGAGTCAGCAAGGAAGGAAGGCCATGGGGCAGCCAGTCACGAGGTCCATCACTGCAGTGAATTCCTTTTGGAAAAGGGGGGGGGATTTTAAGCAAAAAGCACAAAGATAAAGAGGATGAGAAAGAAAGAGACAGGTGCTGGGCCAGGCAGCCACAGCTACTCCCAAGCAGAAGTGAACAAAATGATGGGATGATACGTGTCGATGAGTGTAAAGTCTGCTTCTAAAACAGGCAGAACTCTTGTCTGGTGGGTGGATGTTGGTGAAGCAGAAGTTCTTGATTGTGCACTGTTAGATGGAGACGCGGTTCAGGAGGAAAAACATCTGCGATTTCCAGTCCTGTGCTGTTCTACATGACGGTGCAGCCCCAAGGAGCGATGGCCACCAGCCCCGCATGACAGCTCCCCTTACAGCGAGGCGTGTCTTCTGGGTAAGGGTGATCTGGACACCAGAATTTGCCTGTGTTTTTAGATTCTCAATTCTGACCATTCCAACTCAAATTGTAGTCACTCAGTATGTGTGTGGCGATATGGGATCCATGATCTATACTTTAAGTGGTCAGCTGTGCCATTCACATGCATGGGTTTGTTGAGCACGTGTGTGTCACATGACTGTGAATGCGTGTGGGGGAAGTCAATAGACCAGTGGCAGATACAAATGCATGTGATAACGGGGATGATATCTCAGAGTCCTACCTTGCTTCGCCATGGGCTCTGGCCAATGGGAAGCACAGGAGTGGATGGAATGCCAGGGTCAGAAGGTTGAGCTGCACTGGGAACTCACAAGGCTCCAAAAGCCTGTTTCCCTTTGACTACAAGTGCTGGTCCCTTTAATTCTCAGAGTGACCCAACAAGGTAGGGGCATCCTCCATGCTTGTCCATAGACACTACTGAGGTTCAACAGGGTTAAGTCAGATGCCAAGGCAGGATGACAACCCTAGTTTGGGTAACATCAGAGGCCAGGATGTTCCTCCTAATCCTATCACTCACCTCATATGGGGACGCTTTGGTTTAGGGAAGACATTTATAACACCATCCAGGGAGCCCCCAATAAAACCAAGTAGATGTGAGCTACACATGCCAAATCTTGATGACCGATATATGAGTGTATAAGAACTTTTCTTTTAGCCTTTCCTGTCATCCTTGGTAGGGGCAAATTTTGCTTCCCCTCTGTGGTTACAATTCAAGCCATCATGCAGAGATGTTTGTTTGATTGATTGATTGATTGATTGTAGCTGAGGCTGGTTTGGAACTCATTGTGTGGCCCCTACACTGCCTATTCCCTTCCTACCTGTTCCACCTCCCAGGGTAATGAGACTGTAAGTGAGCTACTGTGCCAACGTCTTGCTTTTCCTGACAAAGCCAGCATAATATGTGAAGGGTTTGTTTTGTCTCGCAGTTCTAGAGTGCAGTCCATCACGGCAGGGAAGGGATGGAGGGCAGGATCATCAGCAGCCAGGAAGCAGAGACAGATGAACACCTGTACCCAGCTCACTTCATCCTTTTGACAAAGTCTCAGATCTCAGCCTAGGGAATGGTGCTACCTATGGTGGGCAGTTCTCAAATCTCAAAAACCCAACCCAGTTAACCTCATAATCCCATCTCCCAGGTGATTCTCACCTAGATCTCATCAAGTTGACAGTTGAGATTAACCAACATACTAGATATGTGTTTTTTTTTTCTTAAGGAGAAAAAAATTTCATAAAAACCCTACAACATGTAAAATGTTTCACTTAAGGTTTTTACAGGCTGATTCTGCAATGGCTGGCTGTCAAGGATTGCTACATGGGGTCAGCATGCCAGTGAAAAGTAGGTCTTCAACCCCCAGTCCCCTCTACCTCATCCTTCAATCCTTTTGTGCACTGGGTGACATCAGCAATGATGTCCAGCTGCAGCTAAAGCTTCAAGTTCTCCTTCCATGGCTCCCAGCCTTGAACTTAAACTGATGTTCTGTGTTGGGGAAGTCCTGTTATTTGCCTGTGCATTGGTCAATAAAGCACTGTCTGGCCAATAGAAAACCTAGATAGGAGGGACTAGGAGTCAAGGAGGATTCTGGGAAGGGGAAACACAAGAGAGTCAACATGTAACGCCATTGGGGGTAGGAAGCCTGGAACTATTCTCCGGTAAGAGACATACTTAGATTAACAATTATGGGGTAATTACTTAAAGCAGAGCTAGCCAGTAAGAAACAAGCAAGGCCAACAGCTTCATAATTAATATAGCCTCCTGTGTGTTTATTTGGACTGATGCAGATCTAGAACCAGGCTGGCGTGGCAGAGCCCAGGCGACTGGCGGGGGGATAAACCAAAGCGGCTAGCAAAGAAAAAGCTTCTCTTAACAGAATGGTTGTCAGAAGCGGGATTGAATTTCCACGCAAAACAACAAAAGCTTTAAAGGAATTTTAGAAACAGAAGAACAGAGAGAAGCACAGATTATTGGTAGCAGCATTTTTCTCAGGTGTGCTCTGTTTTGCTATCGACAAGCTGAGATTCACTTGGCTCGTTTACCGGAGTCTTCCTGACTCAGCATAAAAAAAAAATAAATTAAAAAAAAACAGCAAGGTTGTTTTAAGAGACTCTGCTACCGATTGAAAGGGGTGTACGTACAGCTGGAAGTGGCAGCTTTTGCTGGATGTCAGCATGGACTGAGGCGGTAAGCTGGAGTCACGCTTACGCCCGCCATCTTGAAAAAAAACCCGGCAGTTTAAAACAGCCGCGGTTTAACAGATAAGACACGTGGCCAGAAAAACATAAAGATTTACAGTAAAGTCAGACTTGGATAAAGAAAAACCTCTAAAGGTTTACAGTGTGTTTAAAAATATACGTGAGATTGAGAGAGAAAATGAAACGACAAAGTGGTAAATAAATACAAAAGCCGGCGTTGTGGTGGCGCACGCTGGTAGGATTGCTCCAGAGGCAGAGGCAGGCAGGTTTCCAAAGAGAAACCCTGTCTCAGAGAAAAATAAATAAAAGTGAAAGAAATAAAGTAATAATAGATAAATAAATAAGCCACGTAAAGATGGAAAATACACAGAGAGTCTGGATACTGTATGCTATTGTGTTTTTCAGTTTTTTGCTTGCTCAGGAAGGAACTGCTGCTAAAGTACACTTGATTATAAATGCTGCTGAATTAATCCAACTTCTATCTTTTAAAAATGCCTTGACTTCAAAATTTAAGTGTAAGGATATGTTACTTGGAAAAGGAGTTTTTATTTATGTTTCTACAGAAAATGAAAAGCTAAGGATTCCTTCCAGGCTTTTGTGGTTTGACGAACCAAGACCCCCGGAAGCAGTGGACCAGGTGTTCCAACAATCGAAACAGCGAAGATGATGCAGTCTTACAGACCCCGAAAATATGGACTTATACAGGTTTCTGAGTTTTGTCATGATCCCCATGGTATAAACAGCGCCCCCTTCCAGCAGGAAGCAGTTTGGAATGAGCGACGTCCCAATTCCCATCTTGTTTATAAATCTTTGTTTTCATTTAAATGGGATTGTTTATAATTGGCTAGTGATCACAGCCAATCTTTTTTAATGGTAAAAAGGGGAATTATGGTATGGGTATTGTTTTTCATTTATTGAGACAAAATCAAGGTCAATTTTGTGATGCTTATATTTCTCCTCTTGATTAAGTATTGTGCTTATACTGATCTTTTACAACGTAATGCATAATTGAATACAGACTCTAGATAGTTACTTATAATAGAATTTCTAGTTACATAAGTTAGGTTTCTAGATATACAAAAATATATTTGAGATGGACAGTCTTCAAACCTCTCAAAGACCTTCAGAACATGGCATTTAAAATGGTTTAGGGTTTGTCTTGACAATGAGAAATGTCTGCTCCTGGCAGCACCAATTACGTCTGAGAGGAAGATGGGCATCGAAGAAACTCGTTATAAAGTTTGCTTTCAACATGGCAAGATTAGCCATTTGGGCAAGAAACTGCTCTTGCCTAGATTGTTTGACTGTTGTTGTATCATCTGGACATGCAGGACCCACAGGAAAGTGACTACTGAACTCAGTCTTACAGGGTTCCTGCTTGATGAAGAGTCTACGAGACTTTCTGCAGGACAAAGAAAAATGACTGACAGACTGCCAACGCAGATGGACAGTTTGAAATTTCCTGCTTTGCTGAGAAGTGTTCCAGACACATTGTGGCCTATGGGCTGAAGATGGATGCCCCAACGTTACAGAGGAACTTCGGGTGACTGTCCAGGCAGTAAGATGTCTCTGTCAATCCTAGTGTTGATATATTATCCTTCTATGGTCTTTGATGGAGTTGAAGACAGATAGTTATAATTATAGTTTTCCTTAGTTATGATAAAAGATAAGCTAAATATAGGACTTTGGACTCACAAGGATGGGATGGATGATATTTTCTTTAAATCTTGCTAAAATATTGTAACTATGTTCTTACTTGATAACTGTTCTGTCATATACAATTTGACTATGTTAAAATTAAGACCTTTCTTTTGTTTAAACAGAAAAGAGGAGATGTTGGGGAAGTCCTGTTATTTGCCTGTGCATTTGTCAATAAAGCACTGTCTGGCCAATAGAAAACCTAGATAGGAGGGACTAGGAGTCGAGGAGGATTCTGGGAAGGGGAAACACAAGAGAGTCAACATGTAACGCCATTGGGGGTAGGAAGCCTGGAACTATTCTCCGAGCAGAGCTAGCCAGTAAGAGACAAACAAGGCCAACAGCTTCATAATGAATATAGCTTCCTGTGTGTTTATTTGGACTGATGCAGATCTAGAACCAGGCTGGCGTGGCAGAGCCCAGGCGACTGGCGGGGGATAAACCAAAGTGGCTAGCAAAGAAAAAGCTTCTCTTAACAGTTCTGGACTACGGGGTTCTACATCCTTTTCTTTGAGGTCTCACTTCTATTATACAAATAACACGTAGTAGGAAGTTCAGATAATGGAGATAATAATACAATCCTGACCACTTAAGGTAACTGTCTTCCCTTTGGTACTTTCTGCTGCCATTCTTGGTCATCAGCTATCTGGCTAGCATGTGCACTGAGTGGTCTTCAGATATCCGGATAGCATGTGCACTGAGTGGTCTTCAGATATCCGGATAGCATGTGCGCTGTGTGGTCTTCAGATATCCGGATGACATGTGCACTGTGTGGTCTTCAGATATCCGGCTAGCATGTGTGTTGTGTCTCCCTTGGCCCTATTTTGTCAGAAACCGTAATGTGGCCTTTTCCCCCCCAGCGTTTTCTCCCTTTCTTTCTTTTACATCCCTCACCTTGATCTTGATCTGTCTTTGTTCTTACCTCAGCCCACCCCCACTCCAGTTTTCTCCCTCCCCTGAATAAAAAGCTTCTAGGAGGATTCTGGGACTAAAGACCTTGCCTGACTCCAGCTGGTTGTACCTGGTCTTTTTTTTTTAGGAGTTTGGTGTGTACAGCTTGCTGTGGGGACCTCCTATCTGAAGTCTGTTCTGCCCCTTGTGGACCCTAGGAGCAAACTGATGTGGGCAACAGAGGAAGAGTAAACAGCTACGTCACTGGTGCTGTCCCCAAGGCAAACAGGTAAAGGGAGACAGAATGGCTCACACCTGCGCATGTCTTATAGAAATCAATGTTAGACATTTCCATCAAATTTGGTGTGTGTGTGGGGGTCATGCTTACATGCCCGTCAGTCATCAAATGATCCTGGCTACAACGAGGGTGGCCCTGAGCCACAGCTTCCTGCAGGGAGAGAAACAGCTCCCGGTTTTGTCCCCCCATCTAAGTCCCAAACTCAGTTCGGTGGTATTAGAACACATCCTCCATAGAAACGATTTCGTTTTAAGAACGCTGTGTGAATGCGGGGAAGGCAACCCCGATTCATGGGGCCGTTTAGCTACACAAAGCGTCCCTCTAGTGCTTCCTTATACAAAAGCAAAGACAATGTTTGAGGTAGAATGTGAGGTGTCTGACACCCGACAATAAAGAGATTAGCTGGAGTTTGCCTTAGGAAGCTTCTGCCAAGGCAGTTACTATACATTCTTCTGGGTGATAAGCATTTTAAGAGGGGCCAACTACGTCTATGGGAAATCTGAGAGTCAGCAAGGGTATCTCTCAAGAGGGCAACATTCATGAGGAAGGATGCTTGAAAGACGGGAAGGGGAGATATCCAGGGGTCTTCCTTGATGAGAAAACATTGCCATCTCCACACACTCCAATAAAGGAAAATTGCAATTTACGGTACTTTCCGGTGGCTCAATTTCTTTGGCAATTATTATATTAGAGTGACACTTCTATTGAATTATATATTTCAATTACTATTAAAAAACCAGAGTCCTTAAGTTCGTGCCGATTCTGAATGTAGCTTCTGGAGAGTTCTACCTTTGACACTCCAAGGATAGCATCGTTTATCTCCTTAGCACTCGGAAGCCCATTATGTGTGGCAGGCAAGGAGGGAGCCACCGCCTGCACAATAGTGTTCAATATTATCAAAGCACTTCTGGTAGATTCGACCATCTCCGTGCTGTGTGCTGTGGCAACCCCAGGTGCCCGGCTGCCTTTCTTTGCACAGGACACAATGGCAAATAGAAACATTAACTCTCACAGTGTTGCAAGAATCCAACCGCATTATTCCCTGACCTCCAGGAAGATAATGTGTCATTTGCTGTACAAAAATAAAAGTTTTTCAAAGCAGTTGGAAATACAATGGTGTACACTTCACGTGCGGAACTGCTTTTTCTAGTGTTTATTTGTTTGGCCTTTTGGAGGGAGAGAATGGAAGGTTTGCAGGGAGAAGACAGCTCATGTTGCCCGTTTCCCCTTCCTCTTCCCAGGAGGATGGAGAGGCTTCTCATGGCTGAACGGGGAGGGGTGTGGAACGCCAGCAGAGCCTGGGACAGAGAGAAGCCCTGCTTGGTGTCCGAACACCCCTGGGCAGTGCTTGGGGACATCTTGGTGGGTGGATATTTACTAGAAGTCAATAGCACCCGTGGGCTTCGGTTCAATGCTAATGAGGCCAAGGTTATCCAAGGGCCAGCGGGTTCCCTTCTGTTCCCTCTGTGCAGAGCGCCTCTGTCAGCCGCCAGGCCTCTCACAGATGCAGGAGGAGGGGGCACAGCGTGGGCAGGAAGCTTCTCCCAGACAGATGGCTCCCCAGCTGTTTGTGCCGATGGGTAACTTCGGCTGCCACCGCTCAGCTGCCCCTCTATAGGCTCTGTGTCCTCCAAAGCCTTTCCCTTTTGGAGTCCTGCGAGCCACCCCTCAAGCCCAGGGCTTCATGCAGGATGTCATAGGGCGTATAGCTTCCGACCAGCTAGGTGTCTTCCACCCGAGCCTGGAGCTGATATCATCAATGGCAGCTACTGGAAAGCTTGATGGGAATTCGGCCTCTCACAGCTCACCCTTTGTCTTTCAGGTGATACTCTTTTGTGGTCCTCTTCTTACCAGTGAAATGGGCACATCAGTCCTTGCCTTTGCCCCGCCTGGCCTGTCTGAGATCCAAGCCTGGATGGCTTGGTAAAATGTAAGCTAGAGTTATGGGCCATCTTGCTTCTATTCTGATACCCTCCTTGGCCTAGTGGCTACCGTCGCACATCATCTGTTGCCAGGGAAACACATTCTTTTATTCAACGTCGCACCTCAGACCCATTTCACGTCCCAGTCATTCACCCACGTATAAGGTCCTTAAGTTTTTGTCTGTGGAAGACAGGAGTGTTTTGAGTTCCTTCCCCTTTTTCTTTTGCACCCCAAGCCCACTGCCCTCTTCCCACTCATTGGGTCAGATTCTGACGCCTGACTGTGAGGTGAGACTCCCCAGAAATGTGGAAGCACAAGAATCTATGTGTGTAGGACATGTAAACATGCATCTTAACATATGCACATTACCGTATCGTTTGCTTGAGGGGACTGGCTTACATGAGGCTGGGTGCTGCCAAGTTCTAAATATGTAGCATAGGCTGGCAACTCAGATAGGAGCTACCACTTCAGTGCTCACACAGGGTTGATTCTCCAGCAAGATGCAGTATCTGTCTTCTCTTATTTCTCCCCCTCTGTCTCTCCCTCCCTCCCTCCCTCCCTTCTTCCCACTTTGTGATGTTGGGGCCTCATGCATTCAAGGAAAGCACTCTACCGACTGACCTATGTGTAACCCCCAGCTCAGTCTTTGCCCTGAAGGACTTCAGCTTGATTAGTTAGATGAGACCCATACACATGACAGAAAACAACTTTTATTTAAGGCCAAAGGATTGTTGATATTGTCGGGTGTTACAAATACCTTCTCACGAACTGTTACTTCAAGTAAGGTAAGGACTAAAAGACTAAGAAGCTGGCTTCCCTAGTGTCCTTAAAATGACATCTTTGCTACTGTTTGTGTATGCCTGAGTGGATGTCTGGGCACGGGCACATAGAGCTATCAGGAAGAAAGAACATGCCTCCTGTCCGGGGCATTTTAGAGTCAAATTGGAACAGATCACTCATGTGTAAGTTTACTAACTGATCTTAAATTTCAGCTGCTGGAATTGTTGAGAAGCAATAAATAATTCTACACAAGAAAGATGTAAGATAGAAATATCAAGCAAGATAATCTTAAAAATACACCGGAAAGGAGTTTAGAAAGATACCTGGTTTGACCTATTATAGACTTGCCTGAAATTTGACTCGTGGGTATACATTTGATCCTAGAAATTCATGCTGCATTCAGTCAAGATGCGAACTGTCTCTCCATCCCTCATCCCGTTCTCTAGCCACTAGACAGAACAAGGGATGCTACAGATCTGAGACTCCCCATTTACAGGAGCTCAGAACAGAGATCAACACCATCCAAGCTGGTAGCAATCCAGCCGTGTGGCGAAATGCGTCAGGCGGGTCTCCCTCGGAACTCTACAGCACAGTTGCATTGGAGACACTGATATCTCACCGTGGAGCTGCAGGCAGTACAAGCACAGCCCTCTTCCTGCTGGTAGTTTTGAGTGTCTGAGTCCTTCTTCCCCCTCCGGAGTTGGGAAGGAAGATGGTCACAATTAGATATTGCAAGATTGCATTTTTGGGGGAGAGGTTTGTGGGAAGGAGCAGGGATTTGAGACATCCGATCATGAAGGAGCAGCCAGAGAACAGTGCTAAGAAAGGGGGCATCAATACCCTGGGAAACAAGCTTGCAAAACAGGAGAGAAGGCAGGTACACACAGGATAGAAAAATACAGCATCCTATACAGCTCGGGGGTAGCTTTCGCCAGCACAGTTTAAATGGAAAAGGCAGAAGGTGGATTTTTGTGTGCAAAGGGCTAGAACCGAGAACAAGGGATGGGGGAGAGTAGACCACGCTAGCCAAATGTACGCAAAGAATGCTTGGCTTACAGACTGAGTGCACAGAGCCACCAAAGACGGAAACTCCCTAAACAAACAAAAATAACAGAGCAAAGTCAGAGGTGACAGGAGCCAGAAGGTTGCCATGTAGATCATCCTTGTATGAAAGGAGGAACCCTTAGAGATGAGAGAGAGAGAGAGAGAGAGAGAGAGAGAGAGAGAGAGAGAGAGAGAGAGATGAGAGAGAGAGAAGCCTGGGAGCAATGCGACACATCCTAAGGGGACAGAGAGGAACCTAGTGGGAGGCGTGTGTAGCCAACAGGTATTGCAGGGCAATCGAGGCAGTCCCTGGCAAGGCTGATATGTTGTCCCTATGTCAAACTCACTGACACAGGTTCAAGAGTGGAAGAGGCAGATGGTTTAGCTAATTCTTAGTCACAGTGTGGGCAGGCAGGTGCGGAGGTATGGTGATTTGGCAAGGCAGCTAGGGATGTGGGTGGGCATCACAGAGGAGGTGGTCCCTCCTAGGACAGAGAGTTCACTACTGAGGGCTCAGAACTTGGGCTACACGGAAAACGGACCGCTTTGTGCTGTTGTGTTTCCATTTGTCATCTTACCGTATTTACACAGGTTAGCGCAGCTGTTGGAAAAAGCTCTGTGGCTAGCCAAGATTTCCACACCACCCTTTGTCGAGGAGCGCCTGATCAGGCTATTTTGAACAGACTGAGTATACCAAACACAATGAGTAAGGCTCTAGAGCGGTAGTTTCACACAACGAAGGTTTATGCCTTGTTCGTATAAGGTTCACCGGGGTCAGGTCCTTCTCCTAGGAACAGAAGTTCCTCCTGTTTTGAGAATCGGCCATCTTAACGTGCGGCTCTTGAAGAGGCAGAGAGGATGGACCAGGCGCACCGATTCTCAGGACCCAAAGCAGAAGCGGTGCATGCTATCTTGAGCCCCAGATCATCCTAGAACTCCAGTCCAACCACACAGAAAGTGGTCGGAGACAGGTGGATTCCTGGAGCTCACTGGCCAGAGAGCTACTTGGTGGACTCCAGGCTGGTGAGGCTTTGTGTCAAAAAAAAAAAAAACAAAAAACAAAAAAACAAAATAGATAGCACCAGAGCAATGAGGTCACCAGCTCATTGGGTCTGTGGAAACACTGACACCCAGCTCCTAAAGCGTGGCGTCTACCAATGTACGTGGAGGAAAACCGTTATGTTGAGCCATCATTGGGTTGGGGGTCCATCTGAAGAATAATCCTTGGCCCTGATAGGCTGTGAACAAGCAATTGAAAAGTAATTCTTCCACTGGGTAGGAACGCAGAAGCTGAGAGAAATGTGGTGAGGGCCAGGGAGGGGGCCAAGGTAGGACAGTCAGGAGGTCCCTGCTACCCAAGACTCGGGGCTGTTCCATCTCCGGAACTCACATAAAACCTACTGAGTGAGCGCATCAAGCCCAGCGGGCAAGACCCAGACCATGAGTCTAATCCTAGTATTGGGGAAGCAGAGGCGGAGATGCTTGGAGTTCCAGCCTATCCTAACTGGTGAGTTCCAGGTCCCAACAAAAGATTCTCTCTCAAAAATTAAGGTGTGCTGACCCCAAAGAGTGCTATCCAAGGTTGCTCTCTGGCCTCTAAATGCATGTGCATGTGCATCCATCCCCCAACATACACACACACACACACACACACACACACACACACTCACAGGCATGCGTGCACACACACGAACTATGAAGAGGAAGAAGGGAGGAGAGAGGGGAGAGGAGGGGGAGTGAAGATGAGGAGGCAGATAAAGAATCATACGTGGAGAAGCAGCAAGACCATTCATCTAAGCCTGCGAGCGCCATCGTTTTTCCCTCCCGACAAAGCTAGGGCCTGCCCACAGGAAACGGAAACAAGCCAGGTGCACCACCAACTGGCCTGAGCTCTCAGCCCTGAGAGGCCACACAAACTGCAAACAGGAATACATGGGAACCAAGTGTCCCCAGGGTTCTGGGGTCTTTCCCAGCTTCCATCCTAGCTAGCACTGACTCCCTGCTCAAGGCGCTGGGTGTTCACGGCGATTATTTCAAGTGTTCCTCTAGACCAAGAGATGCAAAGAGGCCTTTGCCACAACAGACCCCCACTCTTTGAGGCAACGTGTTCTTTCTTCCCAATTTGCTCAGTCAGTCCTGAACAACTTTTCATGGGGCTCCAGACACCGCAGCCTGACAGCTATGCCAAGGCGCGTGGGACGCGACGGAATTGCTCTACAAGCAACCTTGCCAAAGGCCCTTTCGATGCACAAAGCTGGCTCGAGCTTTGTATATTGAGGGAGCTAAATCAATGTTAAACGCTTGGCTCTTTTCACAGGACAATGACCAGGACCTAAGCTGCGTCCTTCCTTTTTGATTGACACTTGAAACGCAGCGCGGGAATCAGCCAGAGGCGCTGCTACAAGCCCAACTCTCTGCTGGGAGAACCGCTGGTGACATCTGCAGAGGGGCCGACAAAAGGCAGTTGAAAGCTGTGTTTGTTGCTTCCCCCTCAGATCTGCCCGCTTTCATGGAGCTCCTTGCTTGCTTTAATATTATGATTCAGCACCTGGCTTTTTTGAACCTTGCTTTAAACTTCAAAAGGCGAGGAGGTATTAACAAACATGAAACGAAAAAGTGGCGGTAGTTTGATTTACTGTTGTCGTCTTATCAAGGGTTTTTTTTTGTCACCAGCTGCCACGTTCTGTCATCTCTGGAACCATTATCATTTCTCTAAAATCTAAAAGAGTCCACTTAATAACGGCTTTGAATACAGGCAGGATCAGTAACATACACAGTTCTGGGGATGACAGGACCATCAAATGAAAAGAAAGATGTTGCCAAAAAAAAAATCCCCTCAAACCATACAAATAAGAGCCATAGTACTTTCTAGTGACCTTGATTTCAGAATTAAACAAATCAAATCCAATTCTATTGTTCCTTTTGAATTCCGGTGTAGAGTTTCCTTGAGAAGTTCCTCTTTGTTGTTGGGAGTAGCAGGGGCGGAAAACAAAACCTGAAATCACAAGGCCTTGCTCCTCAGCATGGAGAAGGAAGCGCCTGCACTTGGGGGTGAGCGCTGTGACCTCTGCTAGCCTGGCCACTGGGCTAATTACTGGCTGATTTTCATCATCTTCCTCCTCCATGGAGCTCCTCCCCCATTTGACATTGGTAGCCAGACCAAAGTTGCAAACCCCGCCCCCCCAGCCACCAAGGGGAGGCTGGTTCTGTCTTTCCCTAGCACCTAAGGAAAGCTGGGCACCTCAGAGGCCTGCTCTAACTGAATGTGTCACAGGGGAGTCTAGCAAATGAAGCTCACTGGCTAGCCCTGGGACCACAGATCTCTAGGGAGCATGAAGACACCACAGATCTCTTGGGAGCCACAGGGGATCCTAGGGATCTCAAAAATGCGGATGCCCGAGTCCTACCCACACCTGAGTTCATCACCCAGAGCTCACTGCGGGCATCTGCAGTTTTAAACAGTTGCTCCCTGGGGAGGGGGTGTGTGTGGTCCATGCTTGCAGATGAGACAGCCAGCAGGCCAGGCAGCAGGCAGAGCTGGGTCAAGGGCGGGTGGTGAGGGCCCAGCTCCGTGGTTCCATGGCTGGCTCAGGATAGAAACTGGGGAGTGTCTGAGCGGGTGCTGCTTGTCAATATGGGACAGGCTGAGCATGGCTTCCTGAGGTACAGGGTGCAGCAGCCCAAACTCACACAGCTCTGCTGCCTTCTGCGGGTCTGAGAACCTTCCCCGGGGAGTTTCTTTCCCTCACCCAGGCTGAGCATGGCTTCCTGAGGTACAGGGTGCAGCACCCCAAACTCACACAGCTCTGCTGCCTTCTGCGGGTCTGAGAACCTTCCCCGGGGAGTTTCTTTCCCTCACCCCACCCCCACCCCACTCTGGAGTGCTCAGGGCTTGGCGATGTCTGATGGGAAGGAAGTGACAGGTAACAAACTGTAGGGAGGTGAGAGCTATAAAAAAAGCTGCTGGTCGCTGTCATCAAGGGCATAACCTCCCATCTGTGGCTTGATCTCACGTCCCCCCTCCCCCACCTGTAGCCGACATTTCTCTTTTCTGCTCCAGGGGCCAGCCTTGCAGCTTTCTGGCCTCCATACTGGCAGAGTTCATATGGAAAACCCACTGCTCTCTATGTCAAGGTGGCCTAGGGTTTAGGTGGTCACTCCCAGGAGCCTCACAAGCTGTTTGGGATGGGAACGAACACCCATGTCACCATCAGTGGCCTGTTCTTTAGCTATTAGGACTGTGACAAAAAACCCCAAATAAGAAAATCAACCCCAAGCATAATCATGATCTCTCTAGTACTGTGAATCAGATCCGTGCAGATGATGTTTACAACAATGGCACCTGCTTTTATCTCCATGCTTGCCCTAACCAAGGGCAAACAGCAGCCTGACCAGCAGGGCTAAAAAAAAAAGTCAGTGGCAGAGCTACTGTGAGCTGTCAGCAGTACTTCCCATGGGCAAGGGGCTATGTTGGTTTGTAATCATAAGACCCGACGAAACTGGACAAATTACTCCGCTTTCTCGTTGAAAAATAACCATGGGGCCTCGCAGTGTTTTGGGACTTGATGATGTAGTCAGCAGAAACTCATAGTCACACTATTATCAAGCAATTGTGATCACTCGGTAGGGGACAGGACTCGAGAATTTTGAGCCAAGAAAGTATGGCGATTCTTCACTCTTCAGCCTAGCAACCAACTCTGCAAGATGGCTCCACCTTCGCAGTGTGGCCCACGGAAGGGATGTGCGTCACCTCAGGGAGGAAGGGGAGGAGGAAGGGGAGGAGGAAGGGACAGAGGAAAAGCAGAAGTGGAAAGGAAGTCTGGTGGGGAAACTAGGCCAGAGACAAAGTATCCCAAATCTGAGATTCTTTTTGTAAAGTTTTCTCTCTCTCTTTTCTTTCCTCCCCCCTTATCTCTTCCTTCCCCTCCTGCTGTCCCCCCAATTTCTGACTCTCTCTCCCTTCCATACCGCTAGCATTGTGACCTACTATAAAATTGTTTCATTCTGATCACAAAGACATTTCTCCCTCCTCTAGTAGACTTCATAGCTGTTCCCCATTACTACATAGATATAGTTCCCTATTTCTATACTTCCTACTGTCAAAGGCACGGCATGGCAATGGGATTCTGTGCTTGTTCAGTGGTGAGAGACACCAGACTAGGATTCAGAAACCACTGGCTATATCGAATCTTTGATGCACACACACACACACACACACACACACACACACACATATATATATGTATATGTATATATATATATATATATCAAGCATCTTGGACAACATTGTGTAGCCGTTCTGAAACTCTGCATTTTTCTTTTGTAAAATATGACTAGAAAAGAGACTTGTTTGCTAATAGGCTTCCAAGGCTACAAGGAGGAAATGTGCGTGCAGCAGCTTTGTGGACTGCTCGTCCTATGCACCTGTGAGTACAGGCTAGCCCAGCTCTGCAAGGTGACTCCAGAGTAGGAATACGGGGTTTTCTTTACAATTAGGGCATCATAGCTCATGTGACTTGGTCATCCATAGGTTAGATTTCCACAAGCAGGGTTGAGCATCTTAGCTTTGGATCGGGTGTGGGGATCCTGGAAGGGCTAGCTGAGAGTAAGGTAGACGAAAAAAGAATTCCTTACTGGTGGGGCAGGGTTCTGCTTTAGACACAATATACTTCTAAACGTGTTATGACAGAAAAATCCAACTAGTGACGAGCGGGGCATCTGCCTGCTGGTGGACGGGATGATACACAGAAACTGTGTCTGTGCAAGCTAACCCTGAGCTCAGAAAGTTGTGCCTGTATGGAGAATGGACAGACCTGTGAACCCAAGACTTGAGTTGGGACGGTTCTCGTACAGTTGGGAGCTAGGCAGTGACAGGAAGAAAAGGACAGAACCCCGGGGTAGCTAGAACACGAATAAAGAAAGAGAAGCAAGCAGGGACTTGTGGTGTCCCTGGGATGTTTCAGGACCCAGCTGTCCTTCTCAAAGTGTCACAGTAAAGCTAGAGACTGTTTACCAAAAGCTGAGAGGTCCAACAGTTTCTCCTATAAAAGAGATTGGTTTTATTTTTAAATTTCATTTGGCCAACTTAACAACCCAATACTGGTCACAATGTAGAAACTATATAGGAATGACTGCTTTGGTCCAGGATGCCCAAATGATCATCAGTGGCCCCCGTATTTTTTTTTCTCTCTCTCTGTGAAGAGTGTGATGGTTCTGAACATTCGTATTACCAGAATTCAAATGGTCCTGTTCTGTGCCCAGTATTTTATTGGTAGACTAGACATGCCCACTAGCAGTGTTGGAGACACGGCTTCTCGTTGGCTTAGATGAGTACAGAGGCCACTGCTGTCAAGGAGGGCTTGACTTGATTCCCATTGTGGGAAAGGCATTATACGTGTAAAGAGCAAAGCAAACCACGCCCCTCCAGAGCCCATGCACTTTCACCGACATCCCATCTCCGCCCCGCCCCTCTTCCCATGGCTTGAACACTTTCACCCACATCCCATCTCCACCCCGCCCCTCTTCCCATAGCCTGATCAGCTTCACGAGCAGCTGGGATGGAAATGAGTCCTGTAGGAAACTTCAGGGTTAATCATACCTAATGGTGACAGGGATTCAGGAGAGGGAGCCACTGGCCACTTATCTGGCACCACACAGATGGCTCGCACCAGAAACTCCCTTGCAGCGTTCCAAGGTGTCTCCCCAAAATCAACCTGTCAAGGAGCCCTTGAAAACTGAGGGCTCTGAGGGGGAGTTCAGGTGTGTAAACTCAGGATGTAGGGTACAGGGGATCCCCTCTGAGCTTTCTGCATTTCAGGTAGGATGTGGAAACCAGTTCCTCAATTGTAGCACACACACAACACAGCACAGGCATACAAAGTTCTTGGGGGTTGACGCTTGTACCTCCTCCTGCTTCTCCAGCATTGTCTGGCAGGTGTGTGGGGAAACAGAGGTGACCAAAACCCTTACAACTCAGTCTCTTTTAGGACAGTCACTCGGCCCTCATCGGAGACTCAATAAGAAGTAATCAGCAGGAGTGGCATAAAAAATGGCCAACAGTTGAATTTGGAATAATTAATCTATTCGAGAAGAAGAAAAGCTCACATTTGGTTATTAGTTGTTACACATTTTCCCTTCAGCTGCATGCCAGTTGTTAATTATTCCTTTCTTCCCTTATAGATGACTAGAGCCCAGAAAGCCCACAGATCTCTGTTGTCTGGCCATCCTGTTTCCAGAATTCAGGACAGGGCCTGGTGCCTTCTGGTTTGATATGAAGTATTTGTTGATTTAATGACACTGTATATTCAGGCCCAGGGTTTGAGGAAGTTAGATTCTCTGAAGTAGCCTGAGCTATCCCGTGGACTCTGAGCTGTCCCGTAGACTGTCAGGTCATTACAGATGGAGCCCAAGGTCACACATGTTGGTTTAGCGGTTGTTACCCTGTGGGCTGTCCTGGCAATGCTGATGTCACCATATGAGACCATGGACCACTTCGGTCCTTCCTAATCCCAGGCGTATGAGTTTGCAAGGTCACAGAAGTTTTAGACAAACGCTTGGACCCAGGTATTGGGATAAAAACGTATCCTTTAAGATGATAAGGTATTCTCTGAAGCAGACTTGATAGTGCAGTCTGGTTGACTGCTTGTTAAACCTTATCCACTAGAGCAGTGACAAGAAAAATGAGGACAGGATTCTCGATAGAGCTGTTAGCCCATGCGTACCTCATTCCAGCCTCTTGCTGCTGTCCTGGAGCAAATCAGACTCCCAGAGGCTTTTGCTGACTACGGTTGTTAAAAGAAAGGGTTATATCCCAGGCTAGAAAACAATTCCTTTGGGTGTGTGGCTTCCTGTTCCCTGCAGCGAGAGAGGAACTTACTGTTGCAGAGAATCCAAACCACAGTCACCTAAGAGCTCTGGGATGGGTGGGTGTTTGCTTCAGAAACCAGCCTGACCATTTTTCCTTGGGATGCAAAGTGAGTTAAAGGATGGGAACTTTGGGAAGGGGACGCCTTACCCAGAATGCTGCTGTTACCACAGATAGTTTGTAGACCGAGGCCTGGCAGGTGGCTGATCAGGGTTTGGAGGGCAGATTGCTCATTCCTCGTTCTAGATTGGTTGAAATGACAGACATAGATTTTAACTTTCTTTTTCGATCCATCATGTTACGCTTTAATCATGGGCAATTCTGGCTTTGGGAAAGTCTGTACTCCTCTTCATCATTCTCAGTGAGCTGGGTAAGGGAAGACTGCCTTCCAAGGGAACGCTGCAATGGAAACCTTGTGGCTTTGAGCCGTGATGTTGTGTCCGATGGGAAACACCGAGTCTGAAGGATCACCCCAGCGGAAAGACAAAGGAAGCACTCCTTAACTACACGTCAAGAGGAAGCAGGAGAGACAGAAATGCACTCGCTACAAGGTCCACTACGCAGGGTTCATCCATGAAGCAGAAACTCCCAGCCCCGAGGAGAACAGAGCAGCTGTTCTGAGTCGTCACTGAAGCAGAAATATGGGCCCAAGTTCAAAGGTCCCAAAGACCTTGGCAATCATCTGCCCTGGTGGCTGTCACCATCACTATAAACTGGTCAATAGAAAGAAGACTGCCAGCATGGAGCAGGGAGGCGGGCTAAGCTTTAGTCTTTCTTTTAAACAACGTCTTCACGCAGGTGTGTCTCTGGCCCACTGTCCTCGATGATACATCATGTGTCTAATTTAGCAAATTGCAACCCGAGACAGACTATGATCATTTAAAGAGGGTGACACTTGATATAAAGCTGTCAGTCAGCTACCGATGAGGTCAGACAGAAAACAGGAGAAAAGGGCCGAGGCTCTTCCGATGGGAGCAGCGAGGACTCCGAGAACCACACAGGGAAATCTCGATAACTTGGCCTTGGATGTGAGCGCACTTCTCCAGCAATCTGGGAATGCATGGCTCACTCTTCCTTGGAGGCTGCTCAGGTATGAACAGGGAGGAAGACATAATGAAGCCAGAACCTGGCATTCTAAGAGGTGGCGCAGGCTGGAAACAGTGTTTGGGAAACTCTTTTAAAGAGGAAAGTTAGAGTTGACTTCTAGGTACTTTCCTGTACAAGCCAGCTCCTGGGCCACTAACAAATTCATACTCTAGACATCAACACATCAGTAGCTTATATGACCTACAGCAAGCCTAGCAACAGGTGCGTGTGGTCCATGGGGCTGGGTACTCCTCAAACTCCCGGGAGTGTGTCCCGGTAAAAAAAAGTCTTCTACGTTTACATAGATTTCAATGGGACAGAGTCCGCAACGTAAAAATATGAGTACAGTGAGTCATCTGGTCAAAGGGAGCAAGCACTGTGAATCCCCGCTGTCCTCAACTGTCTGATAGAGACACCGTCACCATAAGTCCACCGAGTGTTTTGCGTGTGCAGATCGCATTAGAATCCTAACTTTGGGCTTGCTTCTCAGTGTCCCTAGGAGGTTTGGAGCAGACAACCAGCTCAAGGCCCTGGAATGAACAGAGGGTCAAAGCAAGCCCTCTCTGCTTCGTTGCCGGTATTAACTTCCAGGACTCTGTTGGCCACCACCGGCCTTCAGACCTCCCTATGCACAGGAACAAGATGGTTCTGGGCTTTAATGGCTCTGCACTTAGCATGGAGTGTTCTAGTACAGCTCACTGCCGTTTGCCTGAACCTGGGAGATGTATTGAAGCTGTCAGGAACAGTTGAAAGATCACAGACAAGATAGCCTGTTTTGGCCACTAACTCTTCAATTCCCCAACACCGTGCCCCTGGCCCTCCCATCCTTTCCTCCTGCTCTGCGGCCCATGGTGCATCTCAAAGAACATTCACACCTACAAAAGAGAATCACAGAGCCTATGAAGAAGACTCAGGCAAGCCCAGAGCTCCGGGGTATTCAACCGTTTTGAACACGCGCCTTTGATAGCCTCTCCAGTTTAATTGGAAGACCGAGATTTAGAGGCAAGCAAAGTCAGATGAACATAGTGCTGGGACTCAGAAACGAGTGTGGACCTTCCCCCTGCCTCTTCTCTTCCTGTCGGCCACTGTCACCTGGTCTACAGGCAGGCCAGCTCTAATCTCAGCTGGTCAGCCATACCCAGAGTCTAAGTAAGTCTAACAAAAACCCCAGTCAACGCTTCAAATGCCGGATTGCCTCCCCAAAACTCCCCTCCCGCTTTCATTGGAGACCCTTGCCCAAAATCCAGTCGCTTCCTTTTAACTGGTCAGGACACTGGGATCTTCTTTTTTTATATAATGTATTTGTTTTTGTTTTATGTGCACCGGTGTTTTGCCTGCATGCGACTGTGTGAAGGTGTCAGATTTTGGAGTTACAGGAGGTTGAGAGCCGCCGTGAGGGTGCTGGGAATTGAACCTGGGTCCTCTGGAAGAGCAGTGGGTGCTCTTAACTGCTGAGCCATCTCTCCAGCCCTGACACTGGGTTCCTCTATGGTTCCCAGGGAGAGACTCACTATTTTGTGGAATGGAATTTCTCTTTCACAATCACATGGTGTCATAACAAATAGACAAAGAGAGCATAGACATGTTGATACAGTGAGATCCAGATCCAGTACAGTACAGAAGTACTCCCAATTTGTCAAGAAATTTGAAAGCCAGAATTTTCTATGATGTCTCCAAGAGTTAAAGAAACTTCCTGGTAGCCACTCTCCACCCCAAAGCCTTCTACCCTCAGGCATCTCAGGACCTCCTGGCCTTTGTGGCTCCTGGACAGTCATCACTTGAATCTGGGCAGGCATCAGGGTTTTCACCCTGCATTGTGTGGCCTCAGTTGTCACATTGTAGGTAAGAAAGAAAACGGAAAACCAGGAGTGTATGGAGAAAGTGACCTGGCCCTTTTCCTTGGCGAACAAGGCAAGGCACTCAGTTCCCTGCTCCCTGGGTGATCTCTCTCCCCTCCCCGCCTAAAGAAACCAATTCCCCTTTCTCCCTGTGTGGAATTACAGGTTCAGTCAAAGGATGGGTGAGCCATTGGTGCAGGGTGGTAATTTTGCAATCCACCCTAGCTGAAGTAAGTGTAGCCCTGCACCTGCCCCAGCCCCTCGGCCCCCACTTAGGTGAAAACACTTTGCATATAAACAAACTCCTCTCAAAGACACCTCAACCTTGACATTTCTTTCTCCTTTCTCCAACTTGCTTCCTTTTCAAACACCTCCTGCCCGCCTGCCATGCTCCCACCTGAGGCCCAATTATCAGAATAATAATTAACAGGCTCTCATTATTTAGGATCAAACAATGCCCCCCTAATGAAGCCAGGAATAGCCAATGTGATCCCTGAAAACCGGGCATGAGCTTTTCTTACACCTTGGGGCATCGAATCCACTGAAAACCCTGCAAAGGCCTGGATAACATTGAGTCAAGGGCAGTTAATGGATACCCGAGCATGGAGTAAAGTGCTCCAAGCATGTCAGTCAAGACTAACCGGAGGCAAAAACATCAAAATGCAGGTTGGAGTTTTGACATTCCTGCAGGCTCTGAACGCCTCGCCAGTAAATTTTTAAAGTCAATATCCCCTTATGTTCCCGACCACTTTTCTGTCTGATGAGTCGGCCCAATGCGGGTGTGATTGAACTGGGAGAAAGCTCGACTTTAAAGGCAGCTTTGAATGTGTGGGGGGCGGAAGGAGGTTCGGGGTATGTGTTTTGTGTGTGTGTTTTCTTTTCCTTTTTTTCCAGAATTGTCTGTGATAGTAATGAAGGCAGTGTACACAGATTATCACAGGCTGCGTCTTTCGACTTCAAGGTTATATGATTAGAGAAGGAGAAAAGCAACGAGATTAGAAAAACCGCAGAACGTTTTGAAGGAAAGCTTTTTTACAAATTATCCATGTGCCGAAATGACACAGAATCTGATAGATGGATCTTCTAATGTTTGGAAATGGATAAATATAACAATGCAAACAGAAGCACCTGGCGGAGGTTCAAAACCCATATTAACTACTCTAATTCACTTCAAGCCATTGCACGTACACCCGCGCGCGTACACACACACACACACACACACACACACACACACGTTTAATCATCACACACATGCACAAAACAAAACATGGCCACTCTGTAACTGTACGGACAGCATCAGGCTCGGTGTTTATTCCTGGAGTGGGGGCAAACCTTTACCTCAGCACCCTTCTCTTCACAGGTGCAGGGAGGTCTGTGATGAGAAAAAGCGTGAGACATCTAAGTGGAGAGGCTTATGGTCAAAGAACCGACTGGGAACTCAAGTCACAGTTTAGTTTCTTCTTTAACAAAGGAAAATAAAAAGGAATTCTCCTGTATTCCAGTAAAAACCACTGCATTTGCATATCTGAGGAGCAGACAGCCTGGAGAAGAGAGGGTTCCTGTCCCACCACACTGGAAAGTGTACCCTGCCTGCCCCTGCAGGGAAGAATGGGACCACCTAGCCTGGGGAGACGGTGCTGCTCTCTGAAAGTGTCCTTGCTCCTCCGCAAAGGCATAAGTGAAGCTGAGGCCAGGACGAACTTTACCCTATTTAATTGGAAGTGTTGAGTAGGTAGCGTCTAGACATATTTAGATCAACTCGATGCCACCTGACTCAGGTCTTTGAGATATTAAAAATATAAATAGACCTTAATTGTGCTCTGGGTCAGACTCAGCCCTTGTGGACCTCAAGTGGTGACTTCAGTTAGGTTTGAGTGAAGGACGTTGTGATTAAAGAGTAGCGATGTCTCCAAAACGTAAACTGTCCTTAGTAAGGTACCTGATGCTTAAAACCCCACTACTTGTGTATCAGGGTGATTTTGAGATTCACTTTATATTAAATGAAACTCTGATCATGAATGCCAGAAGGTTTCTTCCCACATGGATCTTGGTAAACCCTCCTTCATGAGGACAGGGACTTCGTGTTTCATTGCTGCCTTCAGTCACTATTTACTTGTCTCATTCTGTGTGAATGTATGGACACAATGTTACCAGTTGCCTCAAACTCTTGTCCTGGCTACCTCGTCCTGACAACAGTGTGTGAGCAGCCCCCTCATGCGCCTCCCCCACAATCTACAGCCACACTTGCCTCCATGCTACTCCACCTTGCTGGACTCTCTCACAGACTAAACCAAAACAAGCTCTTACCCCCCTGAAGTGGCTTTTGTCAGGCATTTGCCACAAAAGTAACTAATACAAGATAAATCTGCTGCTAAAACAGAATCACACCGTGTGCTGGGTGGTGATGTGTGTTATAAGGGGGGGGATGTTATTAAAGAGGACACTAGGGATCAGAGATGTGCAGGGAACATCAGGGTGGCCTCTCCACAGCACATGGCTAGGTCCTAGGAAGGAGCCTGTGGGGAAACAGCACAGCCATGCAAGACCCGAGAGCCCCGTGGGGCCTGGGGACAGAAAGGAGCAGCTGGTGGGGGAGGTGACAGCAGCGTGCCGAGGCAGGGGCATGCTGTGAACAAAGTGGGGAGGAGAGATGAAGTCAGACCTCACGTGTCTTTGCTACCTGGAATGTCCTCAGAGGCCCTTAGAAAGGGAGGGAGGGAATGTATGGAGCCAGTGAAGGATTAGGAAGGGCTTCTGACCCAAGCCTCCTGCTGTGTGCTGGTGCACCCCAGAACCAGCCTTCCCAGGTCGTTCTTTGGCAGCTTGGTCCCTGAGGAGACTCCAGGAAGAAGAGGTTCTGAGGTTCAGTAAGTTCTGCCCTTGGTACTTTCACAGCCCAGGAAGTCCTGCAGGGAAGTTAGCTGCAGCTTCCCATCGGAAGAACATATGCAACTGCAGAGACCACTCCACCTTCTCAGGCACACTGTTTCCCTGTCCTTCTGTGACATGATGACCCGTGTGGAGGTGACACTCACTCCCTGAGGAAAGAACTCCAACTCTCCATTTCTTCATAGCCAAACCACCCTCCTGTGGACTCCCCCTCTTGAAATTCTCCTGCTATATTGAGAGGAATAAGATCTACTGCCTTGTGATATCTGTCTATTGACCCTGGGGTCCTTATTAAAATAATCTGGGGTTGTAGTGGGGCTTTAAGACGCTTGTTTGTTTTAGGGTTAGGTCTGACCTTGCCACTTTCCACTAGACACACAGAGTCTTCCATTCAGGCTCTTTTGAGGGTGAAATAGGGGAAGGGGAGATGCCTAGGTGTGTGACTGTGAGGTTGCGGTCACTCAGTTTGACAGTTAGCGTTAATTGGTAACTAACACATTCTGGAATCATCTGGGAAACGGCCTCTAGGCATGCCTGTGGAGAGTGATCCTGATAAACATCTTGTTAACTGGGGTGGGAGATCCTGCGGGCATCCCTGTTCCCCAGCTGGGCCGAGGATGCAGGTGGAGAAAGGGAGCTGAGTAGCAGCCATCACTCTGCTTCTGGATGTGGTAGTGGTGTGTCCGACGGCCTCAGGCCCCTGCTGCCTTGATTTCCCCATCTTGATCAACTGTAGTCTTGCACCTGGAGCCAGAAAAAGCAAAACTCCCCTTTCCTCCTTCAAGCCACTATAACGAGACTGTTTTATCACAGCAATAGGAAAAAGGGCCGAAAACAACCAGTAAGAATCTTCTCCCTTGTCTTCCCTCTCCCGTAATTCCTTTCACAAGTTTGGAGGGAGTAACCGTATTTCTCTGGAACCTTCTCTCCACCAGTCTAAGCTCTCCTCCTCTGATGTGGACTGTGAGCCCCAGATGGTGCTGTACCAGTGACCACAGGTGGGGACTCACCCCGCTCGTGAGCACTAGACTGGAAAGCTCACGTCGCTCATAAACTGAGCATCCCATAATAACTTGAAGTCTTTTCAGATCTGATGCAAAGCATTGCACGTTACAAAGACATTGGAAACGCCTTTGTTTCAGGTCACCGTTTTAAAGAAGTGTGTGTGCCTGGCAAGCAAAATCTCAGGCATCTCCCCAACCATAGAACTATACTCTGAAAATAAAGAAGTGTGTGTGCCTGACAAACAAAATCTCAGGCATCCCCCCAACCATAGAAGTACACTCTGCAAACGAGGTGCAGATCTGCCATCCAGGAGATGAGTATTTGCATTTCCCCTGGTATGAGAAGACCGGTCTTTACAGAGAAAGCCAAGCTCGTGTTCAAGTATCAGTGCTTGGGGGCAGGGGGTAACTGGTAAGGGGATTATCTGGTGTAAGAGAGTCTAAAAGTCATCGTGGATATTTAGCTTCACAGAACTGCAGCAGTGGACGGATTGAGTTGTTATTTTAGCTCTGTGTATGTGTGTGTGTGTGTGTATGTGTGTGTGTGTGTGCAGCACGATAAATAAACAGACCCAGAGAATGATACTGGGGTTCAAACTTCAAGCTAAAACAGAAAAGCAAAGCAGCCAGCCACTAGCTCTCACCTCTACCTCACAGTAAAAGGCATTCTCAGACCGCCCCCGACTTCACTGCTCATCAGATTCACTCAGACTCCTATGCTCTCCTCAATGTGGCTACAGAATATGTGACTTTCTATTCTCAATGTGGCTGGAGAGTGAATGCCAGCTCTGAGACCCTGTTCCTGTCTTAAGTACTTCTCATGAGTCCTTGTATTAAACTCGTGTGATCCCAAGTGCTGAGATCATCTTTGTATGAGCTGTTTCTCTTTAGAACTGGGTATATTTCATGTAGCTCAGTATGGCCTTGAACTAACAGAGATCCATCTACCGCTACCTCCCTCCCAAGGAGTGGGATTAAAGGTGTGTACCACCACTGCCTGGCTTCTATAGCTTGTGGCTGGCTTTGCTTTCTGAATCCTCAGGCAAGCTTTAATAAATATATCAGTGTGTGTGTGTGTGTGTGTGTGTGTGTGTGTGTATGCCTAGATGCCCCAAGATCTTCTGAGGATTTTCTCATCTCCAATTCCTAACTCTCAGTAGGAGTGCCAGCCTCACAGATATGTGCTGCCATGCCCTGCATTCTGGGAACTAAACTCTGATCTTCACCCTTAAGCAGCAAGTACTTTACCCACTGAGTCCCATACATTGAACTTTTCAGTGTTTATTCTAGTGGCTATGGAGTTAAGTTTATATAGTGTTTTCTTGGCACTTGGCTGGCATGCTATACCCCTCCAGGGCCACACCCACTTACCTGGCAGAAGTAAGCTGTCTCACTCCTTTGCTTTTTTCCTGTTTCCTAGAAATGCTGAATAGGGCTTGGTAGTACTCTTACAGCTTACACACCTTCATGTATGGATTGGACCTTTGCCCTCTCTGTGTTCAAATTCCCAGTTTACAGCAGGGAGCTGACCCATGGAGGGTGCCCAAACCACAAAAGGCATTGGGGTCGGTGGGAGGCATGGGAGGATGGGAGGGCGAGGGGATGGGGGGATTGCTATGTAAAATAAGATTGCTTCTAAAAGAAAACACACACACACACACACAAGCTTTGAACCTACATAGTATCTCCATTTGTGTCACAGTCCTTGGCATTCTTTGGAAAGTGAGCCTGGGATAAGAAACTTAAGAGATTTTCTGCTTGGTAACCCTGCTGTACCCTAGCCATTTGACCTTTAACTAGCCACCTCTTATTATCCAAATTATTTTTTCTCTTCCCAGAGGCCTGTCTCAGAGGAAAATACACCCTACAATGACAGGCTTTAAGATCTGGAGTGCCTATCACTAACACATGTAACTGCCCAAGTCCTCCCCCTCTCCAGGGTTCCTGTAACTCCATCTGTGGGGTTACAACTACATCTCAGAGATGAGATAAAGAGAAGACAAAGTACACATTTGTAAACTTGCTGTGTGTGTGTGAGCATGTGTGTGTGTGTTTGTGCATGTGTTTGTGTGTGTGTCTCTCTGTGTGCCTTTGTGTCTGTGTTTCTGTATATGCGTGCCTCTGTGTGTATGCATTAGTGTATGCATGCATGCATGTGTGTGTGCTTGTCTGTGTGTGAGTACATATGTGTTTGTCTCTGTGTGTGTCTATATGTGTGTCTGTATGCATGTGGTGTATTTGTCTGTGTCTGCATTTCTGTGTGTGTGTGTGTCACTTTAAGAGGGTTATTTTCCCTTGCATATTGTTGGATCTCTTAGTAGAGCATCATAAACGTGTCACTGCCATCAGTTCACGCAGAAGGGGCTGTATTTAGGTGCCACTAAGATGTCAAAGTAACAGTTCCAACAGGGAAGAGGTGAGAACGAGAGAGCTCACTCAGCAGAAGTCACTGTGCTTCTCAGTAATTGGTCAGGACCAGGGAGGGAATGGAGGTGAAGGCTGCTGGGACGGAGAAGATTGAAGAGCGCCCTAGGAACCGGGTTGAGCTTCCTCCCCTCCGCTGGCCGGGAACGCTTGCTTCTGAGATGCAGTTCCTGAAACCCTCACATCTGAGGCTCACTAATGCTGGAGAAGTCTCTCGATCCTGATCTGAACGATATACTAAATTAGAGTTGGAATCTCTTCCCACCGTAGGTTCTGGGTTTGATGTTCCCCCATGCAACTGCTCAGTGTCTGATAAAAAAGACTGGGGGTGTTGGTGACAAGGCTAATGTCTTTTCCAAGCTGGCCGCTCTTTAGGTCTTCCCACACCTGCCCATTAACACCGTAACCCTTGACTCAAAGATCACCAAACGATCCACACATGGGACAACACAATGTGGTTGTGACTGTGACTTAGAAATGTGAGGTTAAGCACCTGTCTTCATGGGTGACTCCACAGGCTTGCCCAAGTTGACCATGGACTTCATCGATGGTGGCAACGCTTCAGCGAACACCTCGACCCTAATCCTTGACTCCCATGTTTCCCCTCCCCCCTTCCCCCCAAGCTGGCCCACACTAAGGAAGCATGATGTTAGGGACAGGAACAGAAAGCAAACCACCCACCGACTCATTCCATGGCGAATCCTTCTGCTGGAGCTGCCGGTGGCTCGCCTGCCCCTCCCGGACAGCCCAGAATCATGTGATTCGTCACAATTGCACTCTGCCTCCTGGCAGATCCACATGGAGAAGCCCCAACTCCCAACACAACAGTTAGGAGTGTGGCCTTGGGGAGATCGCTTAGTTCAGGATAGGTCAGGGAGCCCTTGTGATAGAATTAGTGCCCTTACAGGGAGTAGAAGAGGCACCAGAACTTTCTGCCATGTAAGGGCACGATGGCGACTGCCAGCAGGCGAGGACAAGAATCCCTAAGAGACCCGCCAAGATGGTACCCCACATCCAGAACTTTGACAAGGAGGGTAGCGTAAGCCACAGTCTGTGGTGACTTGTTAGAGCAAGCCACAGGATGAGGACACGAAGGTTCTGGAAATAGCTTCATTAAGCCAGGCCAGCCAGGCCTGGCTTACTCTCAAGAACCACACAATAGTATTCTAGCATATAAAACATTCTCTTTGTGTGCATTCGTGGTATGCAAGGATGCTTTTATACAACTAAACACCAGCATTGATCCATTCACCCGTCCTCCCCAGTTAACCCCCTCCTGTCCACTTCTATTCCCATGTTGCATATGCACACAAAGCTTTATATATCCCATAAACTCGAGTAACCACAGATGAGAAAGAACGCCGTATTTTCCAGACACGAACTTAATTCATTTTCCTGCAGATGACATCATTTCACTCTTATTGATGGCTGAGAAAGAAAAATCCCATTGTGTGGGTACCGTGTTTCCCTTACGCACCCCTCTGTTGCTGGATGCCCAGGTGGGCGCCACAACTCAGCTCTTGTGAACAGGGTTGCCGTAAGTGCTCATGTGCATGTGCCCCTGTGGTGTGTCGGCGTGGAATCCCTTGGGCAAACCATTTTCATCCTGTTCTGTCCTGAAGTCTCACGCCACCATCCGAAGGTGCTCTCTGTGGGCATGAGCTTCCGGAAGTTTCCTCTCCTTTCCTGGCTTGTGCAGTGCACCATAAACTTCCCTAACTTTTCCCTTTCAGATGAAAGTTTTCAATTATCGTCACATCTGTCAAATGCAAGTCTGGCGGTAAGACCTGACGGAGTGGGCCTGCTCATTACCGGAGTGCTAATGGGGAACGGAGCGAGGGTGGTCTTCTGGCCCTGCAGCTCAAGTTCGCATTAGCTGCTGCTTAGAAAAGGGCTGCAAACACCATCCCTAATGATTTAACAGCTTGTCTCCGAAAACACATTAACCAAGGGAGCTTTTAAATATTAAGAAATAATTACACCAACTCAGTGTTGTCCTTACTCAAATTACATCGCATCAGGGCTCTGCTAGATAAATAAGTTTAGTGAAAGAACACGGTCTTGTAAAAATGAAAAAAAAAACTTACCCAGTGAAATGTTATTTCCAGTTGATGGCAGGAAGGTGGACAGAGGGGAGGTAGAATTAATGGAGATATCCAGGCAGCTTTCCCAAATGGATACTTGGAGTCAGCCTCACCTTGGGCAAATTAGTTCTCCATTATAGGTACTTCCAACTCATATTTTCCCACTGCCTCCAAACCATTTGGGGCTGGGTTCTGTTTGAAAGGAGATAGAGGATACCAGAGGCTTAGTGTGGTCTAGTGCAGCCATGAGAGCCATTCGAAGTCTAGAAATTAGAACCATCTTGGAGCCGCGGATCCGGCTTACACTGGAAAGTTCTAGCCCTGCCCCTTGATAGGAAACTTAATTTTGGGAAAAAGGAAAAGTCCTTTAAGAATATGATGCATTATCCCCACATAAGGGCCACTGAACCCAGAACTCCACCATTGAACATCAACACCCACCCCTGGCATGCAGAACTTAACCTGGATAAGACACTTAGTGTGTGAATGAGTGTGAATGAGTTTCATAGATTACCTTCATACCCTACCCAAACAAGACAGGGGCCACGTGGGTAGGAAAGTCCCAAGGAAGGAAATGGATAGACTCATTGCTAGTTTTTCTCCATTTAAGGCAAGCTCTGGGTCTTCTGGGCCCACGGGCTTCCAGGGGAGTGCCCTGCTCCTGTCTGGGCTGTGGGATAGTTCTGTGGCACAGCAGATGTTGGGGACAGCTAACCTCTCTTTGGGTGACTTCTAGAAAGACAGTTGCAGCAGATCTGGGAGCTGCTGAAGACCGTGTGCTGCAGCAGGGCTTGTTAGCGCGCTCTCCCGCCCCTGCAGCAGCCCATGGTGTGACTAACACAGCTTGGCTTTTGCTGTCTTCATCTCCATTGCCATAGACAGCCTCTGTCTCTTGGTCAAGTGAACAGAAGGGCAGGGCAGAGCTACATGTCTGTGCTTTCTCAGGCTTCCTAATGACATGCTTGATTGTTTACTTTCTTTGGAGTGAGTTTGCCTGTGATGGGCCTAGGAGTCTGGGCCCTGACTGGTGAAGCCTGGTCTCCCTGACCGGTCCAGTATGGAGTTCAAGCATCATGATGCTGGATTACAAGTGACTGAGTCTCTTGGTACACAGGTTAGGGCATTAAGCTTGTTTATATTTTCCTTATTCATCAGGTTGGTGTTCTGCTTTTTGTCAACTTGGCACAGGCCAGCATCATCTGGGAAGAGGAAATCCTTTTTAAAAATATTTATTTATTATGTGTACACTGTTCTGTCTGCATGTTTGCCTGCTTGCCAGAAGAGGGCATCAGATCTAATTTCAGATGGCTGTGAGTGACCATGTGGTTACTGGGAATTGAACTCAGGACCTCTGGAAGAACAGCTAATGCTCTTAACCTCTGATCCATCTCTCCAGCCCGAAGAGGAAATCTTCATTGAGGAACTATCTTCGAAACACTGGCCTGTGGGCAAGCTGTTGGTTTCCTTGACTAGTGGTGAGTGTGGGAGGCCTGGCCCACTGTCGGTGGTAGCACGCCTGGCCTGGGTCTTGAGAGTATAAGAGAGCAAGCTGAGCACGCCAAGAAGAGCCAGCCGGCAGCCAGCACTCCTTTGTGGACTTTGCTTCAGTTCCTGCCCTGGGTTCCTGCCCTGGGTTCCTGCCCTGGGTTCCTGCCCTGGGTTCCTGCCCTGGGTTCCTGCCCTGCGTTCCTGCCCTGGGTTCCTGCCCTGGGTTCCTGCCCTGGGTTTCTGCCCTGGGTTCCTGCCCTGCTTGAGTGATGGACTTCCCTCAGTGATGGGCTGTGAGCTATAGGATAAAGCAAACCCTTTCTTCCCAGGTTGCTTTTGGGAAAGCAAACTTGGACAGTTGGCAAAGGGCTTCTTTTCTGAGAAGCTCAGTGCCTGCTTACAAAGTCAACGGCTTTGTAAGTATTTGTATCTCTCCTGTGTTCTGAAATTTAGCATGCCCAGATGTCGCGTCTGCTGCGCGGCCTGTGTCCGAGAACGTGCGGAGGGTGTCGGGGATTGACAACACAGAGACTCGTTCAACGATGTAAAGAAAACTTTAAACAGGCTCCAAAAAGGTTCAAGAAAACTTCCTAAGAAAGGCTCCCACCAGAGAAGCTTCTGCTCTCTCGTCTCCCCTGGCTGGTTCTGCTCTGACCCCAGAAACTGATCTGGGCGTGGCAGAAGAGGTGGTTAGTCTTTGGACAAGGTCGAGGTCAGGGTGGTTTCTGTGGGCAGGCCTTTTCCAGGAACTTAATGCCCCCAGGCATTGTATTGTTTTTAGTAAACATGTTTTTAGTAAACATTGTCTTACAGCTGCCTACTCCGAGGCAGAAGGGGAAGTGGGTCTCTGCTCAAGGTCTGGTGTTCCCACACCCAGACAACAAGAAGTCTTTAGCCTAAGCTCAGATGGAAAACGCCAAGCAGCTCAGCCACCGTAGTTGTATTGAATGCTGGCAGAAGTCACTATTTAATGCCAAGATTGTTCTTCTTTCTTCTGGACATAGGGATGGTCTCAGCAAACCTTTTAACACAGCAGCTCTCCTAACATGGGTAACCCTCCTAACATGGGAACCCTTCTAACATGGGAACCCTTCCAATATGGGAACCCTCCCAACATGAGTAATCCTCCTAACATGGGAACCCTCCTAACATGGGAACCCTCCAACATAGGTAACCCTCCTACCAGGAGCCTATAAGACATTCTGAAATGAAGTGCTTTTTGCTGGGCACCAATTAAATGCTTCTCATTTCTATAACCATAGGCAAGCTGCCACCTGCCCTTCTGTAAAGACCTGTCTGGCTGAGTATAAACCTGGTCAGAAACTACACTGGACAGCCATGAACTAGACAGTAACGGCATTGATATAATGTACCAGCTACAGTTAAATCTGTGAATATATATGTTTTGGACTTCTTGTAAACCATCCCATGTTTGCCTGTTCAATGCTCAGGGAAATTCTTGACATAACATAAGATAGGAAGTAAAAAGTATTTATTTGCCACTTTTACCTAGTATGAATTATCTGGCACGTGCACACACACGCACACTCCCACATGCACGTGCGCACACGCACTCACACACACATGCGGCAGGCGTGTGTGTGGAAGTCACAGGACAACCTGAGAGACCTGGTTCTCTCCTTCCACTGGGTGTGTCATCAGGCCTCGAGGCAAGCACACTTGGCCACGAAGTCATCTCAGCAGCCACCCTTCACTGTTTTTACAGTCTGTGTACATCTTACAGAAGTAGAAAAAAACTTCCCTCAGCTGATCAGAGAATAGTTCGTTGTAAATCTTGGAACTCTGAGTAGTCAGTTCTAACTTCTTCAAGGACTCCGAGGAAGCAAATCTTATTGAAAGTGATGTTTAAGGGCTAGAATGTAATGTATAATATTTACCTATCATGCCCAAGGTCCTGGGTTTGGTTGTCATCAAACAAATTCTGGGGATAATGTGGGGAATGGGTATTTAAACTACAGAATCCATGGTGAGGTTTTTCAAAACACCAGAGATGACCTGTCTCCAGCACTCCTGGATGTGTGCTAAAACCGCAGAGACCCTGACACGGCACTACTATGCACATTATCCAAGGTAGGAAATCTGCCTGGATTCTCAGTCATGGAGAAATGGCCAAAGAAAATGTATTATATGCTCGATGGAGCACTGCGTTACAGGAATGAAATGGCGTCGTTCTCAGGGAGCTGGATAGATCAGGATAGCCACGCGGTAAACAAAACATGTCAGTCAGGAAGACAAAGGTCTGCCCCTATGAGCAAAATCTGGATTTTAAGACCTAAAACCAGAAAGGAGACTATTGAGTCAGAATATTTGTGCATTTATTCTGAGGCAGTGGCTTGCTGTGTAGCCCTGGCTGGCCTTGAACTCACGGAGATCAGCCTGAGTAGCGGGATTAAAGGCATGTGCCACCACCGCCCATCCCAGAATGGGGACTGTTTGGGAAGGGGAAGGAGACAAGTGATATCGGAAGGAGAACAAGAGAGTCACGGGGTAAAAATTATCAAGGTTTGTAATACACGTGTATGAAAATTGCATGATGGAAACCATCCTTTTGTGTATGTCTACATGCGTGGTGTCTGCATGTGTTCCTGTGGGCATGTACACACGTATGAAGGGGTGCATGCCTGTGTTTACATGTGCAGAGGTGAGAGGGGGGTGTCAGGTTCTTCCTCTTGGCCTCCTTGAATTAGCGTCTCATTGAACCTGGAGCCTGCCACTTTGGCTAGAGGGGCTGGCCAGTGAGCCCTGGGGGCCACTAGTCTCTAACTGTGCATCGACAGGCCTAGCTTCCAGGTGAGTATGGGAATCAAACTCGGATCCTCATGCCTGCACAGCATGAACTACACAGAGTTGTGTCCTCAGCACCCCCAAACAAAACAAAACAAAACAAAAACAAGCAATTGTTTCACACAATGGGCATGTTCTAATAAGAACTTGTAAAGGAATGCTCTATATTTTTCTTTCGGTTTTCTTTTCCCTCTCTCCTCTTCTTTACGGTATCTGGCAATTGCTTTCTGGTTAGACTAGACACTTAGCAGTCACCAAAGGACGACCTCAAATTAACAGCCATTACATCCCCCATTGCTTTCTGTTTGGACACAAGTTTATTGATCTGCAAAGATTTTGTTTCTCGCCGACACAAATAGCATGCCATTTAATTTGGCACGTGTAGTGTCTGAGCAGTACATGAGGGACAGTTAAAGTTGCTGGGTGTGGTGTTGTGAACGACTATTACAGCTTTCGAAGAAGCGGGGGGGGGGCAGTTTCTTTGATCACTGTCATCTCACCTTTGGATTTTTATCACAGATGTTTGACACCACTGGCTGGCAGATGGAATAGGAAGACGAATGTGCCTGTGTGAGTAAGTTTAATATCAGAGGTGGATATAAAGCGCACACATTAGTTCACCCAGGCGACAGCCATGTTTGCAAGCTTTGGCAGCTACCACTGGGGATCCCTTCAGGCTCGTGGGGCCAAAAAGGCGAACACGATCAAGGCACCCTTGACTGAATATTTCACAGCCCAGGCACTCCCGTTTCACTCGGGCTGTGTGTTGACTGAGGCTTCTCCGAGTTGAGTCCTCAGTTGACTGATGAATACAAAACGCCTCTCTGAACAAAAGGCATTCAAGATTCCCCGAAGACAAGACAGCCTACTTTGGTTTCTGTGTCTGCTACTGGGGTATCAATGGAGATAAAACCCTGAATGACAGGAGGTGGAATACTGAATAACACAACTCATTGTCCTCCCATTGACTGTCGGGATAATGGGAGTTTGCGAGTCACCGTAATGTCACGGACCACTGTGAACTTGGGAGGACTCAAGGATCAGAAAGTAACATGAAACAAGGAGAGAAATGGAGATAATATCGGGTTACCGAACATTCTCAAATTGTCCTGAAACGCATCCCGTCCCTTTGGAGGGGGCATGTTTTTGACAAGGAGCACAATGGGAAGAAACCGGCGGCGGTAACAATATCAGTGTTTTCTTTCGCTCGGGACTGTAACGTGAACTCCTTAGAAGACTCCTTCTTTCACCACGGCCTTTGTGTGTCCAGGCTATTGGGGAACCCGGAGACCAAAGTTGCTGCCCTGTTCCGGGGCTGTCTGAAAGCAAGGAGCCTGATTCTCCAGGCCAAGGACAGCTGCCCTGTTTGAACAACAGCACGGGTTTGCAGCCAAGGGCAGAGGAAGGGAGCTGGGAGGGAGCGTGAGGCAGCCAGAGAGGGAATCAGCAGGGCAGAGAATTTGGGGCACACAAGAGAAAGAGGAGGCCCTGAAAGGCGCAGGCCGCTGCTCAGGAGAAATGAGAAGAAAGGGTTTGTGACGAGGGATGGATGACAGGGTGGGTGTGAGCGCCCCGCCGCCGTTCCAGGGTCCAAACGCGGTTTCCCCCAAACATCTTTTGTATCTCAGCTCAGTCTGAGGACCGACTCACTTCTACAGCTCTTCTGTTGGAACCAGAACTCTACTCTCACGTTGCCTGTTTTCTGAGAGGACATTTCAGTTAATAACTGGGAACTTGTCTTTCTGATGCTCTACACTGCAAAACCCTTTCACCAGCCCTCACCCTAGAGAAGGCACTGATCGACTGGGGGCCCTGAGGTACGGCCACCTACCCTCAGGGGCATCTGCTGGAGGTGCTGGGGTTGCTCCTGAAGACCAAGTTCAACATCAGGTGCAGAAGGCTCGCAGCCACAAAGTCCATTGTGAGGCCCATGAGAGGTCACAGACCCAGGTGAAGAGGAGTTACTCCAGGGGTGGGAAGAGGGATCCGCAGATTCAAGTGCTTGACACACAAGTGTGAGGGCCAGAGTTCAGATCCCCGGGAACTACACAAAGCTGTGTATGCGCATGATCTCTGCCTCTAAGTCCAGAGTTTGGGAAGATTGGAGACAAGGGCTGGCTATCTGGGCTAGCCATACCGTGGAGTCCCTGTCTCAGTAAACTAAAACGGAGGGCCATTGAGAAACGTACGTGATGCCCTTACCTTCCCCCTACACAGGCATACCCACCTACACCTATGTACCCCCCCCACACGCACGTGTGCGCGTGCACACACACACACAGTGGGGGGGCATGGGCATGTGCATACATGCACACACACGAATGAATGCGCACAAAGAAAAAGTGCTGGCATGTGCAGGCTACCATACAGCTGGAATAGACTGGATGACCAATAGACCCTTGCAGCCTTGAATTATGTCGGTGTCCACAGCACTCAGATACCCCTGATGACCCAGATTTCCCACGTGGCCCTTCACCCTACTTCACAGCCCCTGGCACTCTCGAGGACTGTGTGGAAGGGCAGGGTGCTTTATTTCAATATGGACAACAGACTTGTTGCAGTCCCACTTTGGAGGCTGCTTGTGGGTGGTTTAAGTGGCATCTGGAAGCGTGACAAAGCCAAGACAATGGCCTGGTGTGACCATGCAGAGCTGACAAGGTAAACAAGATGCACCTGGGTCCTCTAACGCGGTCTCCAAGAGTAACTTCCCTTTAGTGAAAACAGAGTTGAGACAAGGCTGAGGAGGGACGGAGAAAAGGGCTCAGCCTTTCTGTTGAGCGCAAGAATGTGAGACCAACCCCGACCCACGAGAAAAACAGCAAAACAAAGACACGCATGGCCATAGATGTCAGCCCGGTGCTGGCTAGGGGGAAACACAGATCTCTGGGGCTTTGCTGGCCAGCCATTCCACACCCGCCCTTTCTCTTCTCCTCACCATAAGCACCGATGCCTCATATACCCTCACTATTTGATTTCTAACGGCTCAAACTGAGAGACCACTGGAGAGAGCTTCGCCACCGAGGGGGAGATGGCGCTAAGGGGCGGGGGGGGGGAATCAGGCAAGTTGTTGACTGGAGGAGTGAAATGGGGCGTGGCCAAGAAGGAGGAAGGTCAGATCCAGTCAGGCAGCAGAGGAGGCAGCCAACACAAGACTCAGCAGGAAGGATGCTCACCGTCCAGGGACACCAGCTAGTCCCCAGGGGGGCACCAACAGCAGGTGGGAGGACACTGAGCTGGACCAGCAAGGAAGTGTAGACGTAATTCATTCGATAAGAACACAACTCAAGCTGGGAGGCGGCTCACCCAGTCCAGTTCCTGCTGTGCAAGCATGGGGCTCTGACCTCCGTCCTCAGAACCGCGTGAAAACCTGGGTATACAGCCAGCACATGTCATCCCAGCACTGAAAAGACATGTCATCCCAGCACTGTAAAGTCATGGGATCCCAGCACTGTAAAGACATGTCATCCCAGCACTGTAAAGACATGGAACCCCAGCACTGTAAAGTCATGGGATCCCAGCACTGTAAAGACATGTCATCCCAGCACTGTAAAGACATGGAACCCCAGCACTGTAAAGTCATGGGATCCCAGCACTGTAAAGACATGTCATCCCAGCACTGTAAAGTCATGGGATCCCAGCACTGTAAAGACATGTCATCCCAGCACTGTAAAGACATGGAACCCCAGCACTGTAAAGTCATGGGATCCCAGCACTGTAAAAACATGTCATCCCAGCACTGTAAAGACATGGGATCCCAGCACTGTAAAACCATGCCATCCCAGCACTGTAAAAACATGTCATCCCAGCACTGTAAAAACATGTCATCCCCACTGTAAAAACATGTCATCCCAGCACTGTAAAAACATGTCATCCCAGCACTGTAAAGACATGGAACCCCAGCACTTGGGGGATCCGTGAGGCTCACTGGCCAGCCTAGCCTACTTGGTGAGCCCCAGGTCCCTCTGAGAGACCCTATCCCAAAATATAAAGTCAATAGTTTATCTCTGACACTCATCCCCCACCCCTGCCCACAAACACACTTGAAAAGAAAAAAAAAAGAACTCTTAGATGAAGGCAAAAACTTCATCTAAGGAAGAAACTTGACAAGGAAGGAGATCTAGTAAATTATAAGGAAATCCTTTTTTGGCTTTGTTTTCTGGCATATCCAAGTGCTCCAAAGGGGTCCTTGATAAACAGGGAAGGGGAACTGTGGAGGCTGAAGATGGAGAGTTTCCCGCATCACTAGGGGAGCAAGCTTACAAACGACTGAGTTGGAACACAAACACCATTAGCAATGCCAATTCCAGAACCAACAGCATTCCTCCAACCATGGGCAGGACTTCCAAGGGTTTGGGGCCTCAACCTGGCCCTTTCTGTATATTAATTTAATTTACTATTAGAGTTAGTGTTCAGGCATCTGTACTGGCCTGTCCTGGGGGTTCTGATAGGATGCGCCCTCAGCTGCAGCCACTAAGAGCACCACCTGTGCACAGTCACTATGTTCCCTTTTAAAAGGGCCCTGCCACCCCCTCCCTCCCTCCCTCCCTCCCTCCCTCCCTCCCTCCCTCCCTCCCTCCCTCTCTCTGCCTCTCCTCTTCTTCTGCTCCTGTCCCCAGAGGCCAGTCTCCCTTCTCTCCTCCCCTCTTTTTCCCATTCACTTTCCCTCTACCCAAGCTCTGTCACATGGTATCTTTCTCTCAAGCACTGCTTTTTAAAAATTACAGCCATTGGTGTAATCCTCATAACGGGCCTATTATGTAACCTTGACATCCTCAAATACCAGCCAAGGAAAGTGAGGCTCGGAGAGAGATACCACATCTCTTTTCTCAGGGCATTTGCCTGGCCAGCAACTGCTTTGGGATCCAAACCCAGGTTCCATAGAAGGACAAAGGACAGCATTCATGAGAAATGGTGCTTGTGTCTGTGCTCAAAACTGAGTTTCTTATCACCAGAGACATGGCTGGATTTTAACATAAAAACAACAAACCCAAGCTGGAGAGATGGCTCGGTGGTTAGGAGCATTTGCTGCTCTTCTGGAAAACCTGGGTTCAATTTCCAGCATCCACAGGGTTGGCTCACAACCGTCTGTTCCAGGGGATTCCACGCCCTCTTCTAGTCTCAGTGGGCAGCAGGCATACATGGTCGCACACAGACATACAAGCAAGCCAGATACTTATACAGATACAATACTAAAAGCAAACAAACTCCTGCCACTACCATGCCTGATCCCTCCCAGCTTTGGTCTGTGTTATTCACACTATTCTATTGCTTTGGTACCTCTGATGATCTTAGACATGCTATTTAATCTGTCTAAGACGTAATCCCTTTATTTTGCCAAAATGAAGTAATGGTATGTAACATACTCATATGCTTTTTCTTAGGGTGTGTGTGTGTGTGTGGTGTATGTGTGTGTGTTTGTATGTGTGTTCTGCCTCTGATCCCCCCTCACCAGTTTCTGGGGTTGTAAGTGTATCTCACTATACCCAGCCTCTGCATGGATACTGGCAGTTCAAACTAAAGTCATCACGCCTGGGCAGCGAGTGCTTTACCCAGCTTTGTCTCAGCAGCCTCATGCTCTGATATTCCCCTTTACCACTCTGAACTCATTCAGCATTCATCTCTGGTGTGCTTGGGACACTCCAGACACTCTTGGGGACATGAAATTGGGTGTGGTGTGGCCTGCAGCCTCAAGGCCCTCGTTAGTCCGTGGGCTTTTCCAGAGCAAACACTAACCCGCCTATCTCCCTCCCCCTGCTCAGCCTCTCCCTATGTCCGGCTCACCATTCACTCCCTACATATGCTTAATGAAAGTTGATGGAGTTATACCTAAAGGACCTAGATGTGACAAGTGCTATAGGACAGAAGATGGCGAATTTCTCAGAATTAATACTGAACAAAGAAATGGGCCGTCTGCTACAGTTTGGACCTGAAATGTTCCCATGAAGCCCGAGGCCCCAGCCTGAAGTACTCTGAAAGATGATGGAACCTTGATACCTTGATAACAAGAAGCTGAGTGGAAGAACATCAGGTCATTGGGGTGTGTGCCCTTGAAGGGCATACTGAGAAGAGACTCTCTCTCTCTCTCTCTCTCTCTCTCTCTCTCTCTCTCTCTCTCTCTCTCTCTCTCTCTCTCTCTCACCCCCTTTCTGTCTCTCTCTTCTACTCACTAGTTTCCTCCACCTGACATGTTGTCTCACTGCGGACCCAAAGCAACTAACTAGTCAATAGACCAGTACCTCGGAAACCGTTAATCAAACAGCCTCTCCTCCTTTGAAGTTGCTTGCCTTGGTGACTGCATCACCACAGGGCTGTAAATCTTATAAATACACCCCTGAGAAAAGGGAATTTATAAGCATCCAGGCAGGTCAGGAGAACAAACCCTGGGCAGGACTTGGCTCTTGACCTGGACACATAGGAAGGCCCTGTTGAACAGAGACAGAGCCGTGTAAGGGGAGGGTGGGCCTGGCACCAGACTCGCCCTGGTGCTCCTCTGCCAAATGGGTAGTGTGGCATAGCCACGGAGAAGCCAGAGAAGTGCTAAGACGAAACTTCTAGGCTGTTCTGCAGGAAATGGAGAGCCCTTGGAGGTTTCCACAAACTGCGGCTGTGTCACCTTCGTACCTGGCAACCCTGAGCCTTGGCCAGAGCACTCCCTTGTAGGCTCCTTTAGTCTTATTTAATTCATGACTCCAAACAATTTTGAAGATTGACAGTTTTATCGTATGTGAATCATACCTCAGCACCGTGTCTAATAAAATCCTGCTGACCTCTGTTGGATAAGATGGCACGAGCCCCGCCCTCTCCCAACGAGAACCTAAACAGAATCAAATCAAACAAACACACAAAAACCCAATTTCCAAAGCACCGTTTTAGCTTCTGTGGGATGCCCTTTCCTAGAGGAAGTTTTGAAAGGAGGAATGTTGCAGTAAGAGGGTGAGGGTAAGGGGACGCCTCATGTCCAACAGTCCCTGCCTCGTCCCTGCATACAAGGGGAGAAACCGAGGCAGGCATGAAGCCAACAGCTGAGTCACTGCAGGACAAGCGTCGTGAGCTCATGGGGTGTGCTTCCTTCCACAGATGACTCCTTAACTAACGACCAAACGCTCCTTTTCAAGAGTCCTGAACTTGAGTTTTCGGTAAAGTCCATGATTTCTGTTGCGGAGAAGACTGGATGGCGTGATAATTCTTGGAGATGGGACTTGTAGGGCTGAGGACAGTCCCTGCAGGAGTTGCATCTCACAGGACACCCCTGCAGGAGCCAGCTGAGTGCGTTATGGAGATTTATTCCCGGATAAATCGACCGTTCACGGAGGCAAGGCAGTAGGCAATCTGGGACTGCTCTGTCTACCCTGGGGACTTTTTTCATGAATTCCTACTAGGCGCTCCCCACCCTGACTAGCACCGGACATGTTTGCTTCTACCGTACATCCTCCTTCCTCTTCATTTACTTAATGCAGCGGCCCCCAAGGGCTAGTAAACCCAGAATTGGACACTTGAGATTAGGAGGTTAAGAAAACTGCCTTGCAGCCAGGGCTCATAACTCCACAGGCAACTTTTTACTGGCTGGTTATTTCTTAAAGCTCCATTTAAGAGTCTCTGGAGAGCCATCATCCTTCCTTGTACTCCGTCGAGAGAGGAGCCCCAAGATGAAGCCAGCCCTGACGATACCAGTCTCAGAAAGCATGGGTGTGACCCTTCAGCCTTCATTAAAGAAGGATTTCTAGGAAATGAATGGAGAAGTGAAAGTTGTAGTCAGGCTATCACAATATAAAGGAATATAAAACGCCACTCAAGGACTTTAATTTCAGTCCTAATGTGTTTTAAGTGCCTCATTTAAAGCGTCTCGGAACTTGTGAAAGTTTGCCTTTTTTTTTCTGGAAATTTGACTTTTACTTACTGTCTATTTCTGACCATTTCTCACACTAGAAAACAAAACAAAACAAAAAACACCTCAGGGAGCTCTTGATGGCACTGTTATCGGGAGAAGCGCTGTGGAGTCCAGAGGGGCTGAACACCAGGTGGAGCTGGGCAGGAAAAGGCAGGAGTGCAGATCCCCAGGAGCCACACAGAGCTGGCTTCTCCTCGTATCTCAGAGATGTCCCAGGTCTGGTGGCTTTCTCCTTAGGTTGATGATCAGTGCCCCATCCATCCTGAACCCAAACCCCCGTGACTGAGCCTAAGACACACATAGCGGCTGTTGTCAGGGTAGGAGGTTGAGGCTGGAGCCCTATGACACGCTATTAAGTCAGCAGATCCTCACAAGAGGATTCAAGGTCATTAAACGAAGACATGTCGCTCGCCAAGGGTTTTACAAGGTGTTAGAACATCTGGGTGGGGCATCCACGGACTGTCCAGGAAAGCCGGCAGCCATCAGGAGGAGGTAGGGTGCAAGCTCTGACTCTCCCTCTCTGTCTAGAAACATGGACCCAGCGGAAGCATTCCTCACGCTTCCTGGGTCGTTAGCGACACCCCAGTCTGCAGCACGTCTGCTAGTCCTGCCTACAGCTCCAGAACCCCTCCTTGGAGCAAGGCTATCATCCCAAGAAGTCAGGGGAGTGCTGCAAGGCCGTGGAGGTAGACTGGATTGACCGCTTGCGGACGGCAGGGGAAGCCTGCCGTGTGTCTTCTGCTGAGAGGAAGGGGCCATGGTCTCTGTTCTTGTTTGGGGAGATGGGTAGAGAGGTGGGTGCAGATAGAAGGGGAGAATCATTCTTAGAAACAAAGACAGGCAGGCCTTCTTGCACATATGTTCTGCTGGTTAAAACTTAGACTAGCTTCCATCATGGGTCCTGAACCATGGAGGCTTTAGTCATTCAGGCAGGAGGCGAAATGCCAGTTCCTCCCCTTGGTTCCCCGAAGCTCCGTTTTATAGTCAGAACATTCTCTCCTCGCTGACATTTGCGATGAGGGGCCCATGGCCAAGCACCCACAGCCACTTCCGTGTAAGCCTCACAGCAGGCTGGAGTTTGTAGAAAGTGAGTTCTGGGGCTGGAGGGGTTGCTCAGTGGTTAAGGTCATTTGTCGCTCTTACGGAGGACATGGGCTCAATTCCCAGCACCTACGTGAGGCTCACAATGACCCATGACTGCAGATTCGAGGATCAGACTTTCTGTCAACTCCAAGGGCACCAGCACACGCAGGGTTCACACAGTTGATACAGCTGCACACGCATACACATAGACAAAGATAGAAAGTGAGTGCTGGTCTACAGTGATACTGAGACAGTGTGAGCAGCTAAGCTACACCCTCAACAGGAGACGCCAGAGCACGGATTTGGAGTCAGGTAGTCTGGTTATCGGGGCCACGCTCCATGTCACCTGGCTTCTGCAAGGCTAAATGAGTCTTCCATGAGGAGTAATCAGAACAAGTCGCCGCCCTCAAGGGTGACTTCTAAAGCTAGAACACGCAATACATCACGATGTAACTCGGTGGACTCCAAATTTTGATCATTAACCTTAAAGTTCTTCAGCATGTAAATACACATCCTACATTTGCATATATTTGCATAGATGGTCTCTATGAACGAGATACCTGTCTTCTTATACACATGTACATAACATCATATTGGTATAAGAATTTTAAAAGAAAAAAAAAGTAGAATTTCTGATCATTGTACCTGATCTTCAGGGACGGTCTTGGTCACTTAGTATTGAGGGTCACTGAGAAGTCACTTTGCTATTGAAAAGTCATCTCTGGCTGACAGATGACCCCTGTCTTATTCTGTCACAAAGACTTGTGGTTCTTTCGGTCCAGTCTGCAAAAGGAGCCATCCGATGGCACAGAACCGCCACTGTGGGGCAGCAGGGTCAGAAATGGACTGATGTCTGTGGAAGCAGCCATCGGCACCTTTAACTCTCTGCTTTCTACCCCTGCCCTGGCCCTGGGTCCTCTCAGATGCCTGGTGGGGGCCGGCCTTTCCTCTGTCCCCCATGCTCTTAACTAAACTACCTGACATAAGTCTATGTGTATGCGCGTCTGTGTGTCTGTGTGTGTGTCTGTGTGTATGTGTGTTCATGTGGGTGTGGGTGTCTGTATGTATCTGTGAATGTGTGTCTGTGTCTGTGTGTGTGTCTGTGTGTATGTGTGTATGTCATATGTGTGTGTGTATGTGTGTTGCACCCTTCCCCCATGGGGGTCTGTTGACCTGCTTGTGACTAGGAATGTCTAGCAAAACACTTCTTGTCCCCTCCTCCCAGTAAGGCCTACATGCAAGTTCCTGTTTTCTGTCCATCCTTATTGTCTAACTGCTAATTCCTGTTTTTGGCTCACCCTTTGCCAGAGGGCCCTGGGATCGTAGGCTTCTGACCTTGGTGTTTTTCCATCATGCCTGCCACTGGTATATAAGGCTCCACTCTTGTTAAAATAAACGCCATTCTCCTTGTAAGAATGAGTTGCTGTCTTTGTCTTCATTTACATCCTTAGCCCTTTGTTCGGATCATTGTAAAGTGTTGTAGCGCCATCACCGTGAACACCGGCCCACTACATATGTGTGTGTGTGTGTTGCATTTCAGGCTGAATCTTCTACAGAATTATCAAGGCACCTTTTTCTCAACATCCAAATGGAGCCATTAACATACCAGACATGGAAGTAATTGGAAGTTGCGGTGGGCAACACTTGGGGCCATGTTTATAAGACTGGAGTGTAGTTGGAGCTGAATAGCATTCTATCCAAGCATGGAGTTGGACTCCAGAAGGGCAGCTCCCCCTCCTAGGGAGCATGCATTGAAAGCAATGCTATCCTGAAACAAGGTTGCATCGTTCCACACCCACCCAAGGAGAGTAGAGCCAGGCGGAGGCTAGTTCTAGAGTCACCTGCCAATGAAGTATCCATCTACTGAAACAGGTGTGTGGCTTTGGCTTTCATATGGAAGGTGGGCCCCAGAGCTCACTGCCTTCCTCTGACTCAGTTACTCAAGCCCACTCTACGCAGAGACACAGCTCCGCCCCTCCCATATCCCCTTTCCACTTCTGGATCTCCCTGACCACTTGTGAGGGAGGGCCATTCCCAGGCCAGAAAAGGCAGGCGGGGGAAGTCTGGCCCTGCGGGGCTGAAGGGCAGCTGTTTATATTATAATTAAGGTTTTACAGCATAAACTGAAATGTAGCTTGGCTATTTCAACAAGGCACTGGAGGTAATTACCACTGCTAGCGGCATTCTCCACTGCCAATTATTTTCCTCTAATTGAATGACTCAGGCCACACTATCTGAGACAAGGAGAGGAAGAACTTGCTTTCACTGGGACGCTCCTTCAGAACCTCAGGAGAGCAAGAGGCCTGCCTACCACACTCTCACTGTCCTGTTCCAACAACCTTCTTGGGTGGGTGGGGCAGAGCGGAGGAAGGCCTGCTCTGGAGTCCTCTACCACTTGCTGACTCAGACGGAGTGAGCAACCTGTGACCGTTCCCTAGTCTGTAGGGGGTGAGAGAGTAAACAGAAGGCTGCATGGGTCAGCTCACCATGGCTCTAAAGCAACACTTGAGTCAATCGACTTACAAAGATGAAAGGTTTGTACGACCTCACTGCCTCCCAGGTTTCCAGCTCAGAATGGGGCCTCGGAGTCACGGCACTGTGTCTACCTCAGGGAGGCTAAGAACAGTAGGAGAGGCAGGAAGGAGTCAGGGCCCCAATATCCCCTCCAAGACAAGTCTCCAATGACTTAACCCCCTCCTGGTGGGCCTAACCTGAAGCTTCCATCAACAGCACCGGAGGCCAAGGACTGACACAGCACCTTTGATAACACACTTACCCAAACCATGGCAGTTCTAAACCCAGCACATGGAGAGCCCTTCGTAAGGAAATGACGCTGACAGGCACAGCCAGGAAGGAATCCGTGCTTGTCTTTTGCCTGTACATAGGGGAGAAGTGGAGAGGTGACATCTCCAAGCACAAGCAGGAAGCAGAGAAAGAGACCTGGAGACGAAGGAGACCATGAAGCTGCAAAGCCCGTCTTCAGGGTTAGACTTCCTCAGCAAGGCTTTGCCTCCTGACAGTTCGGTTCTATAGCCTCCCCGAACAGTATGTATTACCAACTAGGGACTGAATATTCAAATACCTGAGACTAGGGGGAACATCCCTCATCCAAACCATCACATTGCAAGTCTCTCTGGGAATGTGTTTAAAATACAGGTTGCAGAGCCATGTCTCCAGGGGTTCTTAATGTCTAGGTCTAAGAAGAGTCCAGGAATGTGATGTTTAACAAGGTCCCCAGATTTTTATGATTTCAGCGGTTCAAGGACCATTCTTTGAAAAGCACTGGAAAACAGCTCCATGCAAATATCACCTGTGTGACCTGCTGAGTGTTGGGTTCCTTGTATGCAAGTTAGTATACAGTTTCCGAGAACTAAATAAGATAACATGTGTGAAGTATTTAACACGATGCCCAGAAAATTCGAAGTGTGCCATGATATTTGTAATCATGAAACATGGTTGCCGCTGTAGTCACGAATATTATTGAAACCCTGTGACCGCAGCTTGAAGTCTCCTCATGTGGTGTTATTACATCTATAGAAAACTGAGAAATCAAAGAAGCATAAGTGGGATTTGATAAATTGAAATCACCCTTTATTAAAGCTGATTCATTTTATCCTGATTTAGCGGCCCTGGGCGAGGATATTGGCAACTGCTCCCTAATCAGCAGCACTGATGAATGGTGGGGGAAAGGTCGTTGGTGGTGATGCCAAGAGAGCTTGGAAACTGGCTTTGAGTGATCTGCACAGAACCCCACAGCAGCCACCAGCTCTGACGGGCCAAGAGGTTGCACACCTACTTTCTAATGCCCCTCTATCCCACTGAGCCTCTGAGTTCAAGCACGTATCGGGATACGAGGCCCCTCTAGGAGATCTTCAACCTGTGTACAGTGAACTGGGCTAGATAATGGTCCTGCTAGGGCAAGCTCACCCAGAAATGATCCCAGGGACTGGAAGAAGAAATAAAAACAAATCCTTCCATACTCCTGGGTCTTCACCCATACGGCAACGGAAACTCCTCTCTGATACCTCATGTCCCACATACCCTGACTCTACCTGACTCTTTTCTTCTTTCAGACGTGTGAATGTTTATTAATTGTGCAAAATAGTAGGCTTCAATATGGCACTCTCATACATGTATGCAATGCACCTTGACTGTGTTCACCTCCTGTTACCTTCTTGTCTCCCTTGACCTGCCCGTATTTTCCCTTCCCCTTCTCGACCCCTTACATTTCCATCCCTTTGTTTTAGAACCTGTGCATGAGAGAAAATGTGCTATTTGCCTTTCTGTGTCTGGCTTTTTTCACTTAACATGACAATCTCTAGTTCCAACCATTTTTTTTCAATATGCCTTTAGAATTTGACAGAAATGTCTGGTCAGATATGAGAGAACTGTCAGCAACAATGATGGTCTAACTGGAACTGGCGGCCTGAACTTGTCAAAGAGACTTAAAAACTGTCTTTTTACCCAGGCCACCCACATTGTTCTGTGAGGCCAAATAGACCCAAACACTAAAGTTATAGACTAGAAACACCCTTGGCTGTGCTCTGACAACTTGACAACTATGTCCTCAGCGACTTGGTGACAAATTAGCATTTCAAGAGGAGCAAGCTTGCAGGTGCATCTTGCGTGGGACTTGAAAGGAAGAGAGCTGCACTTCTGAGTCCCAGCATGCATCTGATGAGAGTTCTGCTCTGAAGAGCTGGCTTAGAAACCACTCCTCAGCCACCTCCACTGCGTGCATAGAGACCCTGGAAATCACACCTAACTAATGCCTTCTCCCCTAGCATTCCCACCTTTAGACAGTCCTCTTCAGGAACAGCAATATCCGGCAACCTGCCCCTGGCATCCAAACCGCTGGTGTGAGAACCCGAGCACAGGACTCAGAGTGAAACAAAAACGCCCTCCCCTCCCCCTGTCTTCTTCCCATCATCTCTTGCTCATCTTGTGAATCCCCAGGACTCTCAGCTCCTCTAAGGCCTCTCTCCACCCACCCAAGCCTCTTCATGTAGTACCTGAATGGGCTCCTGCAGACTATCCCAACCTCAGTGACTCATCTGCTGTCTTTCACAGAATTGGGACATTAGAGTATTATACAAGCATCAGCTTTTGTGTCTATTTTCTAGTCCTGCTAGATTCTAAGTTTTCTGAGGGCAAAGAATATTGATGATTCAGGCAAGGTCCTTCCTAGGGCCTGATATGTAACAGATGCTCAATATTTATTTCTTGAGCAAATGAATGAACTGATGAGTGCATGAGGCAGGCTCTCCTGCATCTTTATTTTAGAGTTGAATGGACAATTGATACTTGAACACCTTGGACCAATAGTTTAATGACAGTGGGGTGTGGGGCTGGAAGTATATGAAAATATGATCTGTAACACTTAGAACACTTTCTTTAATGTGATTATTCCTACTTTCTTCTCCCTCCAGGGAGCTCAGCTCAGCTCCACCTTTCCATTTTGTTCATCCAGAACATTATGTCTTCACACTTCATGTAGTGACTATGACATCTGCAGAGTTGGAATATCATTGCCAGACACACACATATACACACACACTCACACACATATACACACATACACACTCACACACACTCATGCACACACTGACACACATACACACTCACACATATACACACTTACATACACATATATATACTCACACTCACATTCACACACATACACACTCACACTCACATACACACTCACACACAGGTACTAGTAATGAGAAAATAATAAGAGAATTTCATTAGGCTCTTACAGTGAACCGAGGCCAATTTTGAACTTTGAGGTTTTCTTTTCCTCCGTAGATGGCTTACCCACCTACCAAACAGATATAGACTTGGCAGATAAGAAAACGGAGGCACAAATGAGACTAAGCAACTTCTACAGTTCAAGTAGCCAGAGTGAGGAGTCTGCCTACGAGGGTTTGTGTCCTCACTTGTCTGGTTTCCCCCTGTCCTTACAGCTCAAACTCTGGTAAGTTCCATAAAGCCAAGGGCATCGGGCATTAAGATGGACCCATAACCCAGGATCCCCTCAGGCAATGTGATCCTACTGGAAATGTGACCAAGTCACTGACAGTAGAATTCTTTTCCTTTGCTGGTCTCTGAGGGTTCTTCCCGTCCCCTGGGCAGCCTTCTCGCCAGCCATTGGAAGGTCATGTGTCACATTTATTTTCAGCCTCCCTTGCTAGTCCACCTCCACCTGGTAAACGGGAGTCCTGATGCCTCAGACTCACCACCACCCTCGACCCTGCCCAGCTGATAGTTAAACTTGAAAACAGGCCTCCTGGAAAATGGCCCAGGGTTTGCTCTGGCAAGAAACATGAAACTAAGGTCCTGTGGGATTGTTCTTCAGTCCTGGCTTCGGTGTGCACAGGCCACTGCTGGAAGAGAGACAGGCGCTCTCCAACAGTGCTGGCCAGAGGCAAAGGGGCAGGAGGGGTCACTGCCCAAGTAACAAAACAAGTGGCTCCATGGGAGAGATTCCAACAGGCCTTACAGGCCATCTGGGGAGCCAGACTTGCATGAAGGCGGGGTAGTGATAAGTTCACTAGACCCAAGATAAATGATAAACGGGTGTCTTATTGGGGAACAACTTAGACAATGAACCACCACGGCGTTCCTGCTGCAGAAGATGCAGTCTTTGCCCTTCTGATATGATCTGCTACCCAAGAGAGAGCAAGCCTGCTCTGTGCCTCTTCCTTCAGATCACGTCCACACCTGAAGACACGCCCAAAGGGGCGTGGCCACCAACACAAATTCACTGGCAAGGCGAGATGCCTGGTGCACAACTACACACAATGATAACAAACGCCAAGTATATTCCAGGAAAAGGAAAGCTAAACATACACAGATTAAAACCTTCAACCAGCGACAGCAACACTGAGCAATAAACACATATACACTCACAAGTTACAGGTGAGGCTTGGGAGCTTCAAAGTTATGCTTCTCACCCATCCCCTCTTCCTCTGGGGTCTCCAGATGCTTTTAGGGGACCCGAAGTCCCCTCTCACAACTACACATGACTTACTCTCTACAGGACCAGAAACAGAGCCTGCCTGTACTCCACTGCTACTCCCAAAAGTTGGTAGGGTGTCAGTGTGGATGAAGACAACTGGAAGCCATTGTTCCACAAAAGTGGATTAAAACCAGGACTCACCAACAAGTAGGGAGAGAAAAATACTTGGCTGATGAACTCTAGTCTGTCCCAGAGAGAACGTGGTAGAGCAAAGCAAGTTGAGACTGAGATGCTTGTCAGGGGCAGCCAGTGACACCCAACCCATTGTCGATGTGTGCTCCAGTCTGTGGACCCATCACATGGGACATCCTTTGCCACTGACCTGAAATGCTAGTAAAGCCCCTTTCAAGGACTGATGAGCAGTCCGTTCTTCAGAAATCCCAACCACCGTGGGCTTCAGCTCCCTTATGCACAAAGTCAGACACTGTAAAATAACCCAAGCTCCTGCACAGCTCTAGCAATCAGAGAGCTAAGGAGATGCTGCAAGGGGGATGTTAGGGGGCCAAACCCTTTGCTCATTGTGGGATGTTTCTAGCAATTTCCACAAAAGTAAGCACTCAGGTTCCCCTCCCCCCATAACCTTTTAAATTATACGTATAAATTACATGTCTTCTTGGGTTTTTAAACCGAACCAAAGCAAGAGAACTGGAAGCAACCAAAGTATGAGCTGGGGGTGGGGAGGGCTGGCAGCACATCAGTTTCATCCTCACCCAAGACACGTTTACTGTCGCTCACCAGATGAGTGACATCTGATCATCCTCTTGGTTGTTCTTAAAGTTACTCAGGAATGGCTGGTTACGAACGAACATGGTGGACATTTTTACAGAATGCAGAGAACAGATGATACACTGTCTTTATGTTTAGGAGAAAAAGAAATGGACACATTAAAAAAACCTCTCAAGCTAACACAGGAAATTTAGGATCACACTGTAAATTTTTTAATTTAAGACCCATCTTTCTATGTGCTTCAATGCCGGCTAACTACAGAAGTCGGACTGATGCAACAGGGACATAAATGTGCCGTGGCATTATCATTAAGTGGCACAACAGAAGCCAGGTAATCGCTGGCTCTGTGCAAATATACAAAGAGTATTTACCCTCGCACCGTTATCAAACACATTGTCTTTAGGGAGCATCTGGCCTTTCTGATAATGCTAAGGTGGGCCGTTTTAATTTCAGTACTGCATAGACGTTTGCTCTTAGACTCCACAACCTTCTGGATGAGGCATGGGGGAAGCTCCTTGCCAAAAATAGCTAAGATTTCAAGACAGCAAAAACAGAACATTAAAGCAAGTGCAGGGTTCCTCTGAGCCTGAGCTCTGCTGTTGGACATGCCCCGTCCCTGTGGAACCCGCCCACAGATGGTCTAGAACTAACCGCCACTAACATTCAGCCGGTGCTTGCTTTCTCTGAGCTCAGCGAGAACCTCGCTGAATCCTTAGCACAACCCTAGAAGATAAGTCCTGCCTACTATTCCCATGGAAACTGAGGCACAGAAGAGGAAACATCCGGCTTTGCTTCCACAGATACAGCAGGGGAGCCAGAGTTTGCGCCCGGGTGGAGTAGACCAAGGGTACTAGGTAGGCACATCTTGTGATCATTTCCTGAAAGCAAGCATGGAAACTAAGGTTCCATCCTGCGGAGTCTCCCTTCTCTAAAGCAGGCACACATCTTGAGGAAGCCCTAGGTTGCCGCAGGTGGAGTAAGCCACATGGAAGCTGCCCCTTTGCTTTGCTTAGGCTACACATTGAAATGTGCATGTAGGGAACAGGAAGTGGTTTCTCTTGGATCTCCCCATGTCACTGATGCTTCACAGTGAATGTCTGTGGAAGTTCAACATCTAAGACCAACAGTAAAAGTGACTCTCGTCGCAAAACCTACCATGCTCCAGTTATGAACACCACCGCACGCAGGAAGAATGGAGCTCTGGGCAGAACTGAGTTTGCCTAGATTGGCCTTGACCTGTAGATCAAAGCCGTGACCCTATTCCTGAGGAGTACCAAGGGGAGGAACCTCTGTACCAGGCTCTTCACTCCCCATGGAGGAAGCTGAAAGGCAGTTTTGCTGTGTGGGGAGACAGATAGCAGAGTTTTCAGGGGGAGGGCCTCCATGTGGCCTTCGCCTCTACTCCTAGGACTCTGGTTCTCCAGCTTTAGTCTTGCCTGCACATCCCTTAAGAATGTCTTGAATTGTGGGCCCTTTGCTCACTATGGACCATGCTTTCAAGATGCTGATGTGCATGATCCATCCTTTAAGCATCCTCTACAGAATGGAGGCTCTACACCATCACCGAGAGCATCACCTTCAGGAGAACACAGGCAGCATGGAGAATGAGACTAAAGAATGCATCCCAAGACCCACAAGGGAGCAGGAGAGCACAGAGTCATCTTTTTAGACGTTTACTTTAATAACCCTGGCTAATACTTTCCTTTCTGTAGAGTATAAGTTCTACCACAATGACCTACTCCCTACCTAAGGACAAGCTTTCTCAGCCACTTCTCCCACAAATAGCCTTCAAAACCCACTCCCCTCTTTTTCTGTTTCCAGCTGCTGGTTCCTCTATATACCACTGGTTTCTGTTGCTCTGGTTTTGAAGAAATTCCTTTTTCATCAACGCTGACAATAAAGCAGATCTTAGAGTTATTCAGCCCAGCATCTTTACTCCATAGCCAGGGAAAAGAGGACCTCAGGAGGCCAGACGGTTGACCAGGGACACAGACAGGGGTCATATACGGGGCAACCCTGCAGGCAGACCCCACAGAGTCCTAATTCACAACCCACCCTCTCCCTATGATGCCACATCACACCAGTGGACACCCACTGCAGAGCGTGTCTAGACGCCCTTCCCTGGCTTTTCCATTAAAGTAGTGCTGAAAACACTCCTTTTTTTTCTCAGTCTTCAAAAATGAATGGTTGTCTCATATAGCAAAAATACAGCAAGCAGCTGGAAAAATCCACTGTGCACAGATAGGAGAAAAAAAGTTATAAATAAATAGAATGGTCAAAACAGATTAAACATCCGAGTTGAAAATGAGAAATGAAGATAAAAGACACGACCCGCCCTGACTAGCAGGCTCCATGGCACAGCCCCTTCCTGGCCACATGACATTTGAATTCATAGGACTGTGGACTGTGAGAGACAACAGGATGATCTCAGATGTTACAAGGGGGCTAAGCCAACTCCTCATCTTGAGACAGAGAAAATTGAAGCCCGGAGACATGAGGACACTAGCCCGAGACCACACAGTCCCTACTTACTAGTCATGTGGGTGCCAATCTTCTGGCCTCTGAAGGAACCAGATAGTTAAGTTATTTGACCCCTGCTGAAGAATGCTTGTCACTTAGTAGCTTGGTGTCTGTCCTAGTCATCTTTCTGGTGCTGAGAGGAACCGCAAAATCAGCTTCAGTAGGAAACTACATTCAGCCTCCATTCCAGGTCATCCTGGTGCTGACTCTAGGTGGGAACCTGGATACAGGGTCTAAAGAAGAGGTCGTACAGGAGCTCTACTTCCTGGCTCTCTCCCCATGGCTTGCTCAGCCTGGTTTCTTACACAACCCAGGACCATCTGCCTTGGGTGGCCCCACCCACAGTGGGCTGGGCCCTCCCACATCAGCCATCAATCAAGAAAATGTCTCTACAGACTAGCCTACAAGTCCATTTGACGGAGGCAGCCCCTCATTTGACATTCTGTCTTCCCAGATGACTCTAGCTTGAGTCAAGTTGACTCAAAACTCTCCAGTGCAGAGACTCTCCATTGTGGTTAAAAACAAAAGCAAAAACAAAAACAAAAACAAAAATAAAAACAAACTTTAAACAGATCACCTTCTGGGGGAAATGTAATCATAGCTTCTAGTGAGTACAAAGTCGCCAAGACATTAGTTGTTGTTGTTGTTACATGGCCTCTGTACGGTGTAAATCAGTTAGCCATCACCGATCAGCGACAGTTACCGAGAACAGTGGTCAGACACAGATAATTGCTCTGTTGCCGAGATTAACACCTTATCACCCTCTCAGGACATTTATGAATCTTTCCATCCCCACAAAGCCCCGCAGTGGGGGGAGAGGGCTGTACATCCTGGTTGTCTCCGCATCTGTAGCCTCCTACACACAAACAATCTTCGCCCTAAACACAGCATTTAATTACAGGCCTGTGCTGTGCTATAGCAGCAGTCACAGGGAAGACAGGAGACCCTTGTCTCCCTCCCTCCCTCCCTCCCTCCCTCCCTTCCTCCTTCCCTCCCTCCCACTGCCCCCCTCTCTGTCTCTCTCTCTGGTACTTCTTGCTGAGGAGTAGTGAGCTTCAGAGCCACGGCTAAAGGACAAAGGCCATGTGGTGCTGGCGGCCGTGGGATGGGAAATTACCAAGCTTGAAGAACACCTTCTTTTATGAGCTAGCAAGAAGTTACCCTGAGAGCTGGTACCCTGGCTTCTCACTCTAAAGGTCCCTTGCAGGACAGCTGCCTGCAGACTAAGGGAGAGAGCAGGGAACTCACAAGACTCATGAGGTGCCTGCTCAGTAAGCGAGATCCTGGGGTGGAGCTGTCTGCAAGTTCGTGGGGACTTCAGAGGGACAGCTTTTGCGAATCATCACCCGGGGACCCGGTAAGTGACTTTGATGATGCAGGTGCCCCTGTCACCCAGCAGTGGTTAGCAACCCCGACACACTCATTCCACGTGGTAGGGAGAGAGACCCAAGTCCTACAAAGCCTGGCACTTGCTGCCTCTTCCCCAAAGTCCAAACCAGCTTTTCATGTGAGCTGTCCCCGACTACCAGATTCCAGCAGGAGAGGTCAGGAGGCAGGGCATGATGAAAGTGGCTGGGGAGAAGCCAGGAGAAGAAGGCATTCTGGTTCGTTTGCTGCCTCAGAGAAGGAAAGCCAACCTTAGCCAGCGGTGCTCCCAGGACACTGTAACTAAAGGAGGCTTTTCCTGGGACAATTCTTCCAGGAATGAGACTCCCCCCACCCAAATAAAAAAACATCAAACGGGCAACAAATAATTTTACCATTACCAGGTAATATGCGTTAATTGCTCCGTTTATATACCGAGGCTGACATACCATTAGAGACTGGGTATGCACTGTAACTAGAGCATTAATAAATTTAAAATGTGCCTATTAGGATGACAGCTTTGGAGGTGCAAAGGAGTAAACAGTTATCACTTGGCAGCAGGCGCTCTCACCCCATCTGCCGAGACTGCGCATACATTTTCAGCTTCCTGAGCAATGATTAGGCCTGTCAGAACCTCTTTAACCTTCTAACTGCTGGTCCCCACTGGCCGTAATTAGAGACTAATGAATTCAGAAGATGCAGGCCGTGAGGAAAACTGCCTTGACAGTTTGTGTACAAATTAAGCCCCAATTACTTCAAGCATCTTTTGCACTGTGGATACAAGTCTCTGCTATTATTTTCGAATATGGTCATTTTAGCAGAACGAAGAACTTGGCTAATGTATTTTGTCGTTTTTATGGCCCCTCATAAAGAACGAACATACTGGGGTAGGTCATGAGTTTGTGGAATAAACTATTGCGGATTATAAAGAGAAATTAATCTCATCTTGGGAATACCCTGACACCCCTCTTTTCTCATCCTCCTGCTGGACCTCCGACCAGTACAGTTATTGTTATTCAGACATTGTAGGCTGTGGAAGGAGCCTGCCTAGCCAGCAGGTTGTGTGGGTTTAGACCCTGAGGGAGGAGCTAGTGTGAGAAGGCATCTCTGTATGGCCGATCCTGCTGGGACAGACTCTGAGGGTCTGGGACCCTGACCTCACATGCTCCTCCACCCTCTAGGAGCAGGGCATGAGTTTAAAGCCCACCACTCAGATCTCGTGTCACATTTGTTTAAGAATAAAGTCATGAGCCATCACCCAGTCATGGTCGTCTCCTCTGTCACCCTGTCCAGATATTCGTTGCGTGTCATTGGGGGGGCTCTCCCCTACTCTACACTGAATGTGGCCTCTTAAGAACTCTGCCTATTTGATTTTAGAAAGCCAATGGGGTAGGTGGGCACTCTTGCCTCTTGCTCACTGCCCTTATGGCCCTTGCTTTAGTTAAAAAAAAATACCACCGAAGCCATCGCTGCTGCCTCCCAGAGCTGGTCTCGCCATCTGTGACGGTCATACTGCTCCAGGCAGCTCAGAGATCCGGTGCTGGCGGGAGAGGGGGCTATCTTTGCTGGCAGCCAGTTGCCACTGAAGTTTGTGCGTGTCTCCACTCTGCTGGGTGTCCTGGTTAAGACCCTCCCTCCTGTCTCCTTCATCTCCCCAGCTCCAGCCTTGTCTAAAGTCGATAGGAAAATACTCTCTCCGCAAAACACAAAAGCATATGTCTTCACCCCAAAAACAAGTGAGGATTCCCTGTTGTCGGCAAAGAAGGCTCTGCAGATCTGGTCAAGTGAGGCTTCTTGAGAGAGGGGTTTGTCCAGCTAGGTCCGCCCTCCGTGATCACAGAACTTTCAGGAGGAAGTTTAGAAGGGTTGGCTAGGAGAAGGAAAGGGGACAGGATATGGAGGCAAGGGGTCAGGTGGATTAGAGAAGAGGTCACAGTCATGGAGCTGAGGTGGCTGCTGGAAAGGCTCAGGGCAAGGGAGGCCCATCTATAAGCTCTGAAACACTGGCCCTGCCAAGGCTTGGAGTCCAGGCTTCTGACGTCCAGAAATGTAAGATAATATACATGCATGTTGATTTAAGTCAGTGAGTTTACTGTAGTTTGTTTCAGTAGCAACAGGGAGCAGAATGCTGTTTTCTCTGGAAACAAAGGTTTATGTTTGTGTTATTATTATTACTACAGTTCACCCTGCATAAGCTTTCACCCTCTGTCTTCTTGCCTCTGAGATCGAAGTGCACTATTTGTAGTAACCCTCCCTCCAGCCACTGCAACTAATACCTAAGAGAAACAACTTCAGGAATAAGAATTCCATAGTTTCCATCTGTCCGTCGGTCCCTCTGTCCATCCTAAAAGGCAGAGATCTGGGGCTGGTGGGGGGGTGACCACGGCAACCAAGTTTCTTCTTTTCTCCTCCCTAGTTGTCTGGGTCCCTAGAGTACTAGGTGACACAGAAGGGACTGTACCCAGTGTGGGCAGGGTAGTGCTGCCAGGCCAGACCCCAGGATGGAAAACCCTGCAGCCCAGCCAAGTCATGACCACGCCCCCTGTGAGGAGACCACGCCCCCAGGCTCCTGGCTCCTGATGCAGGGACTCAAGACACTCCTTCTGACCTCTGACATGGGGAACTGATGCCCTGTGTCTGGAAAACTGCCCAGAAGCGTGGCCACCAGCATGACCTGCAGAGTGTCCAGCCCACTGTAGGGTAGCAGACCTTGCAAGATCAGAGGCAAAATACTTTCAAACTGTGAATCATCTTCATAAACGAGGTGGGTGCCTATCAGTTACAAGGAGTTCTTAACAGCTCTAAAGGGCTCGTTTCCTCTTCCTCTCCTACTCTTTCCCTTGCTTTGCCCTTCATCTCTCCCACTTGCCAATCCTGTCAGGGGCTGTGGAGTCTCCAGCCTCCTGCAATTAGCCCACAGCCATTTTTCAGGTCACGAGACTGAGGCAGTGTGATCTCTGTAGCCACACCCATATTACCAAGCCGCCCTCTCTCACTGGTCCTCACTGCATGCCAGCCTCCTTTCTAGTCTTACTGTATTCTGTTCTGGCCCACATACCCCTGCTGAAGAGCCTTGTTTCACAGCTCATGAATGTGCAGGAATCGGAGCTTGGGGACCCTGTTGGGGGGCTGCCTCTAGGTTTCTTTCTAGGTTAAAGATGGAGCATACATAGGTCTAGACCTAGACCACAAGGATCTAAGGGCTGGTTTGCTGGCTACGATTAAATGAAGTACTGGGTCACTTCTTAGGCAGCTGGTCTCCTTGCTGCTTGCAACCGGGCTTTTCCTTCTGTGGGGTTAGACTTTGTAAAATGGGAGGAGTCCAGGTGCTGCCTGTGAGAGGGTAACCTCCCTTGCAATACGCTGGTCTGCAACCCTATGGACTTAAAGGACCCTCTGGTGAAATCCAAGTGACTCTGTTCTCTCCCTAAAAATTTAAAATCCCATTAATTGCCCATATGGCCTAACTCCTAATTTTGACTCTTTTCTTGAACTTAACTCTTCAGAAGCACAACTAGACAAAGGGACACATGATCAAGAGTCGGTTTTTTTTGGTCTGTCTTTCAAGACCAGTCTGAAAGTCCACAGGGAAGACCCTGAGATAGACTGGCTAAGGGTGGAGAGCTGTGCAAGCCAGGAATCTGTGTGTGTGTGTGTGTGTGTGTGTGTGTGTGTGTGTGCATGTATGTGTGTGTGAGAGTGCACATAGGGACTTTCGGACGCACCTCACTGAGTTAACAGTAAGCTCTATTTTATCACACTACATTGAGTTCATTTTGCTTCAGCAAGCCAGTCCTCTGGCTGATCAGGCAAATGTGTTTGGTTGGACAACATATACTGCTCACACATGAGACAAAATACTATTTTCTTAAGACTCATCATTCCAGAAACTATTAAGTCCTCACTAGATGACAGATGTCCTCTCAGTCAGAACTGCAGAGAGCCTTGGGGGCTGCCAACTATCTCTCCTTCTGTTTCCATCTTTTGTCACTCTCTTCTCAACACCCGTTCTGTAGGCCCCTACAGGAACCTAGATGAAGCTGTTCCAATCAAGAGAGCAGTCGTTGGTTTCCTCGCATAGATTAATTTTTGAGAAGGTTCTGGGCATCAAACCCAGGGCCCTACGTAACCTAAAAAGCCGCCCTTGCTCCAGCCTCCTCGTTTCTTGGTTTCCTGAGTAAAAGTGTGATGTCTGGAGTTGAAGCAACTTCTTTCAGATTGTGAAACCAAAATCAAGAAAAGCAAGAATTATTAATTGACTCTAAGACCTCCAAATCATTGAACCAACACTGGAAGGTCATTATCTTCAGGTGTCTACTTTTATGATTTACATTTTTATTAGTCAGATGTTCTGATACACCCATCCTAGCTTAGATACATGAAATATTTCTAGGTTCTGCAGCCCAGAGATGCCATGGCAAAGGCAGAGATGGGTGGGATGACAGGCAAGGACTGGAAGCTGACTGCTGGACTGGCTGTGTTGGTTGGCCTGATTCTCTCCGTCCTGTTCACCCTCTGTCTTAATAATGGAGACTCTGATTAGGAGTTCCCTTGAGGAAAATTCATCCCCACTAAGTTCTTTGCTGTAAACCTCTGGATGTGATACCATCTGGATTGGTCAGGCAGCTGTGTTGTGGAAAGCCAGGCTCCCTCGGGCCAGGGACTTAGTTATCATCATGACATCTGAAAAAAGAAGTTGTATTGACAGGACCATCTAGTCTGAGCCCTAACTGACATTAGCACTTCCCCCTGGTGTGGCGTGTCCTGCCAGGGAAAGCTGGCCTGTCAGCCCAGAAGTCCACTCGTCTCTGCCTCCCCAGCTCCTGGATTACAAGTGAATGCTATCACACCTAGCTTTATTTTTAGTTTTATTTATTTTATGTTTATGAATGTGCTGCCTCTGTGTGTGTGTGTGTGTGTGTGTGTGTGTGTGTGCGTGCATGTATGGTGCCTGTGGCATTCAGAAGATATTGAATCTCTTGGAACTGGAGTTACAGGTGATCATAAGACATCGTGTAGGTGCTGGGAGCCAAATACCGGTCCTCTGAAAGAACAAGTGCCTTTAGCCGCTGAGACATCTCTCTAGCCCAAGTTTTACACCCAACTCTTTAAAATGTGGCTTCTGGGGACAAAACTCAGGTCCTAGTGTTTGTCAGGCAAGCACTCTACTGACTGAGCTGTCACTCTGATCCCTGCTCCTCAAAGTTTCTGACTTCCTGTCATCTCCCCCAACTGCTGCAAACCCCGCCTCTCTCCTCTTGTAGGTGTCTGCAGCCGTCACCCCGGGTACCCAGCATCCACCCCTGTGACTTCCCCTTTATTGTCCTTCTCTAAATGTGGAGCTGCTGCGCTGAGCAAGGATTCTTCCTCCCATGCTTGTGAATGGACCCCAGTGCGAAGCCCAGAGCCTGCAAAGCAGCAAGTGCCTCTCAGATAGATTCCTGTGTGTCCCAGCTCCTCTTTATCTGGGGTATATACTTGCAGGTGTGGGAGTTTGTTCAAAGCAGGTACTTCATAGACTTACAAAGCACCAGAAAGCATCTGTGGACCCTAGGAAAACCAGACATCAACCCAGAGCCTGAAGAAATGCGAATCTCCTCCCTCCATCATGCTGGAAGGAACCAGGTCCTGAAACACACAAAAGCCTGTGCTGTGTCTCCCTGGCGTTATTTCATCCATTGGCATTCCTCCTTCCCCTAGGTCTTACCGTGGCCAAAATCAAGAAACAGATGTTCACATTAAAAAAAAAATTCTCCCCTGAGTCAGTGTGACTGTTTATCCGATTTTCACCCTGCCACCCAGACTTAGGCTCTGCCCTATGAGGCCCAAACAAGTCAGAATGTTTGACTCTGGTCCAGGGAAGAGTTGACGAGAAGGAAGGGAGGGGACCCTAACGGTTAGGATGTAGGGATGAGGCTCACCTTCCCGCCAATAGCTGCTGCAGGTTATCCCTAGCAGAGAGCCTGTGCTCCCATGAGGCTTCTCTCGTCGAACACAATCTATGGCTGCACCACCACTGCTCCCGTCCTGCACCATCCCACAGGGAAGAGGAGTGCTTCAGAGTTTTCTAAGTCAACAGCTTTGGAGTGTTGCTCCAAGCCGATGGCTCTCTATTCCAGTTTCCCTCGTATGGTGAGTTTGTCTGATTGTCGCTGAGCTGCGGGGGAGCCGCCAGGACCGGTGATGCCTCTCTTTGGTTATTTTCAGACAACTTGGTTTGCTTGGTTCTTAGTAAGTTGTCTGTGGGAGAAAACCTCCTTAGCCCAATTTACTGCATCTCAGCGGCAAGCATCGGAAGATCAGCTCCGATGGCAACATCTGCGCCAAACACGTGCACCCAGGGACCTGCCACCAGAGTCTTCTTGTCTTAAGCATGATCACCATGTATTTTCACAAATAAAAGCATGAAATGTTCTGACAGCCAAGCAAAGCATGAAGAATTCAGCTCCCTAAACAGGAAAACAAGAACACCAGCCTCGCAGTCGTGCTTCTGAGAAGACCCCTTCTTTCCCGGACTCCACCCCCACCCAAGCCCGAAGTCTGGTTGAGTTTTCATCCTAGGAGACATGTTTCTGCATCAGGGCAAGAGTCCATCTGGAGAAGGAAGGATACTCATTTTTAAGGGCTTTTTTTTTTGATGATGATGATAAAATCAGACTTTTCCAGAGAGGATGTGGGTCCAGAGGCAGGTAGAGGGAGGAAGCAGCAGTTCCCTGGAGACAGCCCTGTGAGCCTCAGGGCTGGTTCTCAACCTCCAGGCTCTCTGGCTTCATCATCCTCTTACCTTCATGTTCCCACTCCACGCACAGCAAACTTGAGACAAGCCAGGCCTGCTTGTGTTCTTGGACGCTTCAGAGCTTGCGTTCCTCCCGTCCCCGGCTTTGTCTGTGATGGCTTTAGACCTTGGTTCACTCATCACTGACTGCATCCTCCCTTGTGCTAAACTCTGCGGCTCTACCTGATGCTGGCTGTTGGGCTTCTCCTGGTCACATGGCCTCTTGTTCTTTAGCATGAATGAAATCCCGCCTCATGTTATATACATGAGCCCCTCAGTAGTGCCTTCTCGAGGAGCTCGTCCCATAACAAATGAGTGTAATGGGGTATTCTCAATGTGAGGAGCCAGCAATAGATACATTGTTGTAGATTTTGACTCCTCCAGTGGGGGTTCCAGGAAGACGGCTCCTCCTACCCTTGACATTAGTGTTTCTTTCTCTTACTAATTGGCATTGACTAATTTGATACACGTGGTTAGGCTGAAGGGACTTTTAACTTTGTTTCAAATTGTAAAACGCCTTCATGTTTGAAAATTTAAAGTAAAGGGGCTCATGCAGATTCAATGTGAGACTTCTGTCTGGTGCCCCTGTAAGACATAGAACCTAACACACACACACACACACACTTTCTCTTCTCTCCTTTTCCTCTTTCACTCCCTCCTTCCCCCCTCTATCCTCTCTCTCCCTTCCTCCCTGCCTCCCTTTCTTCCTCCCCACGCCTACTTCCAGGCCACAAGATAAGTAGCTGATCTACTGTATTTCTCCCTTGACTCAGACCCAGAGCAATAGGACCAATCAAACAATTATGGACTGAACCCTCCAAAACCAAAACCATGATCTAAATGACACTTTTCTTTCTCAAGCTGATTTGTCTGGGTCTAGGGACAGAAATCTGGGTAGCACAGTATGTGCTTGTCAAACACATTAGAAGAATGAACATGGCCCCAAGATTAGCTCTATCTTAGCGGTAAAACAGTTAAGAGAATATGTTTTGTACCAGAATTTTACTTTATTACTGGTTTTTAACTTAAGTGATGTGTTAGTTGAGTTGGGTTCTCCGCTTACCAGCGGTGTCAGTTTTCCACAGCACAGCACAGCATTGTCATCTATAATGTTCACACTTGAGAACTGCAAACTGAGTTTTGAAAGTCACAAAGTCTTCTGTTTTAAGTAAATTTATATAACTTCATGTTGAGTAGCCTTCCCTGCTATCCCTTATTTTCAGTTACCAACAAATTAGACATATATAATCAATCAGATGATTTGTGGAATTGTATTTTTGTATATGGTTTCAGGGACTGGGTAATCTGTAGAACCTGCCAGAAGGCTGGCAATTCAGGGAGGCATTGGTATGTCTCACATGCCGTGGAAAAATCTCTGTACACTGTAGATGTTCATTACTCTCATTGTTAGTATAATAAAAAGCTGATTGGCTGATAACTGGGGAGGAAGAGATTAGACAAGGTAACCTGACACAGAGAGAGTCTGGGAGGAAAAAGGGCAGAGTCAGAGGAGTTGCCAGCCAGACACTGAGGGAGCAGGAGATAAACGTACAATGCTAATAAAGGCACTTCCACATGGCAGAGTGTAAATAAAGAATATGGATTAACTTAAAATGTAAGTGCGAGTTAGTAGTAAGCCTGAGCTATTTGCTGGCATTTATAAATAATACTAAGTCTCTGTATGGTAATTAGTAGCAGCTGCTGGGACATTAGCAGGCAGTCAGGACAGAAAACTCTGCCTACAAGTGTAGGCACCAGATAAAGCATAATCTAATTTTTATCAACAACAAAATCGGGAGTCAAATCTTGAGGCAAGAACCTGAAAGATCAGAGAGCAAGGAGCAGCTGCCAGTTACTTCCTACTTCTTCAGTTCCTCCATCCAAAAGGGCCAAGATGCACTCTCTGCCCCAAATTACTACTTCCGGTCTCCTCTTTCTACAGTCCTCCAAACCTCTATGGTCGGCTAGTGGCTAGCTCCACCCTCTGATTCCAAGCAAGCTTTATTGGTCAAAACACAATGCAAACTTCACACAACACACTCTTGAGTGTGAAATGTGTAGGGTGGAAAACAGACTGTTTCTACATGGCAGACTCTGCTCTGCTTTGGGACACCCAGGTGTTTGCTCAGAGTCTCATCAACACACTGGGTGAGGGGGATGGAGCGTCATCTGCTTCACTCAGACTCCATTGATGGAAATGTTAGCCACATCTTAGAAATACCTTCACAGTAACATCTAGACGGGGGATTTGTCCTGGCACCTTCTCCCACAACACGCACAAGTTGACAAAGTCAATAATTTGAAATGGGCAAAGAGGGCTGGAGAGATGGCTCAGAGGTTAAGAGCACTGGCTGCTCTTCCAGGGTCCTGAGTTCAATTCCCAGCAACCACATGGTGGCTCACAGTCATCTACAATTCAATCGGGTGCCCTCTTCTGGCATGTAGGCAGAGCACTGTAAATGTAATAAAAAACTAAATCTTAAAAAAAAAAGAAAAGAAATGGACAAAGAGCTCCAGCCTCCTTTCTTTGTTTCCTGAGTAAAAGTGTGATGTCTGGGGCTGTAGCAACTTCTTTCAGACTGTGGAACCAAAATCAAGAAATGTAAAAATTAGTTGACTCTAAGACCTCCAAATCATCAAACCAACATTGGCAGGCCATTATCTTCAGGTATCCATTCTTATGACTTAAGTTTTTATTAGCCAAAAATTCTGCCACACCTGTCCTAGCTTAGATACATGAAATATTTATTACGTTTCTCAACAAATATGGGAAATCCCTTCATTTTAGCTAAATTTCCTGAAACATCTAATCCAGAAGACAAGTATGAAACAGTGGGAAATCTTGAAAGTCCTCTTGACACAGATTAGTGGAACAAAGTTTCTAAATGCTTTCTGTATCTGGAAAATATCTCAGGGCCACCCCACTAGGTTCCAGAAAAAACATTGGGAAAATTAATCAGTTTCATTCAAAATAATAATGATAATGATAATAATAATAATGATGATGATGATGACAATAATAATAATAATAAAGAATAAGCTGAAAGAAACACTATAAGGAGGGGATGTTTTGCTGTGATTAGCAGTATAAGGCATATCCATTTCAAGGATTAATTCACTTTAAAATTTTATGTCCATGTGTGTTTTGCCTGCATGTATGTCTGTGCACCATGTATGTGCAGTACCCAAGGAGGTCAGAAGAGGGCGTTGGAGCCCTGGAACTGGAGTTCAAGACAGTTGTGGTGCTGGGGACTGAACCCAGGGCCCCTGCAAGAGCAGCAAACCCTCTTAACCACTGAGCCACCTCTCCAGTCCCAACATAAGTCTTAGATACTGTAAACAGGGACCTTGTGAGAGGAAACGGTGCCTGCATTCTGAGGACACCCACACAAGAGAGAGGTGACTTTCTTCTCCCCAACTCTTTGCCTTTAAATATTATTTTTATGACTTCTTGACTTAGGAAAAAGACTCTTTAAAAACCGTGACCCAGCGTCAGGGAGAAACCACGGATCTCTTAAACTAATGGCTGTCGTTGAAAACTCTTTTAGTGATGCTCAGCTACAAAGGGTGGAAAAAAAAAAAAGAAGGAAGAATGAACTTCGCAATAAACGACCTTCGGGGAAGGAGACTATTCATGCTAATTAGTAGCTCTCCTCTTCTATGCATTAGGCCATGCCACGAAGAACAATGGGCGCATTGTAGTAAACACCAAGACAAGCCTCAAGTACAGTTATCAAAATTTTACAAAACTCAAGCTAGGGAGTTTTTCATAAGCTGGTGACTTGCTGCTCGCAGTGTACGGCACAATAGTGTCTCTCCTAATGGCTTTTAGCTTTTGCCACTGCCAACTTTTATATTTAAAATCCATACAATTATGGACAATTTGTGAGCATTATGAGGCTTCCCTTTTTTTTTTTTTGCACCAAGTCTTACTGATTCGAGCTAGCTTTTAGCCTTAGCAAATCAAATGCATTTTGCTTACAACACTAGATTTGTTCTCACATATTCCACTTTATTCTTATCATTATTATTCCTTATTATGCATATTTAATTTAAGAATGCATTTTCTCCATTAAAAAATTAGAATAAGCTGAAAAGACGTTTGGGAAGGGGAAGCGTTTGCTGCAGTTTGCCTCTGTTAACCGTGTAAGCCCCTGACGGGTTCTTCCTGAAGTTACCAGCAAGAGACAGAAAGGTTCAAAAGCAGAAAATTGAATAAACCAAGATTGGCTTGAAAAACAATTGCAGCTCTCCTTAACATGACGGTAGCATGTCCAGGCGCCCAGATCAAATAAGATGATGCTTAGAAAACAAAACTTCTGTTGTGTGTGAATGGAGAAAGGACATACATTTGCTTGCATTCTTCAGCCTACTGCCAAGAATTGGGTTTCTTTACAATCTCGTCCAGGCCAGGCATGGCGGCACACCCCGATAGTCCCAGCCCTTGGACAAGGGGGATCGAGAATCAGTTCTAAGTTCCCCTAGGCTACACTGCAAGTTCAAGGTCATCTTGGGCTACCGGAGACACCCTCTCAAAAGTGTAAAAAACAAAACAGCTAGTCACAGACACACCTTGAAAAAGTGAAACGAAGGGAAAAAAGGTGTGCCCACTGACCTGTCTACAAGAACTTCAGAGACAATCTCCCAAATGCCCATACCTTAGGGAGTACAGAACTACCCAACACCTGAAAACGGAACACTACAGGACCAAGACCTAGATTTTTATATTGAAGTCCTTTAGGAAAAGTGCCGGGTATCTGAGGAAAAAATAAAATAGCAAAGAGCAAGTAACTAATGTCTTTCCAAGCTTTGCAACTATTGATTGAGAATGGCCAGTCAAGAAATGTCTTCAACATAGTGCCTAATAAGTTTGACTCTCCCCACCGTGGTTACTAGCTTAACTGGTTGTTTGAAATCATTAGACCAGACAAAAAGAACTACTATCCTTGTGAGATAGTACTGTCCCTGGCCACCTCACCATGCGGCCTTGAGAAGAACCCAAGCCCGTGTAACTCTAGACTGCAGAGAACAGTCAGTGCTAACTCTTACAAACTATGGGATCAGAGAACAACCCTCATTGGCTAATGGATACCCTGCTTCCCTATGCTCATTGGCTTAAGACCTTCAGATCCGTATAGACATCCGTCGAGTTTGCCTCTATCATGAAAACTAAATAACACTGCTGATGCCTTTGTGAGCACCTACAGGTTGCATGAAGGACACCTCACTGAAAACTCATGAACTCGTCTTGCTGGAGCTACCAGAGCTTCATCCCATACTGCTGGAGTAAAAACTCCAGTTCCTCCATTCCCCATCTCAGTGAAGATGCACCTACTCACTCTATACCTCAGTTTTTCCCTCCGAAAAATAGGGCAATAACATTCCCTATCTCATCCGTGGGTGTGAGGACTGTAAGTCAAACCTCTATTTGTACATCTCTGAATTCTGTACTTTTGGAGTCCCTAAGAGCCTTCTCCCCACCCAGCAACCACTTCCCCGGCATTTGGGAGGTTACCGTTACCATCTCTCCCTAAGTTTAAAACCAAAAAGAGAACAAGGTCCCAAGTGGATTGAAGTCAACCCAGCTGGTCTTTCTGCTCAGCCACTCACTGCTCATATATGGTCATCTCCTTACTCTTTCTGGACCCTGGTAGTCTCTCAAAGAATACTTAGGCCCAATAAGCATGGTGGAAAATAAAGACATAAACAGACTAATTAGCTGACTAATGACTCTCAAGGCCATTTTTTCTTGGTTCTGCTACAACCCTGATCAAAAGCTAAACATCAAAAACGAGTAAAGGTGTTCTTCTCTGTTATCTTGACAGTTAAGTCGATCAAAAGCCCAGTGATGCCATAGAGGACTGATCCCAGCGTTTGCACAGAACCCTCTGCAATGATGTGCACATTTCTACCTGCTTTTAATGACCTGGTCTGTCTCTCAGACTATTCTTTTTTCATTTTACTCTAAATAGACTTCATCACCTTCCCCCTCACCTTTCTTCCCTTCAGCCCCTCCAAATTCCCATCCCTCCAACTCGCTCCACGTCCCCCATCTACTCTCCAATTGATAGCAACGTCTCCCCTAATTATTATTGTTAATGTGATATATATATAGAGAGAGAGAGAGAAAGAAAGGGGGAGAAATGCATATCTATGCACAAATACATATAAATACAACCTGTGGAATTCATTTTTGTTGTCTCCGTATATATGATTTCAGGAGGGCTGACCGCTTTCTATTAGATAACCAGCGAGGGTGCTCACCCCTACGAGATCCTAATTCTTCCTCCCTCAGAAACCATCAGTTGTCTGAAGTTTCTTGTCCTATGGTGGGACTCCGAGATTTCTGTCCCTTCTGCTTCAGAACATCTGTGATGTCACCGTTATTGAGGTACTGTATAAGGGGAACCTTCTAGCAAACTGGATAATAGTGTAATATACTCAAATCAATAACTCATGGCAAAATCCTGAGATCTCAAATTAAAATAACAGAAATAGTTCCCATTTGTCATCTATCAATTGTCCTTTTTATAGAGGTCCAGGGACTCAAGTGTTTCTTTACTCTGAATGCTATTCTTTACATTAAGAATTGTGTGCACCTGTGTGTGGCCTGGCACTCATGTGAGGGCCGGGGAACATCTCCTGGGAGTTAGTTCTTTCCTGGGGATTGAACTTGGGTCTCTGCACTTCCCACCGAGTTGCCCTGCTCTTCCAGGCATATTATTTTTAACAATACATTAATGTGGGCGTCTCACTCCTGTGTGCCATAGATGGATTTTACAGTAGGGATAAGAGCCTGAGAATTGATGCCTCTTAGCTCTCTAGTGAGGACTGGGTCTGATTAATCCTGGTGCTATTATGCTATGTGTTCTATCCACTTCCAGAAGAAAGTCCTATCTGCCGAAGTACAATTATCTCAGACCGATGACAGAACAAAGACACCATTAGAAAACGCATTTGGCATAGACCCTGCAATAGCCCCATCCTGACATTCCACTTAGCAGGCTCATGGGATTCCCCTCAGCTAGGTACACTTGCCACCAGTGGACAGCAAAGGGCCTCTCATGGGCATGTATTATACACAGAATAGCATAACATGTAGCAAAGGAGGTCTCTGGGGTTGCTGGATGGAAGCGGGTCTACAACACCAGTACTTGCCCCCCCTCCAATCAGCTGGAGAGAGGCCAGATTTGGTGACACTTGCCCAAACTAGACAAAGACCCATCTGTCATCAGGCATGAAATCCTCTCTCTCCTCATCTCTCCCCTCCAAAATCTACTCAGAAGCGGGGCCGAATGAAGAGGGCAGCTGGCAGTCAGCAGACTGCCCGCCACAGGAGGGGGCGAGTGTGGGAGCTCCCCAAGGTCTGCAACCTTTCACCCTGAGTCCAGCGTCTCTGCCTCTGCTGAATTCTTCACATCTTGGGTGGTTACTACAGAGTGCCAGCCCAAAGCAGCTCTTCCCAGCCCTACTGTGTGCCAAGCCCCACAGCCCCCTCTGAATTCTTCATCTCAGGGCATAAGGACTTTACCTTCACACAAACTCCAGCATTCCATGCCTCCTACCCCCCCCACATACAACACACACACACACACACACACACACTCACACACATGCTCACACACACACTCACACAGTCACATACCACATACATATACATACACACACCACACTCACACATGCTCACATACATGCACACAGACGCACACATATTCACACACACACTCACACATACACACACGCCACATGCATACACTCACACTCACACACACACATGCACACACATTCACACTCATTCACTCACTCACTCACTCACTCACTCACAGGTGCACAAGCCCACCTCCGCAGTAGCAATTAAAGGCGATACAACATCAGGCAGGACAAATGACCATCAGCAAAAGAGTGCCGTTTGTGTAGCTCTCACAAGACAGAGAATACAGTAACATCTCCCCAGTGTCTAGTGTAAATATTATCTACTGCAAGCATTCAAAGTATACAATTGATTTTTGAGGAAAGTGAATGCCAATGAAACTGTCACTATGGGCAAGACAGAGTGTGTCTAAAACACCCCCACAACATCCCCTGGTCCTCCGTGATGGCTTCTTGGTTGAGGGAACCTCAGTTGAAGAATCGCCTCCCGTGGGTTGGCCTGTGGCCGTGTCTGTGAGGTTTTTTCTTGATTGGTGGTCGATAGGGGATGGCCCCAAGCTCACCACAGTCCTGGCTGGGTAAAAACGTAGCTGAACAAGCCACAGGGAGCGAGCTGGTAAGCAGCCCTCCATACTTTCTACTCCAGTCCCTGCCTTGAATTCCTTCCTCATGTCCCTGCCCTGACGTCCCTTCATGATGGACTATGAGCTGTGAGATGAAATTCTTTTCACAGCAACAGAAAGTAAACTGGAACAGCCTCCCTTTTCCCCTCTGTGGTCATTAGTGACTGATGACTTGCAGCTATAAATCAGCATGTGTTTTCCCAACTCCTATATAAATGTAATTACACTGCCTGTGCCTATTTCATCTCTGGTTCTTTTCACGTAGCAAGATAACTCTGAGATTATTCTACGTTGGTGGATATATCAATAAACTGAGGGTTGTTTTTTCTTATTCCTTCTCATTGAGGACTAATACTTTACTGTTTGGATGGCTGATGATTCCTTTACTCACCTGCTGGCAGTTTCTTTCTTATTGAGGAATGTTTCAGCTAAGCCTCCATGATCATTTTGCATAAGTCCTGTAGCTGGATTTTCTTTCCAACCTGGTCCCTCTACCCTTCAGCCCCAAATAAGCACACAGAGACTTGTATTAATTATAAAAGTGTTGGCCGATGGCTAGGGCTTCTTACTGGCTAGCTCTCCCTTAATTATTAACCCATAACTACTAATCTATGTATTTCTACATGGCCTTATCTTACCAGAGAACACCTGGTGCATCCTATCTTCCAGCCTCTACACGGTGTCTTCCCCGTGGCTTCCCTCTTTCTTCCTCTCCCCAGAATTCTCCTCTTCTGGCCACTCTGTCTAAGCTTCCTGCCTGGCAATTGGACAATCAGTGTTTTATTCATCAACCAATAAGAGAAGCATCTATCCAGAAGGACATCCCCCATCAATGACATTCTGTGAGCATATGTTTATTCCTTTGATGTAAGTACTTGGGGGTTGAATGGGTAGTGTGGTAAGAAGTCTATGTTTTCCTGTCGGACTAATAACAACTTTTTAAAGCGGGCCCCCTCTTTGTGGTGGCGTGAGGGTGCCACGGCTGTGCCATCTCCCTGCCGCCACTTGGTTCCACGTTTCTTTCATTCTGGGCATTTCACCGTCACGTGGTGGCATCTCCTTGTGTTGTCTGTCACCTGTTCCTGCATGTTTATTGTGGCTCTTCCTTTGCAGGCCTGTTCAAGCTTTCTGGTTTTTGGTTTTTTTTTTTTCCAAGTTGAGGTATCCTTTTGTTAACACAAGACTTTTCATGCGTTGCACATACAGTTTTTTGTTAAAAGCATGTGACGCAACACATCCATTTTGCGGCTTGCCTTCTTGTGGACCTGCGGTCTTGTTGGGGGTCAAGAATATGACGTTTTGATTAAGTTTGATGCCATCGTTTTCCCCACGGCAGTTTATTTTACATCCTAGTAAGAAACAATCTCCTGTTTCACAGTCTCCCAAGTCTCGCCCCTCCCCCCACACATGCTTTCTTCTAGAAACTTTTCATAGTTTTAGCTTTTACACTTAAGTCTGTAGTCTAAAATTATTTTTAAAAGCATCATGATAGTTTTATTACTATGCTAACAGGAATCATTCTAGTCAGATGCCCCTGTGAGACTGACCCCTGGTTTCCCAAGGTCTGAGTTTCCATTCTTGTTTGGTTTCCTTTGGTCTTAGAGGATGAGAAAGCAGGCCAGAAAGGAGACGAGAGACATGGGTGTGTGCACCACGCGGCCACTTTGGAATTTTTGTACTTCCGATTTTATTTTCCATATTTTGAAAACTTTCTCATCATATTTTTAAAAGTGATCCTTTGAAAACAGGCAGGTAATCTCATCTGATTAACATGTAGAGGCTCAGGGCCCAGCTTTGAGTTTCCCTTGTTTGCAGCTGGTTGTTTTAAACACTGTGGCTCCGAACTGTTGGTTTCCAGTCGTTTGCAATGCTGTTCTGACTGAACTTGGGTGAAATTAGAGTTCTCCAATATTTGTTTGGGATAAATTATGGCTTTGTGGTTATCCACTGAAGACAGAGCACTCTTAGAGTTCCCAAATCATCCCTAAGGGAATGTTCACACCAGCAGAGCTCACAGGGGTGGGGAATAGGAGGTGGGTGGGAGCATGCTGCTGTTGGTTTTTGTTTTTGTTTGTGAGACAGAATCTCACCTGTCCCGGGCCACTTTGGGTCTCTTGGCTTTGTAGCCAAGGATGACCTTGAATTTCTGATCCTCCTGCCCTACTTCGTAAGTGCTGGGATTACAGACATGTATTACTGTACACTACTGTCCTTGGTTTGTGTGGTGCTGGGGATTGAACCCAGGGCTGGGCAAACTTTCTACTCGCGAAGTCATATCCCTGCCCCACCTTTGGTATTAATTTCTGCAAACATGTTAATAAGAAAAAAGAAGACGCTGCTTTCATTTGCATCTTATTGACTTTTGTGAAACTGAGTATTTCGCCATATGTGTTGTTGATATTTTGTATCTTCTTACTCGGGCCCATATTCTACTTCTGTTTTTCCCAAGAGTTTTTGCTCATGTCCAAATGCTTTCTATATATTAGCTTGTATCAATCTATTATCATGCACTGTCTTACTTTTACCAGAAGTGTTTTGAATGTTTTCTTCTTGGTTTTCTGTCATTTAATTTTGTTTAAGATTAAATTAAATTAAGATTTCTAACCTGCAGAGGGTGCAGCTCTATAAGTCAAATTCATTAAATTCTTGCAGCATCTTTTTTTGTCATATCGCAGTGGCATACATTTATAGTTACATACACTAATATTTTATTTTTTACTTGGCTTTCCAAGACAGGGCTTGTCTGTGAAACAGTCCTGGCTATCCTGGAACTCACTATGTAGAACCAGGCTGGCCTCGAACTCACGACGATCCTCCTGCTTCTGTCTCCCGAGTGCTGGGATTGGTGTGTGCCACCTTTAGGGCTTTTGTCTATGATTTAATTTGCTATGAGTCCTGAAAGAGGAGCGTATCTTAGCTCCAGACCCCTACGAAGCAGAATTTGAAGTTCTTTCCAAACCTTGGGTAGAGATGGATCCCAGAGTGTCAGAGTGAGTGGGTAGCAAGGAGTCACAAGTAGCCACAGAGCAGGTTACAGGGGTGTCACAGAGGCAGAGGGAAGCAACGGGTGAGTCCAGTGCTTCAGAGGTGAAGGGAGGGGCAGGGAGTCGCCAATCAGCTCCCAGGGTCTGGAGTCTGCATCTCTGAGTGGCACCGCCCAATATGAATGAGGGTTAATCTCAACAGTCAGCTGGATACAATCTAGGATCACCCGAAGACAGGTCTCTGGGCACGCCTGTGTGACTCGATTCCTGAGGCTGGGGGACCGGGTCACTGTAGGGAGTAGCATCATTTCCTGGACTGATATCCCGAGACTGTGTAACGAGGAGGAAGCCACCTGCGCACCCACGCGCCTTTCTCCCTGCTTCCTGAGTGTGGATGCCATGTGACCAGCTGGTTCCGGTTCCTGCCGCTTGCCGACCCCATGATGGACTGTACCCTTGAACTATGACCCCAGACGAGCCCTCCCTCCCTACACCGCCTTTGTCAGCGTATTTTTACCGTAGCAACCGGAAAGGACAGTGATGTCTCTAAGCACCCCAGAGGGCTGCTTAGGACAGCCAAGCAGGTGCCATGGAGAGGAAGAATTGTAGCCGCCCTTTGGCAGGCGGAGGCTGCTGCGGAGGCCATGTCCGGGCACACAGGGAAACCTTGTCTGGTGAGCTCCTGCTGCTGCCGCTGAGCCCTCCCGTGCACCTCCCTTACCTGGGTTGGGACTGTTCCCCCAGCAGTCAATCACTCCCCCTGGCTTGCAGCTGGATTAGCATCCTCTCCTCACTGTCTTGAATCTCTGTCATGCATAAATGCAGCAGTGGCTACCATGAGATTTTCTTTCTCACTTGTTTTTTTTTTTTTTTGAAAGAAAAAGTATTTTTTCCCCTCTTGGCTGTCCTCAAAAGCTCATGTATAAAGGTAAAGTCATAATAATTACAACTAGTTGCACAAAACAATTGGGAATTTGTAGATAACTCACATTAAATTAATATGTCTCTTTGGGGACTATCATCCCTCTATAACACTGTACTTTGATTTTTATGGACAAAACAGAAGCCTGAATTTCATTTGGATTTAAAAAAAATAATGTCTCTCAGTAAAATTTTTCAATTGGCTTTATGTGGCTTTTGTAGAACTTCCATTAAATTTATACCTCTGTGTTTTAAATTGTTTCTCTGGTGGGCAGAACATTTTTTTTTCATTATGCTTTTAACTGATCGTTTCTGGCACACGTGGTAAACTTTCTGTATATTTATCTTGTAACTAACCATCTTTCCAAACTTTCTAATTACTCAAAAATACTTTAGTTCTTCCTTGTTGCTCTTTAAGCAGACAATCATATTGTTTGTAAGTAACAAGAATTTTCCTTTCTTCTCCGACAATAATATTTATTGTTTCTTTCCCACCCCTCTCCATGGCAGTAGCTCCCCAGTAGTGTTCAGTAAGTAATTACGACAGCATCCACCCTTCCTTTCCCTCTAACTCTCCTAAGAAGGTTTCTCTGATGTCACTTTGAGGCGTGATGTGGGCTGTGGGTTTCAGAGAACAATCTTGAGCTGCCTCAAGGTGAAACGTTTGTATTGCTAGATTACAAAGGGATTCTAAAATGGGTGACTGATGTTCAGTTTGTACTTTTTTTTTGTCTTGACTAGCTCTTCCCAGATGCTGCCTGTTTGACTGTGAGAAAGATGCCCGCTTTAGGCCTGAAGCTTTTTTTTTTTTTTTGAGTGGTAGGTGTCTTGTTTTGGCATGTGTATATATGCGTGTGTGCATACATGTGTGGAGATGCATGTGCGTGTGGAATCTCTGGGTGTTCCTCGGGAGCCATTCACCTTGGGTTTTTTGAGACAAGGTCTCTCACTAGAACCTGGAGCTCACCAATTCCACTAGCCTGGGCTTTCCTTTCTTTCTTTCTTTCTTTCTTTCTTTCTTTCTTTCTTTCTTTCTTTCTTTCTTTCTTTCTTCCTTCCTCCCTCCCTCCCTCCCTCCCTCCCTCCCTCCCTCCCTCCCTCCCTCCCTCCCTCTCTCTCTCTCTCTCTCTCTCTCTCTCTCTCTCTCTCTCTCTCTCTTAATCTGTGTGGGTGGAAGGGAAGCTATTTTGCCTGAATGTCCATACCTGATGGCTACAGAGGCCAGAAGACGGAGGCAGATTCTTTGGGCCTAGGGTTCCAGAGAGTTGTGAGTCACCATAAGGGTGGTCAGCATCTTACCTAGGACCTTTGCAAGAACAACCAGTGCTCTTAACCCCTGAGCCACCTTTCCAGCCCTGCAGCGTGACCTTATGAGAGTGCCTGTGATCCAACTGAGGTCTTCACATTTTTGAAGCTCTCTTTCTTTACCAACTGATAAATCTCCCCAGAGATGGACCACTGCTTCTCCAGAGATGGAGCCTTTACCTGGCCCTGTACCTAGGACATGAAAATGCTCTACTTTAGGTCAGATGACCATCTACCATCTGATGATGTGCTGTGTCTCTTCAAAGCCATGGTATTCTGACAAGTCTTGCTGACATGACAATAGTGTGACGTATGCACACTTGGGCTTGGCTGAGGAAAACACAACACCTAATAAGACATATCTAAATGGGACATAGACCAGATAAAGGGGCTGATGTCATGCTAAAGAGTGGGGGGTGGAGTCCTTATGAAGCTGTAGGTGTAAGAGCATGAATGAAGAGAAGGTAAGGAGAATTCCAGAGTTAGTACTGAACATGGGGACTCTTGCGCATTTGACCTTAACTGGTCAGAAGAACAGCATCATAGTGACTGTGAACACAACCATGGGAGTTTCTTCTCCCTTCTTTGATTACTGGATGCTATGAATCCAGCCTTATTTTATTTTATTTTGAGACAGGGTAGCACAGAGCCAGATCTTTCTGTAAAACTAGGGATGGAGTGGAGCTGATTTTCACATCTATCTATCTCTTTATCTCTCTTCTATCATCTGTCTTTCTATCTATCTATCTGTCCATCACCTATCATCTGTCTTTCTATATATATTCTATCTATCATCTGTCTATCTATCTATCAATCAATCTATCTATTTATCTATCTATCTATCATCTATCTATCTGTCTATGTATCTACCTGTCTGTCTATCATCTATCAGTCTATCTGTGGACAAGCTAGAAGATAACTTGCTGTAGGCGTTGGTTCTCTCCTTCTCTGCAAGGTGCTTTTGCTCACTGAACCATCTGGACAGGGCGGTCTTGAGCCTCTGACCCTTCTGCCTCCACCTCCTGAGTGCCAGCATTGCACTCAAGCGCCACCCCGCCTCATCTATGCGATGCTGGCATTAGACCTAGGGCCCCATGTGTGCTAGGTAGGTACCCTGTCACTTGAGCTGCACCCCCAGGCAGATGGGAACTACATGACACCTGCATCACTCAGGCCTCCACAAGCACCTCAAACCAGTGTTACCAGCCCCCTTTTGAGGGCTCCTCCTCCCTACAAATCTTTCCCCTGGCCGTGAGTGTCCTAACTGTCCTCCCTGTCAAGCCAAACGGGGCCTCTCGGCCAGCCCTTCTCACTCTGGAATGCTTGTAAGACCTGTCTTCCAGCTTCCTCCTTCTTCTCCCTCCTGAGTCCCATCCGCAGCCCTGACCCAAATCTTTCTCTTGGGCTCCCCTGCCGCAGCCTCTGCTCTGGGTGGTTGCCCATGAGCTGTGATTTTTCCCGACCTCTTGGCTTTTCCACGCACAGCCCACATTTCTCCCTCCTTAAAAATAAAACTTGTCTGCTCTGCTCTTGACCCTGTCAAACATTTCTGAGCATAATCGTCAACTGAGATCTTCGCTCTCGGGGGAGTTCTATTAAATCAAGTTTGTGCCGAAAACTAAGAATCCACAGTCGCCCTTGAGATGCAGGCTCTCACCTCAAACTCCAGCAGCTCCACCTTCTCATCTCTTGCTCCCCCACCCCCCCCCCGTGCAGTGTGGTCCTCCCTCCCCCCATGCAGCCCTGCCCCTGTCTTCTTTCCACCAATGAGTCTGCCCCCCTCCTCCACATCTAGCAACCCCAAAATCTATCTGTGAAATGGCCTCAGCAGCCCCCTATTCTCTGAACCCTTTTCCGGGTTCCGCTCTCAGTACATGGCCCTGTTTACTTCTTCTTTTCCGTGTTCTTGTGTGGATTTCCATGACAGCACCTTTAGAATAAGAATACCTGTCTATTTTGTGGTCTGTTTCCACGCAGTTGTACATAACCTTGGGGCAGTCCTTCCTTCCCTTATTGCCTCACCCAAAAGACACTTTTTTAGCACAAAGATTAGTAAAAGAGTCTTTATCCCCTCCCCAAGAAATAAACACAGAGATGCACAGACAGACACACAGGGGAACCACCAAGTACATTATAGCAGTAGTCGTGTTCATCTTAGAGTCACAGAAAGCAGACACGTTGCCTTGACTAGTGCTGACAGTTTATTGAAGACATTAAAGTTTAGAGGTGATAATTAGGGGCCAGTGGGCTCTCCAAAGGAAACCCCATATGACCCACTCTGGTCTGTGTCACCATTTTCATTCCATTTCACATCCAGATCCTTCCTCCAAGAGCCCGAGACCGTTGCCAAAGGGCGGAACAGCTAGTTCACACTCTGCCAACAAGCTTACAAAATTGCTGCCCAGTCAAGCCCCATCCCTGAACTCAGCCCCTTGCTTGAGAATGCCTTCAGCAGATATGTGAGGAGAAATAGTGCGTGAAGGCATGGCCTTTGGTCGCATGGCAGCGTCCAGGGAGATGATATATCCTTTCATCTTGCTCAGAATCCATCATTCGTCAAGACCCAGTGGAGTCAAGATGGTTCATGACCTTTCCTGCTTCCCAAGCCCCCAAGAAGACAACACAGAGAGCAGTCCCTGTCTGTGCCACACGGCCCTACTGCTCACAAGATGGGACATTGTCCTCAGGCTCTCTGAGCTTCAAATACCCCGTCTTTAAAATAAGATTCGGGGCTGCGCAGTTGGCTCTGTCGGTGAAATGCTTGTTTTGCAAGCATGGGGATCTGATTTTCCCACTCCAGGACCCACAGTTTAAAAGCCAGGCATGGTGGCACTCATATGTAATCTCAACCCTGGGAGGTGGAGACAAGTGGAGCCCAACAGCCAGCCAGCTTACCCTCATCTGCATGCTCCAGGCCACTGGAGAGACCCAGACTCAAAACCCAGGGGGATGGTTCCCGGGAGACAAAGCTGAAGCTGCCCTCCAGCCTTCACATGCATGCATACATATCTGTACACACACACACACACACACACACTACACTTTAGACTGTGAGATTACACACACACAATTACACACACATACACACACTACACTTTACACTGTGAGATTACACACACACTATACTTTAGACTGTGAGATTACACACACACTACACTTTACACTGTGAGATTACACACATACAATTACACACACACACAATTACACACACATACACACACTACACTTTACACTGTGAGATTACACACATACAATTACACACACACAATTACACACACATACACACACTACACTTTACACTGTGAGATTACACACATACAATTACACACACACAATTACACACACACATACACACACTACACTTTAAACTGTGAGATTACACACACACTACACTTTCACGACCATAAAGAATGTGCCGAACTTTTTTTAAAATTCTTTCTCTATTTTTGCAAATGCGTCAAGTTAACAGGATTAATTTCTATATAGCATTTCTTCGTCTGTGCAAATTTCCAGAAGACCGGTGAGATGGCTCAACACATAAAGCCATGTGCCCCACATGCTTGGTGACAAAGGGGACAACCGACTCTACACATGTGCAGTGGCACACTAAGCCATCCCCATACACGTCACACATGCATAAACAACAGTACCAAATAATGTTTTTAAGCGCTAGCCGGATTTTCAGAAATAAACAGGAGTCCCCCTAAAACAGAACCCCCGTGCACTTAGCCCATGCTGGGTAACTTCTCAGCACCATGCAGCAGCGGGTGACAGTGTCGGGACTCCGCATGGAGTCCTGTCCCTTCTGCACGCTGGCCCGTCTCCTGCCTCTGACGCACAATAAATGCAGTGTGGCTTAAACTGCAGACGTCCATTTTTCACTGGCTCAGAGTTATGGGGGATGAACAGCCCAGATCAAGGTCCCAGCCTATGTGGCCTCTGCCTGGCTTACAGCCAACTGCTTTTACCTTGTGTCCTTGCCTGGAGAAGGACAGAGAGAGCAGGTGCTGAAGGAGGCGGACCCTGCGCGGCTCCCAGCCCAGGACCCCACCTAGCTGGGTTACTTCCTCCCTGCTGCCATCCTGTGGGGTCAGAGCTTCAACTTGAACTCCAGAGGACTCAGCTCAGGTCTACAGCACTGAAAAGAAATACACAGAGCACGCTTGATTTGTATTGAAGTCACTCACCCAGTGTCAGAAAATGACGGCGAAGATGCACTGAGTTGTCCCCTGTGTCACTCACGCCGCTAGAGCCCGGGGAAGGGCGACACCCCTTTTGTCTTTGTGTGTGAGTGCATTTTCACTCATGAGTTTTGAAATGTACACATGTGTGGAGATGGTAGGGCTTGCTGGCAGCGGGCAGGTGTCCGTCTTACCTTCTGAGACAGTAGCTCTCATCAGCCTTTGGCTAGGATAGCAGGCCTGGTGTCCAGGCTCTCTGCCTCCACAGAACAGCGCAGGGATACAGGGGATCAAACTCAGGCTCTGATGCTTGCACAGCAGGTGCTTTGATGGCCAGCTAGCTCTTCTGGCTGTGTTCCTGGAAAGCGTGCTGAGGACATGGGAGTTAGAATGTGTTGGTTCACTATTTGAAACTTCTCCGAGAACAGCAATTTGTGAAAGAACAAGAAAATAAAAAAGAAAAGAAAAGATGGTACCTTGGGAAGAGCTAAATTCTAGCTCTTAGACCACCAGGGAAGTACAGAAAACATGGAGCCCTGTAATGGGAAAGTGCTATTCTCTTCTTCGTTCCATCTCTATTTCCTTCTCTCCGTCTCTGACATGCACACACACACACACACACACACACACACACACACACACACACGAGAAAGAGCTATGCCACCAAATCTGTCTTATGCTTTCTTTCCTTTTCATCCTTTCTCCCTCCATCCCTCCTACCCTGCTCCTTCTTTCTTTCCTCCATGGCCTCCTATCAATCACCAGTTTTCTTCTAAATGCTACAGAATAATTGAATTTGCACAATAGTTACTAGTATGCACACAGAGAAACGTACATGTTTAAGACAAGCATGGTGATGTACACTCAGTCTCGAGATCTAGGAGGTGGAGGAAGGGGATGAGGAGTCCAAAGTCATCCTACCCAGCAAGTCTGAGGCCAACCTGGGCTACAGAAGACTGTTTCAAATACACCTATCATATAATATAGATATATAATTGTATGTTCTTATACATATGAACCAAGGGTAAACCTTTCAGTCTCGAACAAAACAGCACAAACATTTGTAGCTCAACTGCTTCTTGTTGTGTGGCCTTGGACAGACTACTTAAGTTCTTCAGAGCTCCGTTCCTTTATTCTAACACGGGCAGTAATAACATTAACTCCCTGAAGAGCTTACCTCCAGAAAAAAATGAGCCAGCATGTATAGAGCACGGGCAGGAGGCTCAGCCTTTAGTGTTTAGTTTACTCTCTACCCAACCACTTTTACGATGGTCTCCAGCTCCCGTTGGATGCCTAATACACGCCTCCAGCTAAGACAGTGCGGCCTGAGGTAAGGAGCCACTTAGCGCCAGCTCACATAGACTCTTCCTCAACTCACTGTCACTGGTGAGGGTTTTTGGTGGTGTGAACTGGGCCCTACTGGGCTGGCTGGGCCTGCGTGCTTCAGGAAGCATGTGTGACACCAGAACTCTGCTGTGATGACCAGCAGTGGTCACTTTGAGCACCTGGGATCTCTTCTCGGTGAATTGAAGGCTCCCCACAACAGGGTCACGAGAACACTGCAAGAGTCTTTATTCAGCAGAGAACGTGCTTATAAAAAGGATGGCATGTGACAGCCATGCCCTCCGCTATCACCCAGGGCAGTCTCCTTCCCTCCTTTCCATATTGCAAGCAGGAAGAGAGCTCCTCATCCCCCACCCAATCTCTGCCATCATCATCACCCCATTTGCAATAACTAAGGAGAGGGCCCGGCAGCAATACTGCTGCCACTCAATGCAGCCATTACACCAACAGGGCTACTGAGACAGCAAGCTGGCAGGCGAGTCAGAAAGGTCTGTCCCCATGCTGCTGCCTGTAGGTGACCTCCAGCAGACAGTGTTGTCATTGGCCAGTCTGTTAAAGAATGTCTCCATTGAGCTTACCCAATGCCTCGAAGGTCTTGGCAGCCTGATTCTGCTCAAGGATGTTGACACAGGCACATCAGAGATGGAGGAACACCTCGGCACAACTGACCGTCCAGCGTTGGGCACTGGTGTCTTGGGGGCCTAGCACAGGTCAGACTGCCTTCTCCATCAAAACAGGTGAGGCCCTAAGCCAAGAGCTGTGCCACATCGTGGCAAGAGTCAAGCACTCATCCTTCATCTATAGCAACAAGTCCCCATATCCACCGGGTTCTGCGTAGCTGACATCCGTTATTTCATTTTCCTTCCTCTACTGGCTTGTGCCAATAGTAGCAAATATGACAATCTCACCAAGAAGTAATCCGTCTTTTTGCAGAGAGCCCTCTCTGTTCCCGTTGATAGGCCAGCTGCTTTGGATAGATTGTATCAGTCTTTCTTAGTCTTTTTTTTCTGCTGCTGTAACAGGTACCACAGATTGAGCTATCTATAAAGCATAAGGGTTTATTCAAGCCATTGCTCCTGAGGTCTAAGCTCACAGAGCCACAACCGCAGGCTCTCGGCAAGTACACAGGGCAGGACATTGCGGTGCTGCCACCATGGGGTCCCCCATCTCTAGCACCTCATACAGTTCTATCTACCAAACCCTTGCCAGGTCCACAGGCCATGACATCGAGGCGTTATGCATCCAGTGTGTCCGCCAACAGCAAGTTTTCCATAACAGCCCTGTGATTGTCCTTGCTGGAAGGGGAGGAAACCAGCACTCCAGGGCATTAAGTCATCTATCCCCATCTTACAAATAAGAACAGTAAGAAGACCCAGAGCAGAACTGCTCAGGTCAAGGTAAGAGCCTGGCCCTCAGAGGGCTTTGCTAAGAATGTGATGCCCAAGTCCCCAGAGGGTCTTAGCCATTCACTGTGTTATCACCACTCATTGTCCCAAGTCCAAAGAGGTCAGCCACAGCAACCAATCAGCTTTGTCCACGGGCCAGCATCTGTGCACAGAAACAAAGACGTCTTATAACCAAAGGCGAGCATTGGGAGCCCAGTTGGAAATGACTAACAGGGTTGTTTTACTTCCGAGGCAGGAGCTAGAATGTACAACTAGTTAGCACCAGTTCTACTGGCAGCCCTGGCTACATAATGCAGGCTACGGCATTTGGCAGTGCCTCTTAAATTTGGCACACTGCGTGCTCCTCCTGGACCCACGAGATAACATACCCGAATGTTTTCTGAGGCTGCAAGAAATGAGTATTTTGCAGGTAGAAGGAAATGCAAACATCCTCATGCCTTCCAATCCCAGGAGCAAAATGTTTCGCTCTCTCTTGACCCTTCCAGAGGTTAGATGTGAGCAGGAGCCCAGATAAATGGTCACAATGCAAACAAAGTCATGGAAATAAATGCATCTCTGATCTATGCAGACTGGTGATGCCAAATACACCATCTGCACCATTTCTCAGGACGAGTCCAATTGTGCTTCCCTTCATGTCCCAAGCAGTGAGAATGTGGCCACGTTCTTTTTTTTTTTTTTTTTTTTTTTGCTAGAGGAAGGCATGCATCATTTGATGCTCTCGGATTTTTTTTCTTCAGACTCACAGACAATAGATGGCAGTTGTGTTTTCCTAGGTTAGGTTGAGTTGGGGACAGAGAAACAAAGACCATAGAAATTAGTAGGAAGTGTATGCAAGACAGCTCTGTTACATTCACTTAACCAAGCTATCATTAGCGTCCGGTGGTGTGGGGGGCGGGGTGGGGGATGTTAGGTCCTATGTTAGCGTGCAAGGGTAAGTCAAATATGAACTCACATTAGAGGGACACTTGGTATGCCCGGCATGAATTATGGGCAAACTCCTTAGACAATAAAACAAAAACAAGCAAACACCAAAACTGGAGTCTCCTAAGAGGACCATTTTCACGTACCTCACAAAGATACAAGCGAGAGTGAGCGTTTTTCCCATTTTGCTGGTCAGTACCCGTCTTCGTACCTCCCCTCTGCAGAGCGCAGTCAGGGACTGCAGAGACCACAGAGCCAACTACACTTCGGCGACCTTTCGCTGTCGCAGGCCCTGGATGCGGCCTGTGCGTGCAGCTCTCTGAGCTCCAGTCTGTATGAGTCTGGTATGGCTGAGGACTGCTTGGGGAGGGAGACAACTTGCCTGTGATGGCGGCCACCACCCTCCACAACGAGAAAAGGGGCACCCTTCCCTTTGTCACCTTTGATTTCGATCAATACAGCACAAAAAAACTTTTCTTTCAGTCACACAGTGCAAAAAATTATCTTTGTCCGTTCCTCTATGCAATCTATACTTACTTACACTGAATCAGATTAAAATCCTGTGGGAAATTCATAATCTAGGCAATAGTTGTTTCTCACGGTGGGGAGATTGACCAGATACAGTCAAAATCATAAATCAGCCTGATCGTATTCTAGCTTTTCCTCTGAGATCATTACATTACACCATTGCATTTTGTGGTTTGATGTTGAAAATGAGAAATGTGTCCATACACATGTACACGTCCTCCTGAAAATGTTTACATTCCAAAAGTAGGATAGAGCTCTTAACTTATAAGCTATTTTATTTTCTTAGCTTAAGGAAAACAGTTCCACACTCTTTGCATTCTTTGATAGTCTTTATTGTGAGAGTCTAAAACGTGCTTATGTATCGAGGGGAAGGTGCCACTTAGCAAAAACGTGTGGCACATAAACTTTGAATCCAAAATAACAGGATTGTGTGGGAGCAAAAAGTAACCAGAGCCCTCGTGACAGGAGCCAGGCAATGAGGAAGCACAGTGGTCAGAGAGGAGGAGGAGACCAAACAGGATGAATCATGGGAGTTCAGCAATTGTCATAGTCAGGGTATCATTTGAGCTGGGCATTGAAGGGTGAATAGGAGTTCTACATGAAGATAAAGGACACACACAGCTTCTGCTAGAAAAGGTGCGTAGTAGCGGATAGTATTCTTTTGCATGCATGTTTGTGTTGTGCATGCATGTGTGTATGTGTATTATTGGGGGGTGTGCATGTATGTAGAGGGCATAGGTTCACGTGGAGCACCTTCTCTGATAATGCTCTACCTTATATCTGGAGGCAGGGTCTCTCGTTTGTGCCCGGAGCCCTCCGATTCAGTCATTTTAGTCAACCACCTTGTTCCAGGGGTGAGTGCTGGGATCCCAGGCGAGCCGCCATAGGCACACATCTGCACAGGTGCTGGGGGTCGCCCTGCTTGTGTGGCCGAGCCCCCTCCCCAGTCTGAGGGGTAGTCTGAGTCTCCCTGAGCAGAGGAGAAGTGCCCAGTCATGGACCAAGCACACACTTGGGGCTGTCTGAGGGAGCGACGACAGAATCAATCGCCTACTGCCTTTACTCCTGGTCGTAAAGGAATGCACCACTCTACTCTACTCATAGAGAACAGAGGCTTTGTCCCACTCTGTTTTCCTTGCCATTGTCCCTATTTCAACCCCCCCCCACTTAGCCATAAACCAGAGAGTGTTCGGGCCACTCTGTGAAGACCTGGGTTATTTTCCATCGTGACACTTTATTTTAAATTGAGGATAAGACTCTGTTTATATGTGAGGGACCCAGACTCCATCTGTGGCAGAGGAGGAGTCCGTTCAGTGGATCTGTTGTCCTTAATGTTAATCTCTCTCACATGTTGGGTTTGGCTAACTCTGGAAAAGATGGAGGAAAGTGGACAGCACTTTGACACGGCTTGGAGACAGGAGCTGAAGTGACCAAGATCAAGTCATTGCCCATAGTCCCAGGTTTGATTCATGGTGACGTAGGTCAGCACACCACACTAAGGGAGTCCTCACACCTGGGAGCTGAGTGTCCAGCTCTGTGTAAGGGGCAGTGCAGAATGACTGCAGGAGCTCAACTTTTAAATCTCTTTAAAATTCAGGGCAAAGGAGGCCATGTTGCTGAACTAAAACATTAAAAAAAAAAAGAAACATTAGAAAAAACTGAAGTCTTCTGAACACCATGTGGCACAAGGTAGGGTTTTTATTAATGCAAGTTCTAAATGTGGATTAACCCTCTGGCGAGTCCGTTTCCCAAAGCACTGGAAGGTTTCAAGGCAGCACAGCATACTGCTGCTATTATTCCGATTGTCAACAGAACACCATGCTAAGTCAGGACACAAAGCGAGATTTAAAATGATTACACTGTCAGCGCTTACATCTAAATAAGTCACGGGAGGTATGGACAAAGCGTTGTAAATCGGCCTGTTGGGGAGAGAGTAGCTTCCTCTCTTGCACTTTTTGAAAAGCGATTTTGTTTCTTTAAGGCTGAAGAAAGCCTTGGTCACCAGTTGACTGTATTCTTGAGGACAAGTCTGGTCATAGGATGGCCATCAAGGGCATGTTCTCGGGAGAGGAGCAGGAAGAGCATATCTGGTTGGATTTGTCTCTTTCCTTTACTTTCTATGTCTATTTCAATGTCTGTCTGTGTTTTAAAATTCAAGGAACTAGCTGAATTTGACCAAGTGAAATATCACTATGGTTCAAGACAGCTCCCCAGGCGGAAGGAAGCAACTGCCAGGAGTCACAACGTATTTCACAACCGTCAATTGTTTATCTCAATCCATCTTCTTTTATCTTCCGAATCTAGTTTGGTGATGGGAAAAAATCCCCATCTCCCCCACAAGAATCCATATGAAATATGGTCTTTCTATCCGACTCCGGCAATTTTCAGTTTTGTTCTGTTTTCTTAAATGGTTGCCATATATTTTGAGTGATACCTCTTTGTTTGAAAAGAGTAAAGACAGTGAGCTACTTTCCCATCTAATTATAGCGAGATAAATGGCGCTACGAGGGGATATTAAAAATTTAAAGTCCTCTTCACCAAGTGTATTTGTCAGCTGAGCACACTGAATCTTGCATAGTGCACACACACACTTCCGCTGCCACCCCACGACTGATGGTGCTGGTATGTTCTCCCTGCTCTTTGGCACGTCATTTAATCGTGTTATGCCAAACTGGCAGAATCACGCAATATGTTAGTGTAAAGGCCCCACAGCTTGGGGGGGGGGCACGTGGAAGCGTTAACTCTGCACCGTCTAATTACACGACCTGCCTGTCCCAGGATGCGGCTTCAGAAACCATCTCTGGCATATGGGGTGAGGGTAGAACAGCTGGTCATTACGGGTTCCTCAAGACTATTTAGCAACACACTTGAATGTAATTAAAGGGAGACACTAAATACAGCACTCGTGGTACGATGTATTTTTAATTTCTACGGCATGTGGTAAGGGTAAATAGATGGGAGCGTTCAAGTCTCTCCACTCAGCATCCAACTTGTCAAAGGCGCACTGGGCGCTTGGCTGACTGCAAACAGGGTCCCAGGGTGAGCAGCAGGCACCCACACTCGCGCTGGTGGGAGGCTGCATTGTGGCAGAGCTCAGAGCGAATGTCCAATTGAGACTCCCGGACAGAGATGAAATAAAAGCACTCATTCATTCATTCATTCATTCATTCATTCTATCAGACGTGGAAGTAAAGGCCTCCTCTGCCCTGGTGAAGCTCACAGCTTACTAACTCCCTGAAGGCTGTAAGAGGAGCGGCAAGTAAGAGTGTCGGGTCCACGCGCGGGGCCGTCCCTTGTTGGGAGGTGATGGGAATCGGGGGTTAGCAGTTTGGTGGGAGGGCGAGAGAGCAATCCGTGCAGAAAGACAGGAGAAGCAGAGAGGGGCAAAGGGAAGAGAGCCCTGGCGGGATTAGCATGTACTGCACACTCAGAACCTTCCGCCATGGAGTGTCTTGCTTTCTGAGACGGCGTTTCTCTGTGTGACAGCTGAGGCTGTCCTGGCACTCACTCTGTAGACCAGGCTGGCCTTGAACTCACAGAAATCAGTTTGTCTCTGTCTCCCCAGTGCTGGGTGGAATGCTGAATTACACGCAGGAGTGTGGAGGGAATCTCAGAGGCACCGTGCAGTGGGCAAGAAGCCGGGCCCCAGGAGGCCTCCCGGTTGCCACAGGTAGGGCTGGGGTGAGGGGTCTTTTGACTACTATACCCCAGGGAGTGTTTTGGTGTGAGACAATTGCTGTGTGTACATCCTCATTGTGGTCTCAGTATATTAGCATTTTTTCTTTGTTAAAACTCAGACCTCACAGAGTTCTCACTTTCCTCCTTTTTTCTTGCAGCACTGGGGTTTGAACCGAGGCCCTTTGTGCACGCTAGGTTAAGCGCTCCACCAGTAGTTTCCAGCCTTAATTACCCTGGGAGCGGTGGAACAGGCCTTTAATCCCAGCACTCAACGCAGTTGGATCTCTATGAGTTTGAGCTCAGCCTGGTCTACGTAGTAAGTTCCAGGCCAGCCAGAACTGCATAGTGAGACCCTGTCTCAAAAAAATTTAACTCATTCATAAAAGGTTAATTACTGAAAATAAAAGAAGCAAAAACACGGAGAGATGGGTATTTTAGTTTGGGTTCTCAAACAAACAATCAATAAATGAATAAAAGAATATCCTGAACTGGATAAACAAGCAAAGACTAGAAGTCTGCTTTAGAAGCGAACATCCAGGTGCTTTTCAGTGGGGTTGTCAGCCTCAGAATGAATGCAGGAGTCACAAGTACAGACATGCGGCAAGGGAGAAAGGCCAGCACTGAGGCTTCTTAGGTGGGTCTCACTGTGGACTTCATCAGGTCAAGCGTACAGATTGGAGAATTCCTGGATTCAGCCTCGGGGTTGAGTTTCTCACCCGAGGGAGGGAAAGCAGCTTCCTTTCGGTGGGCGGAGCCCTGGGAAAGCCACTTCCTTTCTGTGGGCGGAGCCCTGGGAACACAAGCTCTGAGCTCTCCAGTCGGTTGGAGCAGCGGAAAGGTCCAGGTCCTTGAGATGGAGGATGCTGGGAAGATGCTGTAGATTGCAGCTGCTGGTGAGTTCAGGTGAGTTGAGCCGGGTGCGAGGACCTTCACCAGCATCTGCCCATGACAGGTTAGGAAGGAATGTTCTGTGCACGTGGCCTTGAGGTTAAGGTAGGGGGAGCGTAACCTTGAAAAGAATTGCAGGCAATACCGGAAACTCCCGCCATTAAAGAAAAAGCTTAAAAGTACACCCGACTCTGGCTCTAGACGTGTCGGACTCCATATCCCCACGAAGTTCTTCCAACAGCCCTACGAAGTAAATGTTAATATTCCCATTTTGCAGTAAGCAAACTGAGGCTCATTAAGTAGGGCACCACAGGTGCACGCATACAAACCTAGACAGCCATAAGACCAAGTGTGGCCCATGTGACAGCTCATGGTTTTCCCCGCCATGTAGGGCTAGTGCTGTCTCAGAGTCATGCGGTCAAATAGAAGTCATATGCTCATCACAGACCAGAGGGGCCAGGAACTATGTCTAAATCTAAACGGCTCCCAAGGCCACAGGTGAGTGTTTGGGAGTACTTGGGGCTCTTCCCAGCCACCACTGAGAACATCATGACCTTAATCATGTCAGTGGATACCATTTATAGAAGAAAAAAAAACCAAAAGGAATTTAAAGCAAATTGTTTTACTCTTTACATAAACGTGGGAGAAAATGCTGAAACTTTGGCAACTATGAAAAAAAAGCAAAACAAAACAAAACAAAAAGCAAAAAAAAAAAACCCACTTCAGGGTAACAAGGATCTCACCTCTGCTATGTTCTCTTTCGAGTACCAAGCTGGTATCAGGCTGTAACCTGCTCCTGTCCCTCCAGTCTCCCGGCCACCTTTGGGAAGGTGAGCTGCAGTTTTCTTCACTGCTGCTTGACAGAGAGTCCTTGGCCCTGGGAGATGGCATCGCTGACGCCAGTTCTTGTTTTCTTCAACAGGAAGAGCAGGGCTGGAAAATGAGACGTTCACAGTCCCGTGCCCGCCCCGCCCCCGGCCCTGCCAATGCCCCTGCTATTATCAAAGTAGTTGGGCAGGCAAAAAGGATACAGACTTTTGGCCAAAGAACAGAAGAACACATAACTAACCCACGTGGGCCTTGATCCCCTGACCTCTTTAGCATTGTTTTCTCCCCACCTCGGCTAATGGACAGCCCAATTATGATCCCTGATTCAAAGAGGGAAGTCACCTCTTCACCTGGGGTCAAGACAAGCCCAGACGTCTGGGTTTTAAGAGCACGCTGCTATGGTGAGAGCATCGCATCGGAACGTGCATATCCACAGGAGTTTTCCAAGACGCTGCCCTTCCTTTCCTGGCTCACTTGAACTGTAGTGGGTGTGGCGCCTGGCCTCCAGGATGAAGGAGGTATTGGGGTACACAGGTGGTTCTTATCCCACAGCTGTCAGGTCAGGGCCATGTTGGGTCTTTGGCAGCTGTGACCCCCATTCCTGGAACCCTCTTTGGATCCAGTTCGCACCACCGGTCTTGACTGGGGAGGTCCTGCTTAGGATCAGGACATGCCTTAGACTGAAGAATCCAAGACTGAGGGGTTTCCATACTGGACTTCACAAGGGAAACACTTCCCTTAAAGTGGTTCTTAAACTCTGAACACCACCTCCAGTGTCCTGTAAAGGGGTTTCATGTTTCTGTATACCAACTTGTGTGTGCATTGTAGGTCCTTAGCTTCTGTCACTACGGTAAGACACTCTGGCAAAAGCAACTTGCGGGAGAAGAGGTTTACTCTGGTTCACAGTTCATGGGCACAGTCCACCGTGGCAGGGACATCAAGGCAGCAGGAAGCAGCTTGTCGTATGGCATCCGTAAACAGGAAGCAGAAAACAACGCATGCGTGCATGCCTGCTGCACACATCCCTTTCTTTACCTGTGTAGTTCAGGCTCCTGCCCAGGGAATGGTGCCCCCCACAGTGGGTGGGTCTTTCTGCCTCAGTTAATGCAATTCATACAATCTCCTACAGCCTTCACACAAAGGGGAGGAGCTTAGTCCTGCCTCAGTTTGATGTACCGGGCTTTGCTGATACCCAGGGGAGGCCTGCTCCTTTCTGAATAGAAATGGAGGAAGAGTGGATTGGAGGGAGGCAGAGAGGAGGTTGGAGGGAAGGAATGGGAGGAAAGGAGGGAGGGGAGGGGAGATGGAAAATAAATAAATTAATAAATTTAATTAATAAAACATACATACATAATCTCCTACAGGCGTGCCCAGAAGTTCATCTTCGAGGTGAGTCTAGATTCTATCAAGTTGACAACCCTACCCATACATAGTTATTTAGCTTGTGTGCATGTGTAATTACATCTGATTAGTATTTTTATAGATTTGAGTTGTTTCAGTAAGGTCTTGAGATGCAGTGATAGGGTCATTCAGGACATGGTGCTAATAAAACCAAAGATGGTGGCGCAATTCCTGGACCAATTGCAAGGCTTTTCTCTAGCCATGGGCCATAGTATTAGCTGAAGCCAGCACGTGGGATGACGGGCACAGTGGTGACAAGGAGAAGTGGAGTTTGTACAGTTCCCCGAAGAGACATGCTCAGTGTGCGTGGGGGTGGGGGAAAGCCTGATAGCAGCAGTTTAGCTCATGTTGGTCTCATCTGCTAAGGGCAGCATTTTTATTAAAGGAAGGAAGAGACCACTGTAGGAGGCTAGATTTGTCCCTCCAAGTCACCTACAGTTCTGACTGTGGAGTGGCTGAATTTTAGAGTGCCCCTGTGGAACCTAAGATCTTAGTGGCTCACCAACCTTCCCGTATAGTCTACTCTTCCCAACACAAGGCAATACAGAGTTTCCTTCTCCTCCCACAAACCATGCACAGGATCTATAGCATCACAAATGCCCCCGCATCCCATTCTCCTCTGCTTCCAGGAATGGAGACCATAGCTCTGCTGCTTGACACCAGCTATGTCCAGTGTGAGCGGTCTAACAAAATATGAACAGAATATCCCAAAGACATTCCATTGTTTATATTCAAACCTGGGCCCTGTGTATATGGAGTAGAGAGGCCACAGACCCCACATTACCACCTCTAGATCTTAGAGAACACAAGGAATTAGCCCTCGTTGCTGTAAGTGGTGGGGAGTTTGGGATGTTCCTTTCCAGAATCTATCTGGCTTGCACAGCCAGGAAAAAAAGTATTAAGCACCTTGGATGTTTATCTAGACACCGGTTCCTGGAACCTGGGTGCTCGTTGAGATGAAAGAGTGCAGTCCCCTTAGCTGCAGTTTTCCCTTCCACAGTTCCATTTATCCATGGCCAACTAAGGCCTGAAAACGTTAACTTCCAGAAACTTCCAGAAGTAAGTAATCCTGCTTTTTACTGAATAGTGTGATCCAATCCTTTTCTACCTGACTCACTCCCAACTGGGTTGAGAATGCTTCCTTTGCCCACAAGGCCCATAGTGTATGAGACTATCTTCTCCTTAGTATCGCCCATAGTGTATGAGACTATCTTCTCCTTAGTATCTGGTGGACACTTGGGCTACCAGAGAGTGTGAAGATATCACAAAACATGAGTTCATGTCACCTCTATTTTATGTAAGAGTATGGATGCTGGCAACGTGGGTACACAGAAGCGAAGCCACAAAGTACGTTCTTTGTGTAAAGGGGGAGATGTATTTGCCACTAAAACTAGAAAAAGGGCCATAAACTGTGGTTGCTGACATCTGTGTAAGAAAGGGTGTGGCATCTGTGAAACGGATAGGAGAAAGAACTCTGCTAGTTTTGTGTGACGATAAAAATACGGACACGATGCAGCATAGGGTCTTAGCCAGAGACGGATAAAACACTAAATCTGTGTTTGCATGTTTAGGAAAAGGCTTACTGCACGCAAGATTTCATACTGTGTATTTTCAGGCATCCTCTCGGGGTCTCAGAATATCCTCCCTGTAGACAGAGCAAGCCTGCTGAATTGACTACATAACTTGCAGTTTCTCCATTTACTTTCTTTCTTGGTTGTCAAGTTAACAATGCATACTATGAGGAACCCACATGAGTTTCAATGCCATTTGCTCTTATTTCCAAGGAGAGAATTGTGTGTGAAATCCCATGGCAACCTGAGAATGAAGATGTTCTATAATAAATCCACTCCCACAGTAGAGTTGGGAGGGACCAAATTCTGCAGCAATCCTGAAAGAATCCTATCCTACAGGTGGGTCAAGGACTTGGGCAGAAATTCGCTGAAGGGCCAGGGTTGAGGCTTACTAGGGAGGATGAAGAGAGGATTCTTGCCTCACAAGCATGAGGACCTGAGATCCTAGATCCTAGGGACCTGGCTTTCTACAACCCACATTGTAACCTCAGCAATGGTAAGAAGGGAGGTGGACATAGGTGGATCTCTGGAGTGCACTCACCGTCCAGACTAGCCTACAGGGTGAAATTTCCGGCCAATTAAGGACCCTGTCTCAAACAAAAATGGTGGAAGGCACCTGATGAACTACACCCAAGGTTGCTTTCTGACCTCCACACACGTGCACATGTAGTTTGTATGTGTACATACACACAAACATGCCCACACATATTTGTATACACAGACACAGAGGGGGGAAGGAAAGAGAGAAAGATTGATTTTATATCATAAGACGAGAATCTTCACTAAAATCTCCATTGAGTTCAATACCAGGAGAACTGGGGGTCATCCAGCATTACAGTGACCAGGAAAGTGTCCCTCATGAATACAAAAATTGGGATTTTCATTAAGGAGTCATTATTTTTAGTGCAAGAGGTGAATACAAGCCATGCCGAAGCCTTCCTAAGCAGTGAGTACCAGAAGAAAGGTAGATATCAGGAGAAAGTCAGAAAAGCCTCCACAAACATGCACACAGACTCACACACATGCATGCACGCACACACACACACACACACACACACACACACAACTTTATGTAAGATTGGCTAGAGCTACAGAAAGGTCTGTATGACAAAGAATAAAATAAAATAAAGATACTCCAAGCAACGTACGCAAAATAAGTGTGTTAGGCAAGAAGGCTCAGTCAGGTGCCAGGAGACACACGTCAGAGCAGATGGGCCGTCTAGAATGCAGCAAACCTCACAGGTAGAGTGCCCTGAGCTGGATACGGGTAGAAACATAAAATCACGTAACAGTTCACAAGGATGCCAGAAGGATATCAGCGGAAAGGAAGCAGCTGTAACCAGCACCTGCGTCGAAGTCCGGCAATCAACCTTGAGAAAGTTAGCGACTCCTCCGAGCGTTCACATAGGAGACTAGTGTTCTTCTTTGTCCCAGCAAGGTTCCACCACCCTCGAGAGCCCCAAATAGACACACAAGACTTATGTTAACTATGAAACTGTTAGCTGGTGGCTTGGGCTTCTTATTGGCTAGTCCTTTCTTAATTATTAACACATTTCTATTCATCTATGTGTTTCCACGTGGTCTTGGTTTGCCAGGGAACACCTTGCGTGTTCTCTCTATCCGGGCTCTACATGACGACTGTGTCTGCCTATGCTTCCCAGAATTCTCCTCATCTCCTAGCCCTACCTGTACTTCCAGTCTAGCCAATCAGCCAATCAGTTTTATTTACCAACTAATAAGAGAAACATAGACACAGAAGGGCAAGCCCCATCAGGCTGGTCTTTGGCTAGCATCCTAGGACTGCTGTGATACAGATCTGCACCGTCTCCCAAAGGCACACGAGTTAACATTTTGGCTCCCAGCTTGGTGCTATTGGAAGTGTTAGAGCCTATGAGGTGGAGCCTAGCAGTAGGTTATGGGGTCACTGGGGAGTATTAAGGCAAAGGCTCAGTAGAGCTAGGGAGAGAGAGGAACTTGCTCTGTAGAGCTGGAACAGTGTGTGGATGCTGAGGGGGCAATGCCCACTATTCCTCCCAATGCCACCCTGCAGCCAGGGGTGTGATCGCTAACGGGTTCCTTGGAGCTCTCCCTTCCCCATGCTCAGTTTGTATGCAGCGACTGCTGGATGCCTCTGCACCACGTCTCATCGTGGAGTGACTACTAAGGGACATCCTATCCCAGGGCATCTCATGCATTGCCTGACACAGCTGCTGGCATCGCCACTATCCGGAATCACCTTCCTTCCTTTGCGGGGGTCGCCTCTGAAAGCAGTATCCCAAGAGAACACTCGAATCCATCTCCGTATCAGAAATGATTTTCTTGGGAACTTGACTCCAGGGGATGGGTGTCAAGAGAGGTCTAAGGAATGACATTCTAAGGCTGGAAGCTGGCATCAACAACGAACCCGATGAGGTGACAAATGCTATCAATGCCATCAGACAAGCCCAGGGTGCTCCTGTGGTCCAACTGCTAAGGTGTTTGCTGATGGTGAGCAGGGGAGTGGTCCAGTCACAGGAGATGCCCTGGGGAATCTCCAGTGTTTGGGAGTCCTGGGGAGCATAGGCATTGTAAGAGTGGTGGATCCGGATGGCTTTTCCTCAGTACTTCAGCTGAGCTAAAGAGAGTTGCTAAGAGCCTGAGGGTGACTAATCGCCAGTTTTAGGTAGAGTGCCCAATGAGCTGCCTGGAAAATTTTTTTTACAAGTTTCATCCCTTGCATCCAAAGACCAAAACAATCTAAGAGTTGGGCCCCACCATTGAGTCCAATGGTTGAGGATTTCAGAGAAGATTTGGCTCATCCTGGCAAGCCCTTTGCACAGGCAGCAGAGGTCTGGTTCAGGAGGACTTGGGTACTGAGCCTTGAGATGGACATGTGCTGCACTTGTTGCTGACAGAACAGTCCCTGATGTGAGTGTCCTGGAAGCCTCCCCTTTCTCTTATTGGCTAGCAGACCAAAATCTAGTCATGTTCCAATTTAGCCCAGCTGTGTCCATGAGGGACTGGTGACCAGAATTGTACAGGGTGAAGGAACTTCAGGATGTAGCCCATGGCACTAACGGGAACCACTGGGATTTGTATAGCATTTGATTCCAGGGACATAAGAGAGCTGGGGGTACCATTACACACTGTTCAGTGACGAAGGACCTGGTGCCCTTGTGATGACGTGGACATAGAGATAACCTCCTGCTGGGAGGCTTTCGGAGGCTTAGACCTGACCCACACTATGATGTGATGGTACTCAAACACTGTGGCATTGACAGACGATTGAATTAAGCAGCCCTGAGGTATGTGTGTGTTACAGAGGCTGTGCCAGGTAGGGTGAGTCCTGGGACACGCCACCAGAGCCCACTTCAAGAACGCATTTGCTCCCCCAGCTGTCTGGCATCCTGCCAGTCCACAAAGCTCAGCCAGCTGTTCTCTGTGGAGACTGTCCTTGGCCAGACAGAGGTGCCTTCCCCTTGGCCCTATCCCCTTCCCAGAATACACACCAAGTAGGAAAATGAAGGTTGTGGGAAACCAGGTGAGCCCTTTAAAGTCTTTATTTGGGGAAGGAAGAGATGGCTCAATGATCAAAGGTGTGTAGTCTTCATACAAAGGACACCAATCCTGGTCTTCACAGCCAAACCAAGCAGTTCATGACTACCTGTGACTCCAGCTTCAGGGATGCAACACATTCTTCTGGTTTCTTTGAGCTCCTACACACACACACACACACACACACACACACACACACACACACACACGCACACACACACACACCTACATATGAGTCACACACGTGCACACACACCCCTATATTCACACACAGGTACCTACACACACCCCTATACACATACCTACACACACATCCCTACACACATACACCTACAAACACCAACACACACTCACACACCACTACACATACATCCCTGCACACATACCTCTACACACACCTACACTCCATCACACACACCCCTACACACACATACACACACACACCTTCAAAAGATCTTATTTCAACATCTGCAAAATTATGCATATGCTCTAGATTTCTGTGTCCTTTTCCCTAAATAATTCTCTGCGGAGTTTTGTTGTTTCTCTCTCCTGTGGCCTCAGGGGTCAATTAAATTTGCTATCACATCTTCTTAAAACAAAGAAAAGAAAATGTTCCCAAGAAGAGAGTTGTTAGGATAAGCCTTTCCCCTTGAACAGGAAATGCTGAGTGAATTCAGGGCTGGTGTTCTAAGCTCAGGCGGGCATTCTCCCTTCCCAGGGTGAAGGCTGTTTACACACTGCCCAAGAAGTAAGAAAACCTCTCTTCTGTGCCGCTTGTCCTTGAAGACGTTGCCCGAGTGCTTCTGTGTCTCTCTCCCCAGTCTGCTCAAAGGCACGGTTTGAAATGAGGGCTGACTTCTCTGTTCCCTCTATTCACCACAGGGCAGTGTCAGTCAGCACTGTCTATCCAGGTAGAGATTCAAGGAAGCGTGGAGGACAGCGGTTCTCTGCAGCAGGCAGGCACACTTACCAGGTTCTCAGTGAGCACTGGCTCTCCATCATTAGACCAAGATGAATTAGGGATCCAGCTGGAAATGTGTAAGTACTGGTTACTTGTGGCGCGTCCTTGGGACACTCCAAGATAAAAGAAACCCTGTATCTTGGTCTCATTTCCTGATGTTGTGATAATACGCCCTGTCAGAAGTAACACACAGTTCCGGGTATAGTTCATCATTGTGGGGAAATCAAGGAAGGAACTTACATTCACAGTCAGGAGCAGAAAGCATTGTGTGTGTTTGCTGGTGCTTAGTTGACTTTTTCCATTCTTACACAACCCATAGTCCCCTGCCTAGGGAATAGTGTCACCCACAGTCTGCCCACTGATCAAGACAATCTCCCGCAGTAGACGTGCCTGCAGGCCAACCTAATCTAAATAGTTCTTCATTAAGACTCGCTTTTCAGACGATGCTAGGGATGCAGTTGACAGTTACCACCAGCCTCCACGTCCTGAAATTGCCAGGGCAGTCATGTGATGCTCACACCAAGCGACGATAGCTCACTTTTGGCAGGGAGTCTCAGGATTCTTTTGAGGGGGTGTTCCTCTTGTAGAAAGCAAACTCAGGCTCAAGCGCACACTCACTCTGGTTCTTCCAGGCTCAGAAGCAGCTGCCACACTGGGTGCAGGACATTCCAGAGTTTTCACCTTGACAGCCATGCCCCCTGGGTGGCTTCTCTGTCAGGGCGGGAACTGGCCCCACGCAGGCTGCTGGAGGTCTCTTCTTGCCGATCACTCTGCGCTGGCTGTTACGGCAGTGCACAATTTCCCCCAGCTACTGAACTCATGCAGATCGGGGCAAGGTCTCTTCACTTCTGTCTTTTCTTCCTCTGTCGCAGCAAGCAGAGTCTCCTGAGACGGAGAACATTTGTTTTCTCAGCCCACTAACTCCAACTACAGTACATTTCCTTCTTATCATCGTTATTTAGTCTGTAATTATTCCAGTCTACTAACTCCAGCAGAGGTTGGGGAGAGCCGTGTCTACAGAGCATAAATCACTGACTTTGGGCCCTTCATTGTCATTAATAAGCTCAGGACATGGAAGTCCCCATGGGTCATCTCCCTCAAACGCCATGGACATTGATTTTATAACCCAGCGAGGAAAAGGGAGGCTAGGCTGCGGGCAAGGACTTTGCCATGAAGATCAGAAGTTTCATTTAAACCCATGGTGATTGCAGCTTCGATCTCTTTGCTTGTCCTAAAAGGGCTCATAGCAGGCTAATTTGGCTGAGTGGTGTAAGACCGCCATCTACAATGCTTGAAGAAATGAAACTCTAATTGGGCACAAACACACCCATTTCCAGGACTCACCGTGCACTCTTTCTGCTGATTCTTAACTCTGTTGGAACTCACAGGGAATCCACCTACAAGGCCGATTCTGGGACCATACCATCCCCAAACACCTGGCTTTTTCTTCACCGTGTAGGACTATCTTTCATTGACCACTGAACGGCAATTGTCAATGGCACATATGGGGGGTGGTAAGGTGTAGTAGCTTGCAGAGCACACTGCCACTGCCACTACACTATGCCCAATTTTATGTGCATATGCCCCGAAGAGTCACTGCAGAACCCTGGTCCCCACCATCAGGGAGTCAAGGCAGAGAGTTGCAACAAAGCCCCGGCCATGCAGAAAACGGGACAAGAGCTGTGTGACCACCACAGCAAAATGTTCGCTTGGCCGAAAAGTCTGCATCTCTCCTTGGCGACATAAGAAGCCCTGCGCCGTCTAAAGCAGGCTGTTGTGGGCGTGAGGACGCTGGCATGGAGACCTTTTGAAGGCTGTGACTTAGTTTTGAGTTGGCAACCCATATTAGGGGAAGGCAGCCTACAGTGCGCCTGCCGGGCTCCATGAAAGTCATTTACATGCGCTCTTTAGAAGTGTCCCTCTCTCGCCAGCCCTTGGGGATGTCACAGATGGCAAAGAGGGAAGGTCCCTGAACCCCAACATCTGGTCAAATGGTTCCACATAAGGAAGGAGAATTAAATCTCTTACAGGAGTCTGTTAAATACCCGTCCTAGATCTTCCATCCCCTTTTCTTTAGGAACAATTATCTTGACATTTTAGACAGATCTGGAAAACATTCAATATCTAAGAATAGCTGGCTCAGGGTCACATGATAACACGGATAGCTCCATATTTGAGGCTACTGAGTAAGAAGAGAGACTAGGGGAGAGGATGAAAGGAAATTCAACAGGGAGGAAAGGGAGGCCACAAAACAGCCGAGTCACTGTTTTATTTTATTCTCCATTTCATATCCTCTCTAAATGAAGATTTTTTAATTCATTGGGTCTGCCGGTAGAAACCAGTTAAAAAAGAAAAAGACTCCCACCAGAGCCGCAGATAAATGGCAAAGCTAATAGAGGCCCAGGGACAGCCTTGTCAGAATCGCACAGCTTGCCGTTCCACATATAGTATCTTGAAAAATCTTTACTGCCTTCAAAGATACAGCCCTTGGCACTCAGCACCATGCCTCCAAGTTTAGAATGTGGACCTCCATATTTATGTTCCCCAGATGGTGGGATTTATAAACGCACCGTGGGGTGCTATTGAAATTAATAATTTAATTCATTTCAGTGATGGCACCGTGATTGCTAGTCATTATGGCAGTAGCAGTTAGCGCAGCCTCTTGGTCCTGGGATGTAGCTGAAGGGTAATATCAGCTCGAGTAATTCTCTGTCATCTGATTTCAAATGCCGTCAATCCCTCCTGAATGGGGAGTCGCCAAAAGTTTTTGGAAGGAAAACGAAGCCGGCATCCACATTAGTTAGATAAAGGTGGCTTCGATTTATGTGATTTCAAAAGTTTAAAAATCCGTTCTCCGAGGAACGGCGGAGGGATGCGGGGTTGTTTTGCCGGGAGAGGGAAAAGATTGGAAGGGAGCTCCACCGCCAGCACCCTTGAGGGCACATCTCTCACTCTCTGTCTCTGAAGACTCTACGCCCAAATAATGGAGAATTAACCACGCTGTTATCTTGCATCCCGCTTGTCTGCCTACCAAGGGAATATCCTGGCCGTTGGGCTGGATGACTTCTAAGTCCCTTCCAAGAGGTGCTCAGAGATTCCTGGAGTCTGTGGCTGTGCGAGTGGGGGAGGGAGGGTAGAGAGTGACTAAACTTCCTCAAGGGAAGTGCGTGTTTCTCTCAGCCTAATGACCCGAAGCCTAAACGTGCAAGAGGGAAAGGAACTGGGCAACTTGCACACACGAGCACCGCCAACGCTAAGGAGCCCCGAAGCCCTCCTCAGGCGGCTGTAACTGCCTCAGATTTACACAGCTCCGCTTCTTCCCTGGGAAGCCTGGACCGTGTTTCTTCCATATTTCCATCATAACCCTCAGACATTTCCTTAATCACGGGAGGCAGGCGGGTCTGCAATACAGATGCCCACCCGAAAGCTGAAGAAGCTTAGTGGGTGAATGAGTCTGAAGGAGGGTGGGGAGTTGCTCTGTTCTACCTAGCTTTTGTTCCACACGTCAGGGCCCCCCCCGGGGGGGGCTGTACCACATCTGTCTGACCCCCAGGGTCTGAATGAGAGCCTGAGCAGTCTGAAGACAGTTTACTGAGGGCATTGATTGTGTGCCCGCTCCGCCCCCCAGATTTGTTGACATCACCTCATGGTAGAGGGCAGCAAGGGAAGCGTGAAACTGTCAAGTGACCGTGCAGGACAGGGGGCCAAAGAGACTACATGAAGCCAGCTTCAGGGACTCACGGCAGCCATCTTTGCAGACTACTCCAGGCCCCGTGAGAAGCACTGCCAACTCCTCTGAAGGCAGCTCCCCGCCCCGAACCCTGAAGACCACACACCACTTCTCAGATGTCCCCTCCCCACCACACATACAGAGGACAGACAGTCCCCAAACAGGCAGAGCCGCAGCAGAAGCTAGAAACAGAGCGGGCATGTTTAATCAGCTAGGACTCAGGATTGAAGAGTTAACTGGAATACACAAAGAATGCTGCATCTGGGATTGTGCACAGGACGCCTTGCAGCTGGGGCTACAAGAACATCCGTCACCATTCAAGAGAAGGGGAATTTACCAATGGAAATCCAATGGAAATTTAGAAGCTGTCGAGCCCACCTCTGCCCACTTGGACCCAGAGCAGTAGCCTTTCTCTAGGATGCCAATGTCTTGGGGTCAAGGTCAAGGTTCAGTGCCGTAGGAATGGCCTACCAGAGGGAATGGAGAGAGAAGGGCCATCCTGTGGTGTGTCAAGGGCTGTTGTCACAGGGCGTGGGGAGCGTTCCTAGTCAAAGACCCCAGGGAAGGGCCGGGTGAAGAAAGCTAGCGGCCTATCTACTTGTTCCACACTAGTTTCACAGAATACTTTTAAGAGCCGTGGGCTTGAAGAGACAACAACAAGAATGCACCCTGTCGTGTTTTAGGGACTGCAGAAAACACCTTTCATGGTCTTAGTGCAGACAGCTGGGCAGGTGGCCTTGCCGTTGTTATGACGGAGGTGAACATCACAAACAAGAAGCTCGAGACTCTTCTTCATCCCCTGGGTCAGGGGTCGGTTACCTCATTTCCTGCTCTCCAGGCATCTGGTACCATTCAGTGGTGCTTCTCGCTCCCCGCACTCCGTTCAAGGCTGTGTGCCTGGCTCGACCCTGGTACCCACAGGAAATGCTTAGTAAGCAAGTGTAACTGAATTGTCTTGCCTGATGTAGAGCCGTATAGAAGTGGTGTCATAAGAGCTAATGCTCTGAAGGCCGAGACAGGAGGATCTCACCTTCCAGGCCAGCCTACTTGGGCTATATAGTTAAAGCCTATCTCAAAAACAAAGGAGGGATGTTGGGGAGACGACCTAGCTGATAAAATACTTGCCATGCAAACATGAAGGCCCACGTTTGGTTCCTCATCACACACAAAACAAACAATGGCAATATGTACCTACAATATCAGTGCTATGGAGACAGAGACAGGAGGACTCCTGGGGCTTGCTGACTGGGTATTCCAAGGGGGTGGGTGAGAGACCTTGCCTTGAAAAAATAAGATGGAGAACTCTGGGCTCAATACATATGGTATTTACACACCCATGAACACACACACATACACACACACACACACACACACACAAGATGTGTCTCTCTGGGGGTGGAGACACTAACTGTTCTTTCCATCTCTCACATCAGCCATTGCTGTCAGAGACACTTTTCAGATCAGTGCCCCACCCTTGAGGATACCTGAGTGGCCACCACTCCGTGGAAGAGGGAGTCTAGGACTGGAGTCCAAGAGTCAGGCCCTAATTCTCATACTTCACAGTCTCAGAACAGAATGCTCCATCTGGTCTCAGATGCTCCGTACAGTGACTCAGAGAAAGGAAAGTGGATTTAAAAGCCAGATCCAACTTTTGCAAAGTAAAGACCCTTAGGCAAGCTGCTTAACTCTCCTGCCCCTGACTTTTCAACTCTAATGTAAGGGCAATGTGAGAACTGAGGCTAGCCCTCAGTTGGTTCAAATGCCTCACTTCACAGACCGCCTGGCTCAGAGAAGCCAATCAAACACAGGTCTGTTACTTTCCTGTAGAAGACCCTTAAGCCGCTCCTCCCTGTAGGACGGTTTGAAGCTCCAAGGAGGGTACGGCCGGCTGACAGAGCTCTGGAAATGGTGGGGTGATGGCTCAGCAGTTAAAACATTTGCTACTCAAACACAAGGACCCAAGTTCTGATGCCCATGACCACACACAATAAATGCCAGGTGGGAGTGGAAGTCACTAGTAATGTCAGCCTTAGAAGGTAGAGCCTGGAGCTTCCCACAGACTAGTAGACTGGCCATATTGGCAAGCTCGGGGTTTGATAGCGAGACCCTGACTCAGTGAATGAAGTGGGAGAAAAGAAGGATGGTTTTCAACATCAATCTCTGGCCTTCATCTGCATGCACACACAATAGATAAATAGAAACACACACATGTGCGCGCGTGCGCACGTGCACACACTCACACACACACACACACACACACAGAGATCAAAGCTCTCTGAAAACTGCAAAGTGCTCTAGATTAGCAATGTGGTCCGATGGGAACGAGATGGGTGGAGCTCCCAGGGTGGCAGGGAGATGACAGGATGGATCTGGTTTATAGCTGTGCTCTGGTTCAGGAGAAGAGTTGACCTTTAGAACCCAAATGCAATGAAAACAAGGAGACTGGTCCGGTTACCACCGTGGTCTCACTCCGGTGGCAGATGCTCGCTGGTGGCTGTGAAGATGGATGCTGGCTGGTTCTTTCTTGTGGCCTCCTGCTGAGCATGCCAGGCCCAGGAAAGAATCTTGGATGTGCATTCCTTCCCAGCTGTGCCTCCTGGGCTGCCTTTCCATACACAGGCTTCATGGGGCTCTGGAGACAAACACGTTCACGAAAATCTCCGCTTCTTCCTCAGTCACTGGCCTGTTATGGAAGAAAGGCCTCAGAAATCATCCAGACGGAAGAATATTTGTACAACCCAGAATTTCTAAGCTTGATTAGACAGAAAGACTTTCCCGTTACTCGAAATCCACGAGCGCACGGTTAATAGCAGGTAAAACAACGACGTGTGGAAACAGGAGTCTAGGAAAAGGTTGGCCCATCCACCCTCGTCCCTGCCATGTTGTACTGAGGCTACAACCTTTCCACAGCAGAACAGGGTTGCTGGGAAGCAGTGGCATCGCAGCCTCGCCTAGATCTTTTTGTGTGTCCCTCCATCGTCGTGGTGGACCCCGGATGCTACTCTGGGGTGAGGCAGAGATCATGTGTGTCTTTTTGGTCCACAGATCATCTACACCCGCCTCATGTTCCTGAAGAGGGCCCATCCTGAAGAGGTCTGCGCTGCCCCACACATGGGCAGTGAGCAGGGAGAAAACAGGGGTGCCCTGAAAGTTGACCCACAGCACTTGTTCCTTCCTGCCTTCTCAGACCGTTCCAGACCAAAGCAGTTGGTAAGCACCGCCATGGAGAGAGCTGGCTTCTGCAAAGGTGGGCAGGGTTCTCTGAATTCACTTGTCTGTGCGCAGCCCTGGCTCACAGAGTAAAGCGTAAATGGTGCCGTAGAAATCACACAGGCTGACAGGGCACGGGCCTTGCATCCTTTCCAGCCCCCTGCACGCCCGCACATGCGCGCACACACACACACACACACGCTCATTCTTCTATTTATTCCCTCCGCCATTCATATTCATTGGCACCGTCCTTCCCTCCCAGCGATCATCCACCCCATTGTCTTCTCGCCACACCATTCAATCCAAGACAATCGCGTCTTATCCACTGTGTGCCAGGCACCGAGCTTAGAGTCATCTGTTCTCGGAGTCATCTTGGAGCGGAGTCATCTTGGATTCTGCCCTCTCGTGCACAGCATCTGACTGAGCACAAAGCCCTCTCCACTCTGCCTCCGAAGTAGCACCTAAATATCACCCACCTCTTCCCTGACTGCCCTTCTTGTGGTTTGTCATCCAGAGAACTGCGGCAGCCTTCAGCCTGCCAGCCCCCAGCACTGACTCCGACCCAAATCAGGTCACGCACGGGATTGACACAAACAAGTAATACAAAATCTTGAGTCATTGGGTGCCATCTACACACAGGTCAGAGCCCCAATATCACATAGCAGAAGGAAGGGCCCCAAGTACTCCAGCCTCTGACATCCTTTCCAATCCTTAGTTTCTAGGACCCTTGCCTTCTCCTTCCTCAACAAGGCTGGCTCTAGCTTACTATGGTAACACAGATGTGTCCCAAACAAGAGTCCACCATGGGCATTAAACATGTAAAGAGATACATGGATGGGCAGATAAAAGAGTAGAGGCATTAGAATGGTCACCCCAATGGACACTTTTGCCTTCCTTTGGGACCAGGCAAATGGTCAACCACAAACTCAGGATAGAAAATGGGAAAATTCCAGAAGTTTTACATTGTATCCTGCCCTGAGTGTCATCTGAGGCTGTCAGTCATCCTTTGTCCTATGTAGCCACTCATTGTGTGATTCTCTTCAGTCACTCAGTATCTGGCTCAGTGTCCCATCAACTGCTGCCGTATAACAATCCTCTCAGGCTACTAACTCTTATTTTACTTAACCATGGTCCCAAAGTACAAATGAATGACACTGGGCATTGAGACATCACAAGGGGAAGCCATAAGGAAAAAAAATCTTATGCTTGGGTTGCTAAGACCATCGAGTTATCACTGTCAAACTTTTAAAAGTATGATTGCTTTGTAAGTTGAGTGTTATATATTTATACCAGTGTAGGGGTATAGCGTACCTGTAGGGTTTGGCTTCACACGGATCTCATGCATCCATTGAGGGTCTCAGAATATGTACAAGATCAGCTCAGGAGGGACAGCTTAGCTTTCTAAAGGCAGTTGTGGTGAACTGTCACAAGCCACACAGTAAAGTCATTGTGATGTAACCTTGCAAGTTTGAAACCCATCAGCAGAGCTGGGGTGCTTCCGGGAACTCGGTGGAGGGAATCTTCTTCCCTCTTTCCTGCTTCTCAGGGACACCTGCATTTCTGTTCCCCTCCATCTCCATCATGCTAACCTCAGCCTCCATCACCACATTGGCCCTCCCAGATCTCTCTCCTAAGGACTCTTGCAATGACTTCTCTGTGTCATGTAGGCAGTTCTTCCCATCTCATAACCCTCAATCACATCTGTAAAGTCCCCGTTGCCATGGGAGACGCATGAGCACAGAGGTGGACCCTGGGATGTGACATCTTTGGGCAGACATTATTCAACTCTCTTCTGTGAGTGAATGCATCACTTTACATGAGCAAAGGACAAGTGTCCTAAAAGTAAAAATACCAGATGAGATGAGCTCAATCTCTGGCTAGAAAAACAGGGGGAAGCTTCACAATGGGGTAATTCTGTCTGCGTGGAAAGAGAGAGAGACAGAGAGAGAGAGAGAGAGAGAAAGAGAGAGAGAGAGACAGAGACAGAGACAGAGAGGAGGAGAGACAGACAGAAACAGAGACAGAAAGAGATAAAGATAGAGAGAGAGAGAGAGAGAGAGAGAGAGAGAGAGAGAGAGAGAGAGAGAGAGAGAGAGAGAGATCAGGAATTCTGAGGGGGTGGAAGGGATGAGCAGACACCACCTTTCTGAGTGGAGGGTGGAGCATCACTGAATTCAAGGAGATGCAGTGGCAAGGACATGGGCGTGACTGAGGCATGAGGTCCTCGGTTCAGTGGGGCAGGAGCTGGCGTGCCATGTTGATGACTGGAGTTTCATGTGACTTCTGTGGGGGAAGCAGGAGGAGCAACATGGATGTGACATGGCCATCCTCTGAACAGCACTGTCCACTAAATGTCCTGCGATGATGGAAACGTCTTTTCTCTGCAGCAGCGTTCAGTAGGAGAAACTCCTGGCCTTGTGGGCAATTAGTCACAGTGGTCTGAGTGAATGAGAGCCAGAACCGTGTGTGTGTGTGTGTGTGTGTGTGTGTGTGTGTGTGTGTGTGTGTGTGATGTGTGATATATGTGTGATGTGTGTGTGTGGGGCACGTGTGTTCGAGCCTGTACATGTGCATGCATGTGATATGCATGAGTGTGGCTTCACACTTGCTGTGACACACAGGTGTCGGTCCTCACCTTCCATCTTGCTAAGCCCGGGCTTCTCTCACCACTGCACACGTCGCCTCAGCTAGCCCTGGAGTTCCTGGGTTCTCCTGTCTCTGCCTCCCATCTCCCTGCAGGAACACTGGGTCACGGATACACAAAACCAATCCAGGTTCTTTACACGGGCTCTGGGGATTTGAACACAGGTCCTCATGTTTGCACAGCAGGCACCTTACCCACTGAGGTACCTCCTCAGCGTCTGAGAAACTGCCCTTTAATGAGGTCCAGTTTAAATTTCTCTGTGCATCTTGAGTGGTGGAAGGCTCAGGAGAAATCATGAGCTTGGGCAGTGTCACTCAAGGAAGGACGTCCATTATAGATGGACAGTGGACATGTGGGAGATGAAGCAAGGACCCCAGAGCACTGCCCAGATGAGCTATTGTCAGAGTCTAAACAAACAGCGGGAGACTCAGTAATGTCCAGGTTAGCAAGGCAAGTTAAAGTGGGTGTCGGAGAGCAGCTTGGCCGATTTAGTCAGTCCTGATTCACACTAGGGCAAGTGCCAGGTTCTCACCTGGATGGCAGAACGATGCTGCCATCCAACAGAAGGTTCAGAGCTTCACAACACCATTTTGACTTATTTTGAGGTAACGTGGACCCATTCCAAGTGCATACAGAACCCAGGAGGAGGGTACCAGAAGCTGATGATTAGTTTGAAAGCCCTCAGAACCTGGGTGGTAGCTGAGTTCATGGAGGGCGCGGTTTTGCCCAAGACTTCCTGAGCAAGAAGCACAGAGAAGCAGATGGGACCACAGAAGACGCCAGCGTGATGACTGGGAAGGACACAGCACAAGAAGAGTAGGAGAGGTGGAGGGTGTGTAGTCCCAGGGAGAAACCACGCCCAGGAGACAAGCCAGGCTCTCCTGGGGGTGTCAAACGCAGCAACAATCAGTGACAGCCGAGTGGCCAGAAACCCGAGATGGCACCTTGGCAAAACACGTTTTGCGGCATGGGGTTTAGTGAGAGGTGAGCAGAGCGGACGCCACGGGTCCCTGGCAAGCGTGAGAAGAACGTGGATGACGCTTGGCCCTGAGGGTTAACTCTTGTCTCCATGAGCCTGATGGTGAGCGTAGGCTACGGGAGCACACAGCTAACAGGCGGGGCACACTCACTTGCAGACTGAGGGACAGGAGCCTGGACCACAGGGACGGGAACACAAGACAGAGTGGGGAGAGGGGGAAAAGGCGCTTTGGTTTCCTATAAGATGAAAACAAACTAAACGTATATGAAGGTTCAATCCTATTAAGCTGTATTTGAAAAAAATGCGTGTGTGTACACAGCAGTTGAGTCTAATGCAAGCTGTAGGCTTCTGCAAAGGTTGTTATCAGTACATTCCCCATCCAGGCCATTTCGGGTGTGCAGATTTAATTAAAGCGTGTCTGGAACTTCTGTCAGAACCCCTGACACACCAGAGCCCAACTGATGATACCTCTGGGGTTCTGAGAACCAGCCTCTAGGCTGGATGGATTCTGAGGTCAGGACTGATTCCTGCCCAAACAACTTTGCAGGGGTCACATGGAGGAGGTCACTGGAGATGAAGGCAAAGTCCACTTTGCCACACAGTCTCTCACCCCATTGCTCCACCCCTGCTCCCAATGCCACACACATAACCATGCATGCACACACATGTAACCATGCACACACAGTCATGCAGACATAACCACATACACACATAATCACGAAACACACACATAGCCAAGCATACACATGTACTCACACACACATAACCATGCACACACACACATACACACAAACCCATAATCATGAATATACACACACACATAATGATGCATACATACATATAATCATGAACACACACATAACCCTGCACATACACACACACATATTTACACATATACGCACTAACCTGTAATCATTCACACACACAAACATGCACACTCATGCCTCCCCCATGCATGCACCCCCACAAGTCACCCCAGGCAAGCAAGTACACATACATGTACACACGCATATAGACATACCTGTGCATTCTCTCTCCCTCGCACACGTGACGTCTTCACATCACATAAGGACCCCAGAGCATGGATCCCATTTCCCTCACCTCCCACCTCGAGTCTCCACAGTCATCACTGGGCAGCCAGCTTAGAGCTGTCTCAAGAAGAGACCTCAGGCAGAGACAGGGAAGGTCCCTTGGAGAGGAGGCAGCAGGAGGAGACAGGAGAAGAATTTGGGAGAAAGAGAACAGGAGCTTTGCAGAGATACACAGGGGAGAGGAAGGAACACAGGGTATGAGAGAGCCTGGGCATTTGCTGCTCGTCTTCCTGGCCACGTGTTGGGCCTAGGGGGTATCAAACTCACAGCTGAGATGTCGGTCCATGGGAGGGGCCCCTCCAGACCATCACTTTGTAGGCCCTCAGGAGGGGAGAAGAGGAGGTAAAGGAGGGGAGGGAAAGGTGGAGGGGTGTTGGGGGAAGTCCTGTGCATTTGTCAATAAAGTACTGTTGAGCCTATAGGGAACCAAGATAGGAGGGACTAGGAATCCAGGAGGATTCTGGGAAGGAGAAACACAAGAGTCGACATGTAACGCCATGGGCGTAGGAAGCCCGGAACCATTCTCTGGTAAGAGACATACTTAGATTAACAATTATGGGGTAATTACTTAAGTCAGAGGTAGCCAGTAAGAAACAAGCAAGGCCAACAGCTTCATAATTAATATAGCCTCCTGTGTGTTTATTTGGGACTGATGCGGATCTAGAACCAGGCGAGCGGAATGGTTTCTCACAAGGAAAAGCTTCTCTTAACAGAGGAGGAGCAGAGAGCCAGCATTTCACTGTCCCTCACACACCCCCAGCGCCAGCCCACGTTCCCAGTTGATGCTGGGGCTGCCAATCTGTTGGACGTCTATGTGACTGTCCCGGAAGCTTTACTTTCTTTATTGGAGCCCTGAGTGGTGGCAATCTGGCCCTGACAGTTAAGTCAGCACCAAAGGGGGAAGACAGAGGACCAGCAACTGGCAAAGGCGGAATCTAGTCCTGTGTCCCCAAGGAAGGGATCCATTCAGACACATTCTTATTTAAATGTGTGTGTGTATGTATTTATATATATGGTGTGTGTACATGTACATATACATATACATGGAAAAATTAACTTACACCCAGAAGAGAAAGTTCATCCATTGCTTTATATTTCCAGTGGGGAATATAATACAGCCCAGAGATGCTTGAAGTTCTAAGAGGCTGGAGGCCAGGTCCAACTGTCCATCTAGATCCCTTTCCATTGTATCAGAGGTCCCCACTCCTCCTCGGAGGTGTTCTGGGAAAGGGGTTGAGTAGAAGGAATCCCAGTAGAGTGGGGGCTTTCCCACCCATTCAGCTACATTCAGCACACACACACACACACACTCACGCACGCATGCGCGCACGCATGCACGCACGCATGCACACACACACCTAATATTTCATTTGAAGAAAGTTTCTATTATAGAAACTGACTTTTTAGCACCATTCACTTCTGCTGTCCATAGATTTTGTGCACAGCAGGCTCTAGTCTACAGACATGTTGTTGAGTACAGAGGGATGTTTTTCAATATGAAATTATTTGGCAATGATAAGAGACGGTGTGAGTGATTGGCATAGGTAGGGATGACATGCCACGGCAGGTGGACTTCCCTGAAACGTGAACAATGCTGTTCTTTCCCCAAGGACCTTGTTAGACCAAAGCTTTCCAGATCCCACATCGGGAGTCACTCATTCAGAAGGTGTGGGTGAAGTCCAAGAATTTGCATTTTTCTTTTCTTGTGTGTTTGTGTGTGTGTCAGAGAGCAAGAGAGAGAGTGTGTGTGAGAGTGTGTGCATTTGTGTGAGTGTGTGTGTGAGAGTGTGTATGTGTGTGTGTGAGTGTGTGTGAGAGTCTGTGAGTGTGTGTGAGTGTGTATGTGTGTATGTGTGTGTGAGAGTGTGTATGTGTGTGAGTGTGTATGTGTGTGAGTGTGTATGTGTGAGTGTGAGAGTGTGTGTGTGTGAGAGTGTGTATGTGTGTGAGTGTGTATGTGTGTGAGTGTGTATGTGTGTGAGTGTGTATGTGTGAGTGTGAGAGTGTGTGTGTGAGTGTGTGTGTGTGTGTGTGTGTGTGTGTACGTCAGAGGGCAGTTTGCAGGAGGTGGTTGTCTCCCACCATGTGGGACCTGGAGTCGGGTCATCAGGCTTTGTTGACCACAGGCATCTTTACCAGCTGCTCAGTCTTTCTGGCCCAAGAATTTGCATTTCTAATGATCTCCCTGGTAATAATATTGCAACTGGCCCAGGGTCCGCACTTTGAGAACTGCAGCATGGAGTCTAGACTGCTGAGTCTGCATGAGACCCCCTGGATCCTTCACATTAGATCCCTGCTGTCAATCAAGTAAGGCTTCTCTCAAGCAGATATTTTACAGCCAGAGAGCAGAGCATCCCAGTGTCTCAGGACCTGGAGTAGCACCTATAATGCTAACCAGTAGGCCTGACCTCGGTGAGAGGAAAGGGTAGCAGAGGAGCACCATGTACTTAATGTTTTCTTTGCCACATCAAACATCTGCTGCCTGATGTCTCAGCGTCATGCAGATGTGGTGGCTGGTGTTGGGGAGGGACAGACTGCCTGTGTTTACAGAGGTTTCACAGTCACTCATCCATTTAAAAGTCATCTATAAACATCGGGGTTTGTGGGAGAGCAAACTGTGTTCTCCTTCCTTGTACAAGTATTTATAGATGCCCACCATATGCCGGGCACCATGCCAGGCACTAGGGGAAAGACACGTGTTTGTCACCATCAGCCAGGGAGGAAACAGGAAGTGAGATAAGAGCTAATGGAAGTATATGGAAACTTCTATGGAGGAGCAATGCTTTGTGTTGGTAGACAGAAACTCTGTTGTGGGTGGTGGGGTTTGGGCCTGCTGGTGAGACCAGAAGTGTGCAGAAGCCTAGCTCAGAGCTGTAGTCTGGGCCTCCCTAGCTGTCATGACTGTGAACAAGTTCTCCATGGACAGGGGCAATTATGGGATGAGGAGGAGGAAGGGGCAGCCAGGAAGACTGAGGCTGACTTTGGGCCAGTAGAAACGTACATACGGTAGTAAATGACACCAAAAACACTTGGATATTTCTGTTCTAGACAGTTTTATTTACGTGAAACAAGATCTCTTCAGTGATTCAGTCAACATGCCCTGTGGGAAAGAGACAACATGCCAGATTACTTGCCGCAGCCTAGCTTATGCTTCCCGGTTAGAATCCAGCCTCCCCTGGGGATTTTTACATATTGTAGTGTCTTACAGCAAGGAGAAGGTTGCTCTTCACAGACAGCTCCAAACTCTGACTCACATCGTCCCTAAGCGTTTTCTCCTGAGACCATTAGTTTTCAGTCACTTAGTAGGACATTGGATGGTGGAGCACGCGAAGCAGTAAGCCAGTTCCCATCATTTGGCTGGTGGCCAACAGAGCTGACAGAGTCTTACTCACACCCACACGCACATGTGCATGTACATATTCATGCACACACGTTCACACACTCATTCACATGCATACTCTGGTGCACATGCATGCACAGTCACAAGCATATTCACGCACATACATGTGTTCTCAAGCACTCGTGTACTCATGGTCACACTCACATACCCATGACATGCACACTCATGTACATGGGCACTCACATGCACACACTTGCACACACACAGACATCCTCACCCACTCAGTGAACACACACACACACACACACACACACTTGCTTTCCCGATTCTCCGTTGTTTTTCACCTCTCTTTCTGCCTGTAGGGTATAATTTCAAATACAGCTGTCATGAGCTTTTACAGGCTTGAGTAAAAACCACTGCTCAGCCCCTCGGAGAACACCTTCCCTCACACCAGTACACCAGAGTGGTGTAACTCACAGGGTGTGCCTTAGAGTGGGGTCCCTACACTCTCTGAGGTCACTCCATAGTGAGATCCTGTCTCAAAACAAACCCAGTGATTGGAATGGGGTACGGGTGGTGGTCACAACATCAAGGGTGCGTTTATTTTCCATGAAGCACACATCAAAGCTGGGAAACAAATGGCTCTTGAAGCACAGCAGAGAATCACCAAGATGAATGACTGCAGTGGATGACTGCAGTGGGTGACCACAGTGGATGACTGCAGTGGGTGACCGCAGTGGATGACTGCAGTGGACGACCACAGTGGACGACTGCAGCAAGTGACTGCAGTGGATGACTGCAGTGGGTGACCACAGTGGATGACTGCAGTGGACGACCGCAGTGGACGACTGCAGCAAGTGACTGCAGCGAGTGACTGCAGTGGATGACCGCAGTGGATGACTGCAGTGGATGACCGCAGTGGATGACTGCAGTGGACGATCGCAGTGGATGACTGCAGTGGATGACTGCAGTGGACGACCGCAGTGGACGACTGCAGTGAATGACCACAGTGGATGACCGCAGTGGATGACTGCAGTGGGTGACCGCAGTGGATGACCACAGTGGGTGACCACAGTGAACGACCACAGTGGATGACCGCAGTGGATGACCACAGTGGATGACTGCAGTGGATGACCACAGTGGATGACTGCAGTGGACGACCGCAGTGGACGACTGCAGCGAGTGACTGCAGTGGATGACCGCAGTGGATGACTGCAGTGGATGACCGCAGTGGATGACTGCAGTGGACGATCGCAGTGGATGACCGCAGTGGATGACTGCAATGGACGACCGCAGTGGATGACTGCAGTGAATGACCACAGTGGATGACCGCAGTGGATGACTGCAGTGGGTGACCGCAGTGGATGACCACAGTGGGTGACCACAGTGAACGACCACAGTGGGTGACCACAGTGGATGACTGCAGTGGATGACCGCAGTGGATGACTGCAGTGGATGACCGCAGTGGATGACTGCAGTGAATGACCGCAGTGGATGACCACAGTGGACGACTGCAGTGGGTGACTGCAGTGGATGACTGCAGTGGGTGACCACAGTGGATGACTGCAGTGGATGACCACAGTGGATGACTGCAGTGGACGACTGCAGTGGGTGACTGCAGTGGACGACTGCAGTGGGTGACCGCAGTGGATGACTGCAGTGGGTGACCACAGTGGATGACTGCAGTGGATGACCGCAGTGGATGACTGCAGTGGATGACCGCAGTGGATGACCGCAGTGAATGACCGCAGTGGATGACCGCAGTGGATGACTGCAGTGGATGACCACAGTGGACATCAGTGCACTTCAGGGGCCAGGCACTGGACTGATAGAAAATGTGCTTGCTAAATGACAAAAAGCCGGAAGACGCCGGCATGGGCCCTGATATTCCAGTCCATGGCACTCTGGGAAAGGCAAAGCATAAAAGAGCAAAGGGTGAGTCAGTCATTGTCAGGGCTCAGGTGGAAGTTTGGACTAAGGAGGTACCCCAAGGCATTGTGGGGTTTAATGAAACCACACTTCCTGATAGGTCAGCTTTACACAATGGCACAGGTTGCCAGGAGGGTAGGATCCTGTATCCCAAAGAGTGCCTTTTACTACACACAAATTTAAAACTAAATTAATATTTAATGTTGATCACTACTAGGTATGATTTTGAAGGATGCATGTTGGGAAAAACAAAACAAACCAACTTTTCACTTCATGGACACACACACACACACCACTTCTTTTGAAATCACCTCCATGTGGCTCTTTATTTCCTTGTAATCCTACTCCTGGGGAGTTTGGTTGGCTTTCCCAAGGCACAGTAGACAATGGCTGCTAATACTTTTTTCTCAAAGTTCTATTTGCTCATTGACAGAATCCTCCTGGGACAAATGCATCACAGTGCTTTCAGAGCCATATCCACACCCACTGCAGTGCTTTCACAGCCGCATCCACACCCACTGCAGTGCTTTCACAGCCATTTCCACACCCACTGCAGTGCTTTCACAGCCGTAGTCACACCCACTGCAGTGCTTTCACAGCCGTAGTCACACCCACTGCAGTGCTTTCACAGTTGTAGTCACACCCACTGCAGTGCTTTCACAGCCGTATCCACACCCACTGCAGTGCTTTCACAGTTGTAGTCACACCCACTGCAGTGCTTTCACAGCTGTAGTCACACCCACTGCAGTGCTTTCACAGTTGTAGTCACACCCACTGCAGTGCTTTCACAGCTGTAGTCACACCCACTGCAGTGCTTTCACAGCTGTAGTCACACCCACTGCAGTGCTTTCACAGCTGTAGTCACACCCACTGCAGTGCTTTCACAGCTGTAGTCACACCCACTGCAGTGCTTTCACAGCCATAGTCACACCTACTGCAGTGGGAAAGTGAGGAGATAACACCTACTCCACCATGTGGAATGGCTCAGTGGCTAAATAAATCCATGCAGGGTCTTGGGTAGATGCAATGTGAGAGAGACAGAGACAGAGACACACAGACAGGGAGAATGAGAGAGATGGAGAGGGGATGGAGGGAGAGAGGATGACAAATGCATCCTAGAGTCCATGGGTATGGATGGAGACATTTGCTGGAGTCTTCCATCCCTGTTTCCAAGATCAACTTCAAGTCTGCATACTCCATTACCTCACAGCCACTGCTCCTGGGCAATGAACACAGAACATCATGCTGATGTATTTTCCCTTCCATTGTACGTCACATATTTGCTAATTCTTTGACTCTATTCAGCGTTTGACCCCACCGATGGGGGATTATGGTATTAACTCCCTACCCAGCACACATTCTTTACAGCCTCTCACTAAACACTGTAAGCCTGCTACAGAGAGGAATAAAAGTGAAAGCTTGCCGTCTGGCCTTAAGCTGGGCACACAGAGGGTCGTGATCCAATTGGAAGGGAAGCAGAATTTTTAAAAAGAAAGAGGTTTGACCAAATTTTAATCCATGTCATTTTCATCTTTCTCTCCCTGTGGATTTGGGTGATTTTATTTACACTGTCAGCTTGAGCCTAGGGATTGGAAATCAGGCTTTTACAGAGATTATTAAAAGTACCTACAGTACACTGAAGGTTGGGCTAACTCAGAGATGCTTCTAAAAATATGAGCGTGAGTGCTCTGGTCTAGGACAGCCCTGGCGAACATCTCAGCCTCTTCAGAAGGTTGCTCTAAGCTGGGAGTGCGGAACCCAATCATGGGCTGTTAGGGTATTTCTAATGGGTAGCAAATGACCAGGGATCAAGCTAAATTAGCATTACTCAGATGAGAAGGCAGGCTCTTTATAGCGTTAATGCCAGTGTAGAATAATCCCACGACCCTTCTCCCAAAGTGAGGGTGCTGGGGGGGGGAGCAGAGTGGGAGCTAGGATTTACTGGTGGGTGGGATGGTTGCAGTGTCCGGAGAGTATCCAGTCCATTTTGTTTCATTTGGTCTAAGCCTCTCAAATGCACCACGGAACGCTCAGATGGACACTGTCGTGTTGGGCCTTGGGAAGATAAAGCTCACCACCTCTGCCACGTCTTTCAAGAGCTCAACAGATAAAACTGAGTGGTTTACTGCATCCCAAACATCAGGTTCACACATGCTCCGATGAGGCCCATTCACACACTCAGTTTCCCAGAAGTTCTGTCTCACAGAGGAGCTAGTGATTAGGGACTTGCAACCTTGCTGACTTACACCTGTGACATACCAGGCTGGCCCCATGGCTTGGTGGTTGAGCGTTTTCTTAGCATACACAAGGACCAGAGCACAATTCGGGTGTGGGTGGCTCACATCTTTAATCCCAGCACTGGGGAGGCAGAGGCAGGAGGAAATCTGTGGAGTTTGAGGTCAGCCTGGTCTACAGAGAGAGTTCCAGGACAGCCTCCAAAGCCTCCTGTCTTGAAAAAAAATGGTTACAAGGACCAGAGCATGAGGCAGTAAATGGATAACTCTACAGGCTTCCTGGGGTTTTAGAGGGATTTGATTGCAGTTCCATCGTGGATCCCAATGAGACTCTCAAATGCTGGTCCCAAAGACAGCCTCATGCCTGATCCGGAGCTCTGTAGGGGCTACTTGTAGGTAGAGTCGCTGTCATGTGGAGACTGAGATGTATCCCCCGCATCTGGAAGAGAGAGGAAGGTAGATGGCATGGAAACGTCTGACCAAGGGGTTATTTCACTTACCACCCTCAGGTCTGGAGGCTTGGACGAGACTATCTGGTTGTTAACTGAGGTCCCATCTCTCTGTCACAGCCTGGACATCTTGGTGTAAAAATACAGTATCACGCTGTGTGCCAGGGCCTGAAGGAGGGAACACACTGGCTGGTGCACACGTGGTGCCTTTACTGTGTGTGCCTCCATCCTGAGCCTCTTTGTTCACACACACACACACACACACACACACACACACACACGCCTTTACTGTGTGAGCCTCCGTCCCGAGCCTCTTTGTTCACACACACACACACACACACACATACACACACACACACACTCACACACACACACCTTTACTGTGTGAGCCTCCGTCCCGAGCCTCTTTGTTCACACACACACATACACACACACACACACACTCACACACACATCTTTACTGTGTGAGCCTCCGTCCCGAGCCTCTTGTTCACACACACACACACACACACACACATTCTCCCTCGGTCCTCATCTTCTCTCCAGACCCCATGACTTAACTTCCTTGACAGCCTTCCCCACTCACCTGGGAAACCTAAGGCCCCCAGTGTCCTCGAGCTTCAAGTGTGACTCCTGCTCTGGCTGTCCATCCTGGAAGTACACTGGGCACGCTCCCTGCCTCCCCAGCCTTCTGCATGTCAGCATGCCCTCTCCTAAACACCGACCCTCACTGGGTGTTCCAGCTCAGGCACATCTGCCTGAGAACGCAAGTCCACTGCCCCCCGAAGTGAGAAGTGTCCTTCGGGGCGATGACGCGCAGGCTGCTGTGACGGCAGGCCAGGACGCTGTTAGCTGTCTGAAGAGCACAGGGCCGTGTGTCATTCTGTATCAGGTTTCGTGTGTTTTTCCATGAATCTGATATAATAAATATGAGTTCCCACTGTAACACTGCAGCACTCATGAAATAAAGACAAGTGATGTGGTCCAGATGGCAGGGATAACTAACTCAGAGCTTAGCTCACCAGGACAGTCCACGGTCCACAGCTCATCCTGCCGACCTAGTTAACCTCCTCTAAAGACCAGGGTCAAACCCACATGGCCTGGCCATTCTATATAGAAACCAACAGTTCTGACAGCTTGATGAAGTTACTGGTGAGTTAACAACTATGCTTTTCACTTCCAACTATGAAAACAAATTTGTCATTTTCCTGATCTCTGTTCCCATATGCTTTTCCCCATGGTGTTTTCCCATACCTTACTGGCCTAGAAAATGCTTCTTCATCCTGAAAACACTGTCATGTATGTCACCCCTTAAAAGAACCTCTCTCTGCCCCTCCCCACATTTGAATGGTGTTAGATGCTCAGGGTGTTGCACGTGCTCATGGTTTGCATACATACATAGTGCATGCATGTGATATGTATCTATTTCACAGCCTGGATTGTGGACAAGGCCGACCACAACGCGGATGACAGTGATGAGAGAGTAAGGATACTTTATTCTTCTGGGAGGAGGGCTTTAAAACTAGTCTCAATTTGAATAAGTTAAACAAAGTCATCGATACAATCTGTTATAAAATGCAGCTTCCAAATGCAAGTGTTAAACCTCATCTGGGGATATGACTTACACATGAACATGTGGTTTGGGCCAACTTGCAGGATGGCTTCTTCTAAGGGGCGGCTCGCAGGGGAGGCAGAGACCCCTTCCAGCCTGCGGCTCCTCCTTCTTGAAGCCCTCTGCCTCCAACTGCTGAGGTGGGAGGAGAGTGCACAGGTGACAAACCACCTTCGAAACTTCTGACCTGGAAGGGGTGAGGGTCACTGACCCTGCTCACCCTGCTTCTGAGAGCTTGGTGTGTGTGGCCCGGCAGGAGTGCGGTTCTGCATGGCCCACGGAGGTTAAAACTGTGATTGCTTAAGGTTTAACGGCACACAGTGCCCTCGGTAGCTCAGAAGTCCATGTCACTCTTCCTCTCACAGTACATGCTCATCCCGCCCCAGGGGTGGAGTGCAATGGCAAGCGCACCCATTAGGTAAGCATCCAGGATCGGAGTGCCATGGTACCCAGACATTAAAAAGGTTCAATCGCTACTCCACTTTCTCACCATGGTAACCACTATAATGTGGTAAGGAAAGTAGTGGAGAACCACATCGCCCGAACAAGGAATAGCAGGATCCGGTCCCCTGTGGTGTTTGGAATCTTAGGGGTCGGCAAAGACAGCCTGTGCCCCCTGTGGTGGCGGAACCTTGTGGGTCTGCCTTGAGGAAGTCCTGTTATCTCACCTTCATCTTAGCCCAGTAAATAGGTTTAGGGGATTTACTTTCCTCCAGTGAGGTCAACCTAGAAGCGTGACTCCCACTCAGGCCAGAGGGGTGGGAATTAGAAATTGTTTTAATCCTGGAACAAGCAAGCTCGTTGGAGTCCAGGCTTCTGACTTCTTCAAAACCCAGTTGTCGACACGTAGACAGCACGTACTCCACTTGTTGCCCGTTACTGGTGGTCAGTGTGCCGCTCACCCTGCCCTAAGTTGCTCTTGAGATTGTTAACAGATGAACTCTCTCATTTCCTTTGCGTCTTCACCTCCGTCTCTGTCTTGCAAGGTAACACACTGAGGGTGTCCAAGATAAAAAGTGAGAAGGCCGCACTTTCTGGGATCAGCTGGTTTTGCTCACACAGTCATTGATTCTATGAAGAATTTTGCTGAATATGTGCTACTTAAATTCTTTTTAGTGCCATATCATATTGCTTGAGTCCAAAACAATGTTTGTGGAGTCTCTGCATCTCATTCCACTTATACTTGAAAACTCGATAATGCATATGTAAGTTCCTAATATGTAATAATATAACTAAAATTTGCTATCTGGTCTTTCCCCCAATGGCTACATACCAGGCAGATGGACTGTCTCCAGACGAGTAGGAATGTTCATAACAAATAGCAGACACTGTAAAACATTGATTACCATTATTTCATTCCTTGGCAGTAGTTTCATTTGTGTCCAGACTACAAAATAAATTTACATATTTAGGATAAGGTAATAGTCAAGTGATAGGATTTGACTATGTCCAGACCCCACTCCTGGTACCAATTTCTGTATTAGAGTAAAAAAATACCGACAGTTATGAAAACAATCTTGGTGATTTCACACAAAGGTTTGTTTCTTCTTTGTGTCACTGATAAATGCAATTGTGGAAGATCCCTTTTGGAGATTTTCCTTGGGAGTCCTTTTACAGGATCTCTTTGGAGACACACGTCACAATTCAGGAAGCTAAACTGAATCTGAATCTGGAATGAGCTCCGTGTAGAAGAAGAAAGTGGATGGCTGATGTCATGCGATTGAATGAGATCAGGGTTTTAGTGAAAGGGCCCGAGAGTCGCCCTTCAATTGTGAATCCTTGAGCAATTAGTCTGAACTTCCCTGAAGCTCAATTTTCCCATTCTCCTATTGTCCACCTACATGTGATGTAACACACATGTAAAACATGGCAATATGGGTGGGTAGAGACTTTGTCAGTGGTCAGCATCCATGCTAGCCGATAACTTATGGAGGAAGTTCGCAAAACTTCGTAGGAAAGGAATTCCAAGATGATCAAATGATGAAATAAGATAGCTTGAAGAATCAGAAATTCTGTTGGAATATCAATGCAAATATTGCCTAAGTACTGCCATTCCAGACTCAACACAAGTGTTTGCTGTCCCTACACTTTATACAAGCTGGTGAGTGACAGAAGATGATCAGGCTGGCACAGTCTCCAGCCCATACCTAACAGGCTTTGTGTGTTTCTACCATTGTATGCTGCTGCATATTTCATATTAAAGTGGTAAGTACTCTTTCTTTCTCTTCAGCTCTTTGTGGGTTTTATTCATAGAATCAATGTTTCTCCGTCTGTGAGTAGTGGATAATATCAGGCAGAAAAGGAGGCACTGATTAATTTTACCATCAAAATAAGATCTTTTTTTTAAGTGCCAAAGCAAATGATATTCTTGAAAGGCAGGCTTTGAAGAAAAGCAAGTCTCTATTTGGAAGGCCTCCTTTACATAAGTAAGACAGCACATTTGGAGATGTGTGGGGCTATCCAGGTGCAGAGGAATCCAGCATCGTAAAAAGCACCTTCCCTATCGGGAAGAGGAGATTTGCTGTAGAGCCAAGAGAAAGACTGTAAAGCTAAGGCAAGGAGAATAGAACTCAGTTGATAGCCCACAGCCCATCCCTTTCCTCCACACTTTGACTTTCCCAGAGCACACAGAATCCAGTAGTCCAAAATGTTCCCACAGAAGGATGGCATAGTAGGGAAGAGAGACCATGGGAGCTGGAGATAGAATAAAATGCCTATAAGAACACATGGCTTCCACAGAGGTAAATGACCAGAATCATGCCCAGGGGTATACAGAAATTTCAAAGGCCAAGAAGAAGTCACTCTGTAACCAGCGCTGCAGAGAAAGTCCTATCCTGCAGCAAAGGCCAGCGAGGACAAGAAAATCCAAGGTTCCCCTCAGAGCCACAGTGAGGGTCCACAGGCTCACCTAGCTGACATCTGGGAAGAGAGGAGAACCTTTGTGGAGTCTAAGCATTCCTCCCTCAAAGGCTACTGTCAGGGGCGTTGGGGGTGTTATATGGGTGTCCTGACTGATCTCTCCATTCCCCTGTGAGAGATGGGGTTGGAGCTGCAGCAAGATGGGGGGCGGGCAACATCAACAAGCAAGATGGCCTAAAACTGCAGCACACAGGAAGCTGAGGCAGGCAGACCGGTGAGAGTCCAAGCCACGAGGGCTACAGGATGTTACTCTGGTAACTCTGCCCCAGAGGGATGGGTGGATGGGTGGATGGGTGGATGGGTGGATGGATGGGTGGATGGATGGATGGATGGATGGATGATGGATGGATGGGTGGATGGATGGATGGGTGGATGGATACATACATACATACAAAGATAGCTGGACAGATGAATAGATAGATAATAGATAGATAATAGACAGATAGATGACAGACAGACAGACAGATGATAGATAATAGACAGATAGACAGATGATAGATAGATGATAGACAATAAATAGACAGATAGACAGATGATAGATAGATGATAGATAATAAATAGACAGATAGACAGATGATAGATAGATAGATGATGATAGATAGATGATAGATAGATAGATGATAGATAATAGATAGACAGATGATAGATAGATAGATGATAGATGATAGATAATAGACAGATGATAGATGATAGATAGATGATAGATAGATGATAGATAGATGATAGATAATAGATAGATGATAGATAGATAATAGATAAATAGATGGATGATAAAATGCTTTACACATCTTACTCTGCTCAATACAGCACATCACTTTTTGACTTCAGAATGTGCTGATGCTGCAAAGTCGCAAGTCAAATGCCCAGAGACCCTGCCATTGCTTTACATTATGAATGTGAGGTTGAAATGAAATGCATGTAATGTCATATAAACTCTATAGCTATATCTTTTCTGTTCTTATTCAATTGCTTGGTGATTTTTTTCTTTTCATGTCACAGGTCCACCTGAGGGAAAGAATAAAGCCATGAGTGTCTCTAAACATGGCATTTCTCTCACCCTCAGCAGAGGACATATAGATGTGTAAAGCCATGTTCTTAGTTTCCCTAGGGAATGTATATGTGGCATGTGAGTTAAAAACAAAGCAAGGTATTCATGAGAAAGAAATCACTTGCTAATGTTGGGCACTTTGCTCACACTACCTGACATCCCAGAATGCTGTGACATTATTTCTACTTTACGGGTGCAGACGCTAAAACTCTGGTGAATATCAAAGTCGGCTCATCCAAGATTACTAAGGGCTTGAGGGTGTTGATCTAGAGGTTCAAATGTCGGTGCAGCCGGAATCTGCCCTTTGCTTCTTTCCCTCTGCCCTAGCATACCCTGTAAACTCTGTGATGGCTGCATGCCCCACGGACACACTGGACCTGAAACACGTCTTCAGAATGAGAACCAGCAGCTCACTCATCCTCTCTCCAAGACAAGAGCCTTGATCTTTCCCATGTTAGCTCACAGATTCACTGCTCTGCCACTACAGTGACACATTGTTTCCAAACAGCAGCCCCATCACCACAGGAAAGCTCCCGGTGCCTCTTGGGTGGCTCAACCTCTTCAGTTCTTGGTCTGAAGGACCATTGTCTTGACAAATCAAGATCTCTCCAGACCTTCCTATTAGTTGAGCTCCCTGTCTTGGCAGAGTGGCTAGCATTCAGGCATCACTCTGTTCCCTTCGATATTGAATGCTTGACAAGACTCACACGCTGGCTAGAGGCTAGGATTCCCTGACCACTTGGAATATGAGAGCCAGCATAGAGCATTCTGGGGAAAGTGTGGATCTTTGCAAGACACTGTTTAAGATGCTTTCACCGTCTCACTTCTGCACAGAGTCTAAAGAAACTGGTCTCACAAAGCAAGAGAAGAGAGCTATGCTCGGCAGAGGCTGGGATTGTTGGGGGAAAGGGTGTCAGCTGGCAACAATGCTTGCAGTTAAATTGGAGACATAGAGGACTGGGGAGGTGGCTTGGTGGGTAATGACATGTGCTCTTCTGTGACACCTTGTTTCAGGGCCATAAGGCTGAAAGCAATAGAGGAAGACACTTGACATCAAATATGGTAAGACTATATCAAAATAGTAAGAGAATTCTTAACATGCAGGTACGTTACATGCCATGATTTGATCACTTAAAAAGGCATAACTCCACCAAAATGCCGCAGTGTAGCCTTATAAACATTACACCGTTACTGTGTGTCATTAAGAGCAAATTGCTTTCTGACTTTCAGGCATCACGTCCCATAGAGCATGAAGCCTGTGGTGGCCAATAATGATGAGTTTTCTGGAGTCATAGAAAAGGCTAAAAATGGACCAATTTTTTGGACATAAGGAAAAGCAGGCACGGGGCCAGTGGAAACCGAGAAGTAAGCCAGAAAGAGACGGAAGCTTCTCCAGTCTTCCTCACTGCCTCCTTCCTACACGCAGAGCCAACGCCGCCAGCATTTTGTCAGCCAGCATCCTTTGTAATCCTCCAAGTTCTCAGGCCAGGGAAAATGGAGACTCACAAAGACGCAGAGAGGACAGCACCCTGGGATGGCCCCGTGAGTCATTATCATGAATTAGATGGCATCGGCCTATTTCCCCGCTGTTGAGTAATGACACTTGGTTGACAAAGCGCTTCATCTTTAGAACGCTCAGAATATCTCCTTACCCAGCCGGCTTGTTTTGTGGGTGGATTTAGTCCCCCAAATAAGCTAAGAATTCACCAGCTGCTCGCATGAGCATCCCACCCTTCTGAGTCAGGAGGGGATTCAGCCGGTCTGCTACCCCGTTAGCCGTGCAATCGTCACCAGTCCTTTAGATGCTCTGTGCTTTTTATTTCCCTCCCCCCATAAACGAGGATAATAGCATCTATCAAACTGGGCTACTAAGCTTAAATGAGGTTGGTGTGCGCATTCAAACAGCCCGCGTTAGCACCCAAGAGATACCCCCGAGTGCAGTTGTGACGGATGGTGGCTATGACGGGGCCACTCCTGGCATGAGCTTACCCAGGCAAACACTGCCCATCCTCACCTCTGGCCTTGGCTTGCCTCTCATGGAGGACAGAAAGTCTTTCCAGGTTCTGCCACCAATTCCTCTTTTCGTCACACAAGAACTCAGAGAGCAATTGGGAAGCCCTGCGACCTGCCTGGGAGTTTCCCCTTGGTGGGGAGGCACTCTCGTCTTCCTCCGTTTCCTTTATTTTCTGGGCCAGACCTGGATAAACTTGCCGCTTCCTTCCTTCGGGCTCTCTGGAGAGCTGAGTGCTACACACTTGAAAGCTTGAAGCCTTGTCATTTCCACCTTGAACCTGTGGCTGACCTCGCCAGACAGCCTGGGAAATGAATTAGTGTCCGAGAGCAGAAGCTGAATGTGAGCGGTGACCTGGCTCTCCTGAGCAACGTTGCAAACTGTCAAATGGTACTGAAAGTTCCCTTTGCCCAACCCCTTTAATTATGTTGAAAACTATGTCATATTGTTTTTGAAGAAGTTAATTCACCGTAGGTAAAGGTGAATGGAGGAACATCACTCACGCGGATTCCTTTGCAAGCTTCTGATAAGGTCCCTCATAAAAGGCTATTAAGGAAAACAGATGACCAAGGGGCTCTGGGCAGAAGTCTTTTGGCTTTATTAAAAACGGGTTACATTGTTCTAAAAGGAAGAATCATTTGTGCTGGCTGCTTCTTGGAGGGGAGAGAGGTTAATCACAAGCTGTCTCCACTGTTGGTATTTAGACTAGAGATGCTCAAATGATTTACAAAGCAAGGTTGGTCAGAAACACAAAATTATTTTACAGTTCAAACCTTCTAGAGTGTTCCAAAGGTGAGCATCCATCAGTAGGGAGTAGATTCTCCTGGAGGGAGAGCTGGGCACACACAAAAGGTCAAGCTTCCAAAGAAAAGCTCCGAGAAGCCTTCTGAGTGAGAACGGTTTCTTGTGGCCCCGGGTGGCAGGCCTGAGGCCAGAGGCTTCGTGGGGATCTTGCGGTGTCCTTCCCAGCCATGCACCAGATGGTGGCTGTAAGGCCGTGAGAAATCAGAAATGAGTGGCATGGAAGAAAGCATCTCAGCAATACAAAGACGCATTCCAAAACACCACAGCAATCGCGTTCCTAAGGACAGCCTGAGAAATGCCGTGGGCACTGGGATGCTAAGGACATGCTCTGATAATTTGTGTGTTTGACCTCCCAGCAGGAAGTAATTGAGCTGGGCGATGCTGAGAGCTTGGTTGGTGCAGACAGATGTGAACAGCATCTTAGCCTACAAGACGAGGCAAGGCAGAGCTTTCTATCAAGGAACTCAGCTCCGAGACCGAGGTTCTCCCCTTACAAGCAGCAGGGTCTACGTTTGATCCCCAGAACTCACATAGAAAAGCTGGGGTGATGGCTCATACTGGTGACTCCGAAACTGGGAAGAGGAGGGGGAGAGGAGCCACCTGACCTGCTTGAAGGTGCATAGTACCTGAGGAAGGAAAGCTGAGATTGTCCTCTGGCCTCCACATACATGTTATTTACACACACACATACACACACACACACACACAGACATATATACACGCTTGTGAGCACACATACACACACACCACAAAATTTACAGTCTGTCAGCACGCTTAGTCTCCTAAACACCTCCACTGGCCTAGCCTGTCTTCACTGTGAAGTAAAGCAGAAGGTGTTCTATGAATACCTAGATGCTGATGAGGCAGATCCCCAGCCCTCTCCCAAACAGGTCCCTCGTTAATCTTCATGGCACTGCTGGGAGAACCCCACCTGTACTTCTTGATCAAAGACTCTCGGGCACATGAGTTGCACTAGAATGAACAGCAAAGTTAGTCCCCATCTTGATTGGATAAAACTGCTTTTCTTTTGCCCAGTCAGTTGCAGCTGTGTCCATACATGGGATGCTCCTTGCCCTGTAGGGAGACTTACGGTGAAGGATAGCATGTGATGGAGACACTAGACTAGAAACAACCCTCTCAAAGAGCCCCCCCGCATCGACCGTGAGAGGTGACCCGCTCAATGGATAAGAGTATAGAGCCTTCCTCGGAGGGGGATTGTCTTTTAACAAACGGTGCTAAAACAATTGAAAGTGTATATGGAGGGAGGTGGGCAGGGAAAGGGAAAGCCAGAGAAGGAAAGGGAAGGGCTGGGGTTGTAGGTCAGAGGTGGCGCACTCTGTCCCTGTGAACTGTTTCTCAGTGGCGAGGGGGTGTAGTAGGAGAGGGGACAGGACTGGGATATAGACCATATCCAAAGATAAATTCAAAAGGGTCATAGACCTGAATGTAAATAAAATACTGAGTTATAAGATTTCTGGAAGGTAAACACAGAAGAAAAACTTCTGCCATTGAGCCCCACAAAAGGTCTGCATGGATGGACAGATTCCATGGTTGACAGGCAGATGAGAAGGCCAGATCAGTGATCCTTCACAAGACACAAAGCTAAAAACACTTCCATGCCCCTTTGGAAGTGTTAAAAAGTATTTCTCAAAGTCTGGCCACGATGAATCCAAGTATGTGGGACATATTGGAATTCTCACAAACTCCCAGTTGGAATGCAGCATGGTGCCTTTTGTCAATTTCTGGTAATGTTAAGAAAACATGGAACCCAGGACCCAGCAACCCCATGCCCAGATATTTACCTAAAGGAGATAAAAACACAAATGTTATACATAAACACTTACTGTGGTTTTCCTAGACAAAAGCAACCACATGCCAGTGAGCAAGTGAACAGTGGAATATCACTCAGTAACGAAAACAGCCAACTCTCCACACTCAACAGCAAGGATGGGTCCCGATGCATACTGCTGAGTTCACCAGATCTGACAGGCTCTATGAAGTATTATTTTTCTACCTATGGAACATTCTGGAAAAGACCCACAAAACAGAAAAAGAAGGGGTTGGATACAAGGGATCACACAGGAAATAGTGGGCACCACACTGTGACTGGTAGTTTGTTCAAGACTGCATTCTTGAAAACCCTCAGATCCCCACACCCAGAGATTAATTGTATTACATTATTTTTAACCAAGCCAATAAAACAAACTAACCAGGAAACATTCGCAACCAAACAGAAATGAAGCTACCGTGATGAAATCTTGGGTGAATGTGGTGTGTGTGTGTGTGTGTGTGTGTGTTCTGTGAGAAAGCCTTGCCTATGAGTCACACAATCGTGGCAAGTTCTTTTACAAGAGACTCGGTTCTGCTCGGGGAGCAGTGTTCAGTTGCTCTCCTTCACTAATTTATCTCAAGTGACACTGGACCCCTGACCTTCTCATTAGCTCAGACACACAGAGTGGTTAGGCTGTCCCTCTGAGCCGAGGCTACTGCTGGCCTCCAGCTGTGAGCATGGCTGGTGTTCTTAAAGACAGCCCTTCACCTTGAACTGCTCATGCTAATCACGTTACCACGGGTGACACTAATGACCAAGACGTGTCTTCAGCCCTTCCTAGAGCTCCCAGGTGAGACTCTTATGTTTCAAGACAGAAGCTACCTTGTGGAGCCGAATGCCTCAGCGGTGGGGGTGGCCCCAGGGACAGGCAGCATGGAGAATGCATCTGGACCCACGGCTGCTTTCGGCTTCAAAGGGAAATTTTTGAATCCCACTAAAAAGTGCTGGGGGAGAATTCCATGGTTAGGTGTTTATTTCTCTGAGTGGGGAGAGGGACGTGGACACGGGGGGAATATCTCAGGGGAAACCCGTTGCACTGGGAGCTGAGTGTCCCTCAAATGTGTCCTTCCGGAAGACCCCTGTGGGCAGAAGCGCACTTCCTGACGTGTCCCCAAGCGCGTCCAGCCTGTGCCATGACTAGCGTGCGGCAGAACTGAAAGAAGGCAGGTGGAAGGAAGTTGAGTCGGGGAACTGTGTCCTCCTCCTTGATCTCTGTGTTTCCGGCTGCCATGAGATAAGGAGTGGGCCCACCACAGACTCCTCAGCCATCGTGCCTGCTTCCCCACAGGCCCAAAGGCGAAGGGATTAACTAACTAAAACGCCTGAAACCAAAACAAACTGTCATCCTTATGTAAATTACCTTAGTTATTTTATCACAGTGATAGAGAGGTAACTAATATGCCAAGTTCTCTCTCTCTCTCTCTCTCTCTCTCTCTCTCTCTCTCTTTCTCTCTGTCTCTCCACTTCCTCCCTCCTCCCTCCCTCCTCTTCACAAATACACACTACAGCATCTAAATAAAACCACCTGGGCACGCAGAGTAGATACTTAGCTCAGGGAACCAAAGTGATGGCTGGAACCTTGTGATTCAAGTCAGATAAAAACACTGAATCCAAAGGTCAGCCTTCCATTTTCCAGCAGGGCTACACATGAAATCTTTCCCCAGTACATAAGTGAGCAATAAAATTTATTTAAAAAAAAAACCAGCTCTCACTGTGGGTCTGGGTCCAGTACTAGTGAGATGTCTGTGTGTGTATTCATGTGTGTGTGTGTGTGTGCATGTGTGTATATGTGTATGTGTGCATGTGTGCCTGTGTGTGCATTCACGTGTGTGTGTATGTGTGTACATGTGTGTGCATGTGTGTCTGTGTACATGTGTGTCTGTGTGTGTATTCATGTGTGTGTATGTGTGTGCATGTGTGTGTATATGTGTATATATGTGTGTGTGTACATGTGTGTCTGTGTGTGTATTCATGTGTGTGTATGTGTGTGCATGTGTGTGTATATGTGTATATATGTGTGTGTGTACATGTGTGTCTGTGTGTGTATAGCCCATACACTATAACCATCAACGGTGACAAAACAACCCCGGTGCAAGGCACCCTTGCTGGATTGTAATCTCGGAACCTAAGGGGACACTAAGCTGCCCCACGTGTAGTTGAAACGGGTGAGGAATGTAGAAGAGGAGGCAGGGAAGTGGGAGGAAGACATCATGGGAGGAGAGGAAGGAGAAGAGAGGGAGAGAAGGAGGGCAGGAGGAAGGGAAGAGGGGGTGAAAAAAGAAGAAAATGAATTGAAGAAAAGAATAAAGAGGATGGTGGAGGAACAGACAGGGGGCAGGAAGGGAGGGAAGCACCGAGGGTGGGAACACTGAGGTCGCATGGGCCCCCTAAAAGGCAGAGGTCCCAGAGTGGGAATAGGGCAGTGGGAACAGCCTGGTCATCTGGAGGCTCGTGGTCAGGCTGCTCTCTGAAATCACCACTACCCTTTGTCCCTCCTGCCATAGCCCCATCTACACGAGATACCATGATGCCAAGCCAGCAGCTGAGGCAGGAAGAGGGAGGCCAGGGCTGCTGGCTGGGTGGTGGGGGAGCGGCTGGCAGGGCCAGGCTCTCACATGCTCTCTTTCCTATGGCCAGGCCTGCTTTGCCGGGGCAGGAAGGGGCCGGGCAGCAGCGGCAGAGAGTGAGAACTTCCCCTTGCCAGAGCCAGCTGCTGGCTGCCATCTGGGCAGAGGCAGTGCCAGTTTTCCAAATCTGCCTTCCCTTTGGAGAGCCGGAGAACTCTGTGCTGGGGAGATATCTTCCCCTCATCCCGAGGCTCTCTGTTGAAAACCCGACCCAGCCAGGCTCAGAAAGAGGGAGGGCTGAGAAATGCCACGGGCTGGGCTCTTTCCAGGGGGATTTACTTTGAGCCTCTCCTTCCAAGAAAACTCTTCATTCTCACCCCACATCCTTTGGTTCTTTCGTCCCACTTGGTGATAACCTCCTATTGTTTCTTAATCACATGTACAAATAAAACGATGAAATGCCACCAGCTCGTGTATCCATCCTACATGCCATCTAGAGATGGATCCTCCAATGTGAACTGGAAATTCCCCAAGAACAGCAAAGCAGCCTTTATAATTAGCTGCCCACCATGCACAATCTGAAGCTCACTAGAGATGGAGCTGTCCCTCACTCCTTCATTTGACACACAGTCATCATCTTCTACAGTGTGTGTGTGTGTTTGTGTGTGTGCACACATGCACTCGTGTGCATGTATGTGTTTGTGTGTGATCATGTATGGGTGTTTGGATGTGTGTGTTCGCATATGTGTACACATGCACTCGTGTGCATGTATGTGTTTGTGTGTGATCATGTATGGGTGTTTAGATGCGTGTGTGTGTGTGTGTGTGTCTACCATCAGCCGTGTGTGTGTGTGTGTGTCTACCATCAGCCGTGTGTGTGTGTGTGTGTGTGTCTACCATCAGCCGTGTGTGTGTGTGTGTGTGTGTGTGTCTACCATCAGCCGTGTGTGTGTGTGTGTGTGTGTGTGTGTGTCCTTAGGTGAGATGGCCTGAGACCACGTGATCTCTACTCTGCTCCCACTATGGTGCCAGGATGGGGTGCCAAGAAGAGTTGGTCCATAGACTTAAGGAGACCCTGGACCAACCCAAAACTCAGGGTGAGGGATGTACCCATTGTGGGTCCCCCTGGTGTATACTGAAACACCTGGATTTGAGTCTCCATTTCCCCTTGACTTCTGGGCTCTCCTTTTTTTCTACCTAAAGGCGTCTTCTGAGTGCCATGTCAAGCCAACCCGATGTCTCACAACTGTAAAGACTTTGTAAAACCTTCCCTGTGCATGTAGGCACGGACCCCAACATCACAGAGATGCGTGGGGGTGTGGGAGGTGCTTTGCCATGGCCTTTCCATCTTAGCTGGCATTTCCATCCTGCTGAACTGCCTGGGCTGTGCATGCTAATGATGTGCTGTAAAATGCTTTGTAGGCGCACAGGAGAGGGTCCTGTTCTGGAGCCCAGGAGCTCTCCCTGTTCCTCTAACAAATCCTTGAGATTGAATGACCTACAGGAGCTGTGGCTTCTGACTTTCCTACAGGTCCCCAGTCACACTTCATCACCTAAATCCACATCCCCCATGCACATCAAGGCGTGACACCAGGTAGACCTGGGCTGAGACACAAGAAGGTGTTTCCTGCCCCTAGAACCAGCAGGTATGAGATGAGGTGTATGTCACATATAACACAGAGGGATGAGACCATCGCCAGTGACCTGCTGAAATGCCAAAGTCCAGATGATGATTCTGAAACACCCTCAAAGGATCATGGGAAGGGAAAGACCACTGCGTGTCACAGTCTGGAGGAGGGACACATACGCCTGCTGCAAAGCCAAACCCCAAGTGACAATAGAAGGACCTGCTGTGACACTGACAGCCAGAGAGAAAACAGGTCTGCTCAGAGAGCCTGAAACTTATACCCTACAGACTCCGCACCACAGAGACGCGTGTTCAGCCATGTTTATTGCTGCTCTGTTCGTAATAGCCAGGAAATGGAACCGGCCTAGACGTCGTCAACGGGAGAATGGATGAGGAAAATGTGACACGGTGGAATTTTAGTTGGCTGTTAAGAGAAAAATGAAATTATGAAGATTTCTGGAAAATAGAATTTACTAGAGATAACACTAGAACGTATTATATTTTGAGATGATCCCATCTCAAAAAGACAAATGCCAGTTTCCTCTTCTGTACATACTGACTTGGTGTGTGTGTGTGTGTGTGTGTGTGTGTGTGTGTGTGTGTGTAAAGGGATCTAAGAGTGGGACTAGATGATGAAACTAGACAGGGCACCACAAGAGGGAAACGGGAGGTAGGAGGGGGTAAAGGTACTGTGTGAGAGCGGAGAGGGGGCTTCTGGGAGTGGCACAGAGCGGAGAGGCGGCTTCTGGGGGTGGCACAGGAGCAGAGGGGGTTTCTGGGGGTGGCACAGGAGCAGAGGGGGTTTCTGGGGGTGGCAGGGGAGCGGAGAGGCGGCTTCTGGGGTGGCAGGGGAGCGGAGAGGCGGCTTCTGGGAGTGGCACGGAGCGGAGAGGGGGCTTCTGGGAGTGGCGAGCCACAAGGAAGAGAGGGGGCACAGAGAAGGCCAGGGAGAGAGAAACAACAAGGAAAAAATTTCACTTGGAAAATGCCGTAACAAAACCCCATTCTTGATATAAAAAAAAAAGCAAAATAAATTAATGATGAAAAGAGAAAACCTTAAGCTCTGAGTCTGGGGCAGTTGCTTGTTGGGTGCAGGGAAATGGGTAGCAAAATTCAAGATACAAGCAGCCTCAAGAGGCACCACGGGTCAGAGTAGATGACACCAGGACGGGCTTTCACGAGGGCACACAGCATCACTCTTCCCATCACTTCCTCCAAACACCTGGCAAGGAGCAGCCTGCAGAAGGGCGTACTCTGGCTCAAGGTTCTGAAGACACAGTCCGTCAAGCAGGGACGGTGCAATCATGGGGCTTCCCGTGCCCCTGTCTGTGCAGATCAAAGAAAGGGGAATGGGGAGGCATCTCCCTGTCTCCCTCTTCACTTCATGTTTGACTCAGGACCCAAGCCCATGGGGTCCTGCCTCTTAACAGAGTAGCAGTGCAGAGGACTGGAAGCCAGGGACCCGTGCCGGGAGCAGCCGGTGGCCCACTGCCACTGTCCAGACTTGGTCTCTCAATGGATCTAGACTTTCCATTGCTATCCAAGACAAACTCCCAAGACTGCTCCCTTGGAGGACTCCACTGGCGCTCTGCCCTGGGACTTTGACTGTGAAGAAAGCTAGAAATGCCTCCTGTGCCCTTTTCAAGGGATCATCAGAGCCTCGGAGAACTGCACGGCAGACACCGGCTGTGTGGCTCTCGGTGGCAGGGGACTGACACTCTGAGCATGTGCTTGACTCACCACTGCAGCCCCTGGGCCTGCTCATCTGCTAACCAAGGTGGACCTACCGTCATGGGTCAGAGAGGACACTCAGGGAGAGCACAGGTCTGCACAACCACATCCCACCAGCAAAGACATCCAGGAAAAGCACAGGTGTACACCCTCAAAATTTTCCATTTTCATATGAACTACCAGGGTTCCAGATGGTCTCCAATTGGAGCTTTATTAGAACAGACCAAGATCAGTCATTGTGGGCACAAACCTTTCCACCCACAAGCCCACTGGCTTCCTCCCATCAGGCTGTATGCATAACAAGCTCACATAAGGACCCCCCCCACCAGAAGACTACATTGTTGACTTTTCAGAAAATAAAACAACCTGTGAGTTTTATCGCTTTATCTTGTCAGTCCAGAGTGGGGAAAAAGAACACAATCTGTCCTCCCAGTGGGATGTCCCCCTGATTAGATGTCATGAAACAGAGTCGTCCTTTAGTTAAGAATTGCTGGAATACCTCCGACCCATGGTTACTGGAAAGGAGAGAAAAAAAAGAACCCCTAACTACAGATAAACTCCCCAGGGTTTCAGATCCATTTAGCAATAAGCTGTGTTGGGAAGGAACCCTGGCCCCGATAGATAGTTTGAATGCAAAATAAAGATAGTTCACAGGCTTTGAAGCAAGTGCTGGGCTCCTGGGGAAGCACCGGAGCCATCGTTTTGGAGGGTCATTATATTTCCTGCTTCAGACATCATCTGGCTCTCACCGCCCTTTTATACAACACCTATTTTTAGTCATTACAGGTGCCATGTCCTGCCAGGCAGGGGCCCCAGCAGGGCACGCCTGGACAGGAGGGGTGAGGGTTGGTTGCGCAGGAAGCTGGCCAGGCTGGAGGTAGGCCAGCTCGATACCAGGGGTGGTAGTGGGGTTATCTCTGGGTTGGGCTATGGGGACAAACCTGTTTCAGGACCAGGAGGCTGGGGGATTGCTGGAAAGGGGTCTGGAACACAGATAGCATAAGGAAGCAAGGACTCTTTGCACTCTTCTGTCTAACCTGCCCCAGGGGACGGGACTTCAGTGTAAGCAGGGCTGCGGGATGTGAGCGACCGAGGCCAAGAAGGAGACTGAGACAGAGACCACAGAACCAACCGGAAGCAGAGACGGGAAGCAAAGGTATGAAGGTGGGGGTGGGGAATGGAGGGGAGGGAGATGGAAACAGGGATGGAAGAAGGGAGAGAGAGAGGGAGGGAGAGAGAGGGAAAGAGAGAGAGAAGGAGAGAGAGAGGGGAGAGAGGGGAGGGAGGGAGAGAGAGGGAGAGAGAGGGAGACAGAGAGAGAGCAGAGACAGCAGCGCAGAAGCCCTTGGCTATCAGAAACTCAGAGACAGGAAGGTAAAATCTTGATCTTTCTTGGTTGAGGGCGCTGCTCTCTCTTTTGTCTCCTCACGGTAGGTTAATTCTTTGTCAGTCGCTAGTACCATGTAGGTTGGTCTTTTTTGAGGGCATGTGATAGAACCCAAATCCCAGCTTTGAGAAGGTGAGAGGCTGAGGTGAAGCGCTCCTGTGTGAGGAAAACTGTGGGTGTTACACAGGAGACGCGCTTTCAGCAACGCTCCAGCAAATTTAGAAATCCGTGTTCTAAGAAGGCGATGGGGGTGGCACGGGTCAGCTCAGGCTGACCTTGAACTCGCAGACTTTTCTGTTTCAGCCGTGGATGCTAGGATGGCAGGTGTGAACTGCCAGGCCCGGTTTAAGAAGCAAAATTTGAACTTAGTGTCCCTCAGGAGGGGGGTCTGGGGCGCTGAGGTCCATCGGTCCTTATGTCACTTCACAAGGGCGCACGAGAGTCACACGCTGTTTTCTGAGCTCCACTCGTGCTCGGGAGTGTGTCGACACACGTGGATGCAGCCACACCAGGACCTCCCACGGAGGCAGGCGCAGACACGCGCCAACTGCGATCCGTCCACTGGCAGCACATGTCAGTCCGTGAGAGCGCGGCCGCCACTGTCACTGTCACGGAGAGGCCCTGTGCTGACTGTTCATTAGTGTTTAAATCGTGTCACTGCTGAAGCACAGAAAAGTCAAGTTTACAACATGCCAGACACTTACAGTAAGAACATGCGATTACGCACCAGGGAAGCCGCCGCCTCACAAAACACCCAAGTCTTTCTCAGAGAAATGCTGTGTGAACCAAAGCGACGCCCAAGATCATCTTGCCAGAGTCAGAACAGAAGCAACAGGGCAGCCCAGCTCAGACCATGAGGGATGCAAACAGCCAGTGAAGTCCCCAAGTGAGAAGCCCAGCATGGCAGGCGTGGTGGCCCACACGTCACCAACCGGCCCTTCAGCCAATGTGACTGAGGCGCTTCCTTGAGGACAGTTTGTCCTTTGAGCTCCCACTCTGGGCTGGGCCTTAGTGAGCACCAGGAACTCAGACTTGAACAAGAGACAGTCTTTGTGCTCAAGAAATTCAAGACTGTTTGGAAGACGTTTAAAAACGCAGAATCCGCAACGGACCTGTCACTGCGCTCATTGCATTCGCTAAAACCTGGTGATTTCTTGAGTCTGGCTGGCCACCTAACCCTTTAAGGACCAGACCTGCCCCTTGCCCGGCCCCTGTCACCCAGTAGGCTGTTTAGTTAGCACCTTTGCCCAAAGGCTCGCCGAGAAGGCTCTAGAAGCAACTTCAACACAGGGACTGTTGAGGATAAGGCCAAGGCAGGAGACATCAGCCTAGAGCCCTGTCTGGCTTGGATGATGTCAGCCCGGGAGAAGACAGCAAACAGAAGTGGCTCTAGGCTGCAGGGGCACCGTGCAAGACTGGATGCAAGGGAAGCTGCCAGGGCTGAGGGATGGTTCCACGGGGCATGTACTTGCTGTACGAACGTGACGACTAGGTTTGGACCCCCGGAATCTAGATGCCAGGTGGGTATGGAGACCCGCCTGTAACATCAGTGTTCAGGAGACAAGGGACCTCGGGTATAAGCGGCTGGCTAAACCAGCCCCCTTGGGGAACTCTGGGTTCAAATGAGAGACACTGCCTTCATATACAGACAAAGTGATCAAGGAGACCCCCTACATCAACCTCCGGCCCTCACGCAAGTGTGCACACACTTACACCTGCACCCACATATGTCTGTGTATGTACATGCACACACAAACGTGCATCACACATACTCACAGGAAAAAGGAAAGAACAAATACAGGCTCAGGACAGCTGGATGCCATCCCTCACGGTGGGAGAGGCTGAGGCAGATGTGGGAGGGTTATAAGTCCTGTCCGGCCATGGGTGCATTTCCACCACACTGTCTTCCGGGGCTGTCCTTGCCAGCTACAAGTATGGCAAGAAAAGTAGGGACACTGCCAGGTTTGGTTAAAGAAAATCAGCGGGAGAGGGCCGTGGGAATCAGAAGAGCCAAGTTGGAGGCAAAGTGGCCAGTTAAACTGGGAGACAGCCACAGAGAGGAACCGGCCTGGCCGTGATGGGGCCGGCACAGAGTGGAAAGGGTGACATCCCAGGATACTGTCTTACCCAGGCCAGGCTGAAAGACTCCCAGGCACACAAAATAGTTTAAAAAAAACTGAATCTGAATGAGGAAAAGGCAGAAAGGCTCTTAAGCACACAGCCATCCTGCCTGCTCAGCAGTGTGTGTCCCCAAGGACTTCACACCACTCTCACACCTCGGAGTGCGCCCCTCCCCTCCCCTCGCCGGTGATGAAGACATCTAGGCGGCCGGAGAAACACTCAAAAGCGAGGAGCGAGGGAGGGGAAGTACACCACGGAGCCCCGCATCTGTGGCAAGCAGCTGCCAAGCGCCCTGCACGTGTTCCTGCAGGTGTTGGCACGAGAGCGACGGGAGGGGGGGCAGGAGGAGGAGGAGGAGAACTTGTACTGAATGGCAGTGTGGGTGCCAGGCAGGAAGGTGGGCTCTGCAGCGATGGGCTGATGCCGACCCTTTGGGAGCACGGAGAGCCCCTGATTTCCTTGGAGGACAACAGCTTCTGTCTGACTGCTTCACCAACACCCCTAAGCTGGGTTGCAGGAACCCATGTCTCTCAAGACGCAGTATGAGATATCGTCCTGGCTGCCAAGGATGTGAGTCCTACCTTGTGCCGTGTGTAGGTGTGGCGGTGATGCCTATAACCCTGTAACCCTGTGTCTAGGGGCCTCTTGCCTGAGAACCTGCAGTTCCGGCCCACTTGGGCCATATCTCTCACAAAACAAAATCCGAAGTAGAGGGGGAGGATTATCTGAGAATTTTGTGAGCCCTTTACTGCCAAACAAACAGATGTGACCTGGGGTAAGGCCATCCAACCAAAATATGGAATTACAGCTTCTGATGTTCACGGGCTGCAAGCTGTGAGGGAGGCGTAGTCTGGGCATTGTCCTCCAATAGCTCAGAAGCTCACTGAGTGTCTACCCAGCACACCGGAGTAAGACGGACTATTTGAAGTTTTTCTTATTCGTTCTGTACATATATGTGTTCGTCCTCCATGCATGTACACATGCCACATGCATACGGGTGACTCCGGAGGTCATAAGAGGATGCTACAGATAGATGTGAGCCTCTGTCTGGGCGCTGGAAACCAAGCCTGGGTCCCCTGCAAGAGTAAAAAAGCACTTGTAACCGTAGAGCCATCACTCCATCACCAACACCGGGTTTTGAAGCAGCTGAAAGAGACACAGAAAGTGAAACCATGAATGTGTACCACGCCATCCAGCCTAGGGAGAGTTTTCACAGCTGTCGCCTGGGTACAACCATCTGCACAGGACAGGCGTTTCAGCTCGTGACTCTTCTGATTGGCCAGTTCTCTTGGATCCAGGGACTAAACTTTGAAGGTCATACCTGCCCACAACAAACCTGCAAGGTCAGTGTCTGCCCCTGGATGCACCCTCATGAGGGTGGGCTGAAGGCTGGAACTCTCAAGGGCTGACACTGTAGGTAAAGAAAGCTCTCGGGAAGATCTACCATAGTTCAAACTGATGAAAACAGGTGCCTGCGAGAGAGGGCATAGAGTAGATACAAACTTGTAGGAGAATTAGTCAGGGGCTGAGGATGGGGTTAATGGGTTAAACCTTTGACATACAGTGTAAGGAACACGAGTTCAAATTCCCAGAGCTAACATAAGGCAGAGTACAGTAGCACACATCCACAATCCCAGCGCTTACACAGAAGTGGCAGACAGAGAGGTGAGAGTCCCCGGCAAACTGGTGGGCCAGTACACAGGTGAACTATAAAAAAATTACATCCTATCTCAAACAAAATAAAAAGCAAAGACTCACGATTTTCCTCTGACCTCCATGTGTGCACCGGGACATACACATGCCTCCCTACATGATTTAAGTAAATAAGGGTAAGATACCTCCACACTCAGAACAGGGTGAGGGATGGGTCACTTCTTGGTGGGAGTTTGACGGCGGAGACAAGCTTCATTAGGTGCTGTGAGAAGGCACCATGACCAGAAGCAATCAGAAGAGTTTCTTTCGGGTTACAGTTCTAAAGGATAAGAGTCCACCGTGGTGGGGAGACACGGTGGCTAGCAGCAGGCATAGCAGCAGGGGCAGGGAGCTGAGAGCTCCTATCTTGCACCACAAGCCTGAAGCAGAGAGAGCAAGTCGGATGTGGTGTGAGCCTCTTAATCTCAAAGCCCTCCCGGTGACGTACTTTCTCCAGCAAGATTGCACCTCCTAAAACTCCCCAAACACTGCCACCAGCTGGGGACCAAATCTTCAAATGCCCGGGGACTATAAGGGATATTCTCATTCAAACCGTCACACAGGCTTGAAGGAAGTCCGGTTCTGACCGGGTTTCGTGCTTGGCTGTGGTAGGGACAGATCTGGAGACAGATCTCTGGGTTCAGAGCTCAGCTCTTTATGTGTCAAGTGGGAAGGGCAATCTGGCCTCTGCTCTACGGTTATTGAAGAATGGCAATCTGGGTAGAGCACCTGGCCCAGAGTGTGCTTGGTGTGCAGCCGTTGGCAGATACCATCTGAGGGACCTCTTCTCTTCTCTCATGCAGTGTCAGCTTCCTCAGGTGTAGGAGGAAGTCTGTATGCGCCTCTAGTAAGTCACATGTTTAATGGCGGCATAGGTGTAAGCAACAGAACTTTCCCTGCCTGGATATGAGCTAAGTGTGCAGAATTAACCAGAAGGGCCAAGCTACTGGGTAAGAAAATTGGTGGGAACCCAAGGACTCTCTTCTGTCAGCATTGCACTGGCTGCTGGGGGTGGGGCAGCCCCAAAAATTGCACCCCAGCATGGGTAACTTTCAAGGGTTACAGCTGCCAGTAACCCTCGAAAGTTTTGTTTGTTTCACTTAAGCCTCTCCGGAGAGAAACTCAAGGAATCAGTCAAAAATCACAGCCATTCTTCTAGGTGACCTCTGCTCATTATGATCTCATTATCCGGGTGAATTTTCAGCCCTGGAGATGTTCCCGTCAGCCATTTTTGAACATGTGATGTGTGAGGAACCCTGTTTTCAAACTGGGCATGCTCCACAACGTGTCTGCCTCTACCATGTGATGGTGGAACTTTCCAAAACGAATGTGCATGAGTTTCCATAACAATAAGCCCCGGGCTTTCTTTGCTTAGATAACCTCTGGGGTTATCCCCAGTGACCTCCTTTCTCATGCAGCAACACAACAACCCTCATGATCGGTCTGCTGGTTCTATATATTGGCTTCATACTCACCAAGAGGCAAACCCACTGTTCCATGCTGCAAGGTCACACAGAAGAGGCGCCCTGGCTTGCTAAAACAGCCCAGTTGCTGTTTATCACTTTGGACCAGTCTTTCTTGGGACCACATTTATCCTGATACCATTGACATCACTTGGCATCTAAGCCTCTTTTCCCCATCACCATCTTGCATTCCTCCCTCAGCCCTACCCCGGGAAGCTAGGAGACGATCTCCAGGTGGGGACAGCAGGGATAGTCTCACCTCAGTCAGCCCCATGCTGCCCGTTGCCCTGGGAGTCTTAAAAGATTCCATCCCTATTAAAGTACGAGCTGGGCTAGATAATTTTGTTTTTTCACTTTTACACAGCTAACCACTGCCAAAAATATCTGCATGAACAGCCCTACAGAGGAACAGTTATAGCTTCAGGTTTGTCTGCCCTGGGTGTCTGCCCTCCCATGGTGAGGTGGGACATCGTGTCTGCCCTCCCATGGTGAGGTGGGACATCGTGTCTGCCCTCCCATGGTGAGGTGGGACATCGTGTCTGCCCTCCCATGGTGAGGTGGGGCATCGTGTCTGCCCTCCAATGGTGAGGTGGGACATCGTGTCTGCCCTCCCATGGTGAGGTGGGACATCGTGGTGTTGGGAGCACATGGAGGAAGAGACATGGGAGCAGGGACAGGAAAGAGCCCAGGGGCAAGATAAACTCAAATTCACTCTGGCTAGGTCCTACTGCCCAAAGTTTCCAGAGCCTCCCCGTGGTATGACTTTTCCTCGGGAGATGTGGACAAATGCCATTCACCAAAGAAGGAAGTCAATGGCAGACAGAAAAGTAGCCCTACCCAAGCTTGACCAGTGAAACAGTGAGCTTCTTGCTGTTACTTGTAGGAATATGAGTGGGGGGGAGGGGAGGGCTGCCTATGAGGACAGGGGGATGACTCAAAGGCAGGTGTGTCACCAAAAATTGCACCCCGGGATGGGTAATGTGACGAAGAGACTATGCTGTATCCCTGAGCTCTCTGAGGATTTGTAGACAGCTCTGCTGACATGAGAACCTCCAGTCCCCAGCAAGTGTCCATGCTTTGGGGAAGACCTTTGTTCCCCAGCAACTGTCCATGCTCTTTTAACTTTGGGGAAGACCTTTGTGAATCCTGTATGTTTCATGAGCTTGTGTTCACTTTCCAAGTCTGAACAAACCTCCCTCTTGGGGGAAAAGGTTGCAATTTAGAGGAGACACAAAATAGCACCAGCTAGGGACCAAGTCCCCAACATATGAGGGGAGTCTTGTCTTCCCTTTTCTTTTCTGTTCTGTCCTTTCCATTTCTCTTTTCTGACACTTCTTGTCTAAAGCTTAAGTACTCAACTGGGTGTAGCGGTTCACATCTAAGCACTCAGGAGGCAGAGGCAGGAGGATTTCTACTGGCCTACATGGTGAGTTCCAGGATAGCTAGGGCTACAGAGTGAGAGACCCCATCTTGAAAAGCAACAACAACAAAAATAAACCTTAAGTACTCCAAGGAGGAGCAACATTTTACGTCCAGTTTTTGAACCTGTGATAGAACTGATAATGTTCTTTTCAGGACACAAATGAGGCTTAGATTCAAAGGCACCTAAGCCTCACCAATTGCTTAAAATGGATCCACATGAGACTGGACCCAGAGAAATTACTGCCAGTGCCCTCCTTCAGTGAATAGCCTCCCAAATCCTTAAAACGTAGCTTTATAAGTTTCTGAGAATTTCACACAATGTATTTTGATCATTTGCATCCACCCTCCCTCAACTCCTCCCAGATACAGCTCCATTTCCCCACCTACCTTCCAGCTCTTTCTATCTTTTGTAAACCTGTGTGGTGCAATCAGTGTTGCCCAAATACTCTTGGGAGTAGGGGCTGTCCTGAAGTGTGGCCGTCCTACGAGGGGCCACACCTTTCAAAGAAACTGACTCCTTTTCCAGCAGCTATCAATAGCGATTAACACCGAGACTCCCCAGCTGTCCAAAGTGCAGATGATAAGAGATTTCAGAGTCATACTCCTCCCCACAGTTCAGGGAATCTTCCAGAAAGAGGGGCAGAAAGACTGTAAGTACCAGACATGATGGAAAGAGTGTTCTCCAGGCACAGCGGGGCGGTGGCACATCTGAACTCACAGCATTGGAGCCAGCATGCACCAGAGCTGCAGAAGCTGCAGACAGCATGGAGGAGGGGAGGCAGGCATGAAGCCCCGGCTTACTAAGTCTTAATGCACTCACTAGCCATGTCCCAGAGGCCTGGCCACCTTTGATTCCAGATAGAGGCCTGGTCTGTAAAGGGAGAGTGTCATCATGCAAGTACCATGAAATTCCTGGGCACCACTCATCCAAAGAGCCCAGGAGAAGACAAGCATCCTTGCAGAAGGTAAGCCATCTTCTTCCTCCTTGTCAATACAGGCCTCTGACTTGGATGGACACTGCATAGGCTTTCTCCCTGTCCTTGGCTCTAATTGGTTTTGTGGCCCTTTCTCTCTTCTCTTTAAGATCTAGATGACTTTACAGTGTAAACCATGGTGTTTTCTGAAGTAAAGAAATAGCTACATTCTGCCAACCTCCATGACCCCGAGGAAAGCCTTTAAGTGGCATTTGGTGACAGAAATCAAGATCCCACAACCCTATGCCAAGTAATCGAGTGATAACACCTCTTCGGTCTTTATGTTACCGAAGAGTCGCCTGCCCACACTCCACTTCGCATTTCGTGTAAATGAGACACAAATCAATTAAGAAGCCACTGTCCATCGAGGAGTTGGTTTAAATGCCATATTTCTAATTTTTAAACTCATATTAAAATTGAGAAGAGCTGAGGACAAGAGAGAGTCAGGAGGAGCCTTCACTGACTCTCTGTGGAGTATCTCCAGCTTCCATTTCTCTCCCCTGATGCTTCGGAGAGCCTGGAGGGTCACTGTGCTTTCCAGACACATGGTCAGTAGGGAGAGATCTTGGGTACCTGTGCCGCTGACCACACCCGCTTTGGGTGTGACTACAGGTTCATACAAACTGATGTGAGGAACACTCGCTCTCTCTTGGGGTTCCGGTTGGGTCTCAGAGAGGAGCAGAGCGCTGTCCTTAGGTTCTCATGTAAGTGACTTCTCCTTAATAAAATATCGTACGACATCCCTCCCCTGTGTAGCTTAATATTCCTCAATAGTAAGTATGTGGAGGTGATTCCAAACATGTTTCCTTCTGTCTTTTCATCTGGATTCCCATTGGCAAGACACATTGAATTATAGGTCTGGCGTGGCTGAAGAGAGCACAAGAAGGTGTCCAGGACACCACAGCTGCAGGGAAGGTTCTGGATCAGTCCATTCTGTCACAAGTCACAGCAGAGGGAGTATAGCCAGGCTCTGCACCACACACACACACACACACACACACACACACACACCGGGGCCTTCAGCACTCGCCTGTTCCAAACGTTTGTTAATTTTTCACCTACTTGGAAACATCACCTACTTTTCAGCACCAACTCAATGCACGTTAAGAACTGAAGGAAATGTGGCAGCAGTTTAGCAACAAGACCTGGGGAGCAGTTTCTCGGGGGCCTGAGGGTGTCGCCTCAGATCAGTGGTGGGACAGGATTTGCATACATTGGCAGCTGCCACAAGTAGGGTCATCCTGAAGGATCGAGTTGTCATAGAAAGCCCAGGAGGATTCTCCATGAAGAGCGCTCAGAATCCAGATGGTTTTTCTTATTAAGATGCTCGTTAGGATCAGTTTAGTAAACATAAATTCTGTTCTAAATCATGCCCATAAATTGTGTTGCCGGCATTAATAAAAAATCAATGTGTTTTTTAATTATGGGTATGTGTGTGTGTGAGAGAGAGAGAGAAACAGAGAGAGAGAGAGAGAGAGAGAGAGAGAGAGAGAGAGAGAGAGAGAGAGAGAACCCACAGAGGCTAGAGGTGTTGGATTCCGTGGAGCAATAGTTACTAATTTGTCCCAGCCAACTAACGTGCGAGCTGGAAACCAAACTCAGGTCCTCTGGAAGAGCAAGCAGAAGGAGCTCTTAATCACTGAGCCGTCTCTCCTACCTGGTTGTCTTTCTGACTTGATCATTAGGAAATAGCAAAATCTGAAATGTAGTGTTACGTGAACACTATAGTGTATGTTTGTGGAACAGGCTACAGAACAAAACAGAGGCCACAGGAGGGGAAAGAGATGTTGGATTCTGGGGAGAACACAGGAACACAGGAGACCAGGAAGAAAGGAGGTTGGGCCCAGTGAGGGACAAGGAATGTATCTGAGAAATTTTCCCCTCCTGGAATTGTCTCTTACCACACACCCGCACTGCAACACATTCTCCTTGTCTTCCGTCTGTTTTATCAAGACTATACTACAGCTAATGCATAGTAGATTGTATACTCCTACAAAAAAATCACAAATTCCATGGAACAACAAAGAAGTAACATGTATCTTTCAAATTTCTTGTTCACATCAGAAGTCTTTATAAACAAACAAATTCATATGTCCTGGGCTTTCAACTTGAGAGCCAAAGCATAAGACTTCAGTTCAAATAAATTTACAAATATCTAACATCTCAAATCAAATGTACATAATTGGTCTTTTTTCATTAAAGTTGTTGGCTCAAAATGTTATACTCCATATTCAATGCATTGCTAATTTCCTCTTATTTTCTTTTATCAATATGTTAAGAATTCTTAGAACAAAACTGCTTTTTTTTACCTAGATTGTCTTATTTCTATAAATACATTTTGATACAAAATCATTAATTACTTTTCTTGATATGTGTATATCAAATTAGTTAGGTAGTTAGTACATTTTGACAAAAAAATTCCCAATAAACACGTCTTCCAAGGGTAGGTTTCTTGGCATTTTTAGTTTAATAACTCATTTTATATCCTGTTGCTGCTTGAGCTTGGAAGGGATTTGGGGGCACGTGTTGTTTAGTTGGTGTTTTCTGCAGAAGTCCCAACTGTTGCTGTCATTCTTGACCAGGGAAGGGGTTACCTCATGGCTGCTTCCCATAAGCCGTGCCTGTCTCTTGCACAACAGTTGAATGGCCCAGCGCCTAGCCACAGGGGCAGCTGTCATCATCTTGGCTGCTACGATGAGAGGAAAAGGACCGAAAACAAGATCACTCGCTGAATTGTCTGTGGCGTCTTCATCTGCGCTCCTCTTTGGTTTGCAGAGTGAAGAGAACCCTCTGGAGGCTTCCCTGGTCTTTTCAGTAACCACAAGTATCACTCACTCTTATGAAGAGAGACCCCGAGTTTTCATATTCACACCAGAGCCCCGTGTTTTACACTCCTTTGGATCTCTGTGTGCATGGCGTGTGTGTGTGTGTGCGTGTGTGTGCGCACACGTGTGTGTCTTTACAGATGAGCATCTACTACCACATGGGCACTATGGAGCTCAGAGGACAAGGGCACCCCCCTCCGTGTCTTTTTCCCTTTCCACCTTGTCTGAGACAAGGACTCTTGATGATCCCACTGGATACCACAGACAATCCAAGAACTTCTGGAGATTTTACTGTCTCAGTCTGTCTGTCTGCCTGCCTGCCCGCCTGCCCGTCTGTCTCTCTGTAAGAGCATTGGAATTATAGAAGGGCACTTGCTCTTCTTGTTCATGACTTTTCACACGGGCTCTGGGGAGCCAAAGGCAGGATCTCTTACAAGCCCGGAAAGTCCTTCACCCAGCAGGCCTTCCCCTTATTAACTAATGTCTTCGTTCCTTCAACAAACATTCAGTCCTGCCAAGCATCACCCTCTGTGGATCAGGAAAGTGCACAGACATGCTGTGAGGGAAAGACCCAAGCATAGAGATGACGAGACCTTCTAGAAACCCACAGGAAGGTCAACACACCTAGGTCCTGGCATACAACAAGTGTGACACAGATTCAAGGTGCCCTGAACTGGACCCAAAAGAACTTCGGGTCCCTAATCCGGCTGGCACCCACGTGCCGATACAAGCACAGGCCAGCCTGAGAGCCGTGCATCTCAATCAGCAAGCAAGCCACTAGACCCCACTCAATGTCTGCGAAAGGACATTCCCACCAGAGAGGCACCTCCTGCCTTTCTCCCCCAATGCTAGAGAATATGTTAAGATTAAAAGCTCTGAAGCTAGGTGGCCCAGAGTTTTTGTTTTTTGCTTTTTAATTGGCATACAGTTTGCACACAGTAATGTGCATGAAGATTTTGAACATTCAGTGCAATGGATCTTAGCAATTATAACAGCTGCAAGACAACTCGAACAAGGTGGGGACCTTTCCCATTGGCCCAGAAAGCTTCCTTCAACCTCTTTCTAGACTGATTTCCATGAGTTCATTCCGACCCTTTCCAGAACCTCCCACAAGAAGGTTCTCACGGGGCGTTCTCACTGTCCGGCTCTGTCACTCAGATACTGTCACTTTCACTTAGGCGTCCCCTCATCTATCCGCGACTCTTCCTTTCTCTTGCCGTGTGTCACTCCCTGGCATAGGGATGTCACCCGCTTACCCATTCTCCTATTAGTGAAAACTACAGCTGTCTCCATTCTTTGGCTATTATGACTGAGATGTCTATGATCATGTTCATGTAAGTCATTTTGTAAACAATCATTTTCACTTTATTGAATAATTCCTCAGTAATTTCGTATTGCTGGACTATAGGGTAGACGTAGGTTCAACGCTTTAAGAACTTACTAAATAGTTCTCCAAAGGAATTGTGAAGTTGTACAATCTTATTAAAATACATCACAATCCTGGTTGACGTACACACACACACACACACACACACACACACACACACACACGCATGCACGCATGGCATGGATGAACTTTTATCTTGCCCATTTTCTTGTAGAACACAGCTTGTTAGGGTTGATTCGAAACAATGGTCACATTTTTCTTTATTGCTCTCTGCCAGCATTATTCAAGTCTCATAAGGTTAGGCTTCTCCTGGTCTCCAGTGTGTCTGTGAGGTCCAGCAAATTGCATGGCATGGCATTGTCACTTGCCAGGAGTCAGAAGGAAGAGATGTCCCCTCACCAATGCAGCTCTGGAATCATGCCTCCTTCGTCCCGTGTTCATCCCAAGCCCTTCATAATACCAACGCCTCCTTAAGTGAAAGCCTTGCTTTCTGCCAACGCCTTGTGCAACGCCTGCTTCTCCCAAGCTGGTTTGCTGATCTGACCTCACAGTGACTCCAACCACCTCTTTCCATCCCTTGTCTATACCCTCGACCAAGCCCTAAGTTGTTATTGTTCCTCTTACAAACATATTTCCTTACTTACTTTCTTGATCTAGAGGCTCACATCCTCCAGTGTGCCCTTGAGCTCACTGTGTAGTCCAGGGTGACCCTAAACCTCTGATCATTCTGCTTCTTGTTCCCAGAGTGCTGAGCTCATAGGCAGAACTACCACAACCTGGTTTATGCAGGGCTAAGGACCAAAGCCTGGACTTGTAGTGCTCTACCCACTGAACCAGGCCCCTGGTCCTCCCCGTACAGGTTTGCACACGGCAGCTCTATCAGACAACAGGCAGGGTCATTATCGATACATACAGCTGTCTGGGTGACTTTTGTTTTTAAAGGCCAGCTGCTTACCAAAGCCCACTAACCATCACACGCGGCTCAGGTAGGCCGTGTTGGACATGAATGCTCCCACTCGTGTGCCTCGCCCTGCCCAGAGCCACCCTCTGTCTCTCTCGAGAGCCTGATCCTCCCAGCCAAGTGGCAGATGGAGAAACGGTTTGCAGAAGGGCTGAGAATATTTTATCCGACTTCCTACAAACGGGGCCCGCTGAATTTTCATCTGCGGGCTAGGCACTGATCAAAAATAAGGGAGGGGAGGCTCAACAGGATATCCTGTGAGGGCCCCTCGGGAGCGCGTGTGTTTTGGGTCAGCAGTGCGTGGAGAGACGATAAACCTCTAAGGGCAAAGGAGAGGATCCTGCAGCAAGCACTTCCCTGGTCCCTCCAGCCTCCCAAAGGCCGTGCGGCAGAAGGGAACCTGGGTCAGGGTCCAGGAAGTCTGTGTTCCAGACCTGGCTCTGGCCTTGACTCCTTAGGTCACTGTCTGTGGGTGATGTCACTTTTCAGCACCTCAGGGGCCCATCTGTACAGCAGAAAGAATGAGTCCTCTCCCCACCCACCCCCTGGGTTGCGAGCACACTCGGGAACGCGCATGGCAGTAGGAGAGAGGACCACGAGTTGTTTGTCAGGACTCTCGTTCTTGTCCCCCCCCCCCCCACACGGCTTCCTATGGTAATGGCCACCCCGGCGTTCACTAGACAATTGCTGTATGCCTGATATGGGTCAAGCAGATGTGTGTGCTCAAGGCGTAAATTACCTCTGTCAAAACTAGTCAGCCCCTGGGAGGGGACGCAGGGAAGGTCACCGAGAGTATATCTAAGAGAGGATCATAGCGGCAGATAGGCCAAAGACTGGCGTTTCGGCAGTGCCTGGCCTCCAATGATGCTTCCAGAAACCAAGGCCCATGACAGCCTGCAAGTGCAGGAAACGCCCTCCCTCACAGGCAAATTAAAGCAGAAAGCCAGGAAGAGTTCCCAGGAGCTACACTGCCTCTCTCTCTCTTCGCCCTCACAAACACACACAAGGGAGACGCCAAACGCAGGGGCTGCTGGCTCTGCGCCAGCCCAGCGAGACCTGTGGGTGTACATTATATTATTGTCTCTCTGTCCCTTGCATAGCCCCTCAGAGTAGGTATCGCTTTAAACTCCAAGATGGCAAAGTTGAGACACAGAGGAGAACTTGTCTGAGAGGAAGAGGGGACAGGGGGCTTTTTCGGGATCTAGGAGTTGCTCTTCTATGCACTACCCGATAAATGGCTTCTTAGTGAGATTTCGGATCTTCAGTTATCTTTCAGCTGAGGGAAAACTCGTCTTCCCTAAAGACGCGCACCGCTCCCTCGTAAGGTGCACTATACTAGGTGGTTAGACTGAAATCATGTACATACAGTGGTGTTTATGTAGCTCTGCGTGTGTGCGTGCGTGTGTACATGTGTGTGTGTGTGAGAGAGAGAGAGAGAGAGAGAGAGCAATAGTCCCAGGAAAAGATTCCATGAATTTGAGAGAGATCAGGGGAGGACAGACAGAAGGGGGCTAAAGCAGGAGGACATGGGAGGGGTGGGGGTAGGGAAGGGAAGAGATAAATGATGCAATTACATTTTAATTCCAAAATCGTATCTTAATCAGAATTAACATATTCAATGTAACACCTCAAGGAAGGGCTGTTGGAAAACAAACGAACAAACAAACAAATAACCAAAAAAAAAAAAAAAACAGCCCTGGGAATGGAGAGGTGGCTCAGTGCTTAAGAGCACTGACTGCTCTTCCAGAGGACCTGGGTTCGATTCCCAGCGCCCACATGGCAGCTCACAACCGTCTGTAACTCCAGTTCCAGGGGATTCCACGTCTTCGCACAGACACACCTTCAGGCAAGACACCAATGCACATAAAATAAACATGAATCACAAAAAGTACAGTAACCCTCAGAACAGAGGCGACAGTTTGGTGGACAGACGCAGGAAGACCTGAGTCCCATTTCTCCTCTGTCATTTGGAGCCAGATGACCTGCATAAGCTGCTCGGCTTCTCCGAGACCTCATCTTGTGACTCAGAAACAAAGTGAGGCCTGAAGCCAAGCCCTGGGACGCCTCACGAGCACCCCGAGCTGTCTGGACACTCAGAGGGAGAGCTTGTGCAGAGCCGTTCTGGGAAGCCTGTGTGGCGTGTGCTCTGTCATTCTGGGATTCAAGCTGCAGCCAGCACAGGAGGGACTGCAGGTGGCACTGGGGGGGGGGTTATGTGTCCCCTCTGCGCTGCAAAGCTCCTCTAAGCCCCGGGCCCTTTCCGCGGCTCTCGAAAAACACAAGCTGGGTCCAAGGCTCCTGTCCCAGACTCACTGTGTTTACCACACCATCAGGAGGGTGCCATTTAGCCAGAACCATCATTTGCAGTCACACCAAATGGCCCATGGAAGAAAAGTTGGTTCCGCTCAAAGAACAGATGACAAGTGACAGGCCCCGCTCCTGATTCCCCACAATAACAGAAGATACCAGCAACTGCCGTGTGGTCCAGCACCAGAACACACTTCTGCTTTCAAGCCCTTGCGATCTGCTGTGCCAGCCCCTTGTCCCCTGTGCAGCCAGACACACCCCTGCCTCTAAAGCCACACGTGGCCGGCACCCGGGGCCCCGAGTCTGAGTCCTGATGTTCCATTTCTTTCTTTTTTCTTTATTTTTGCAAGGAAAAACAACTCCCTTGGACCCTTAAGAGCATGCTTTTATCTGTTTGCAGCACACAGGCATGGGTACAGGGTATTGACTGGACTGGTTTCCATTTCCCAGTGTGCATGATATCGAAATATTGCTTTGCGCATCATTAATACACTACGGGCTTTTTTTCCTATTGTTATTTTTAAACAAAAATATTTTGGAAAAACAAACCACCTGCATCTGGCATCTACACGGTGAGCAGGACACAGAGGGAGGGAAATAGTTTATGATCAAGAAAGAGGGGTGGAGAAAAGACCGCAGGTGCAGGCATTGTCAGCCCCAAGCATCATAGACACGGCTGAGTCCACCCTGAGAGCAGGCCACATCTCCACCCTTTACTTTGGCTAAGGAAGGAAACCCTAACCTTACAAGTGACCATTGACCCGAGGTCTACGGATCGCCTCGAGTTCCAGTCGGAGAGACTGTGAGACTTCCCCCAGCCTGCTCTGGAGTAATTATTTAGCTCTAGAGTGTGCTAATTTAATTGTTGTTGTTGTTTAATTTTTACAAGATAGAAGCCTGATAAATGGCTGAGAGCCGTTCACTTTTGAAACTGAGTGGTTCGGCTTCCTACTTTATGCCAGCCACTGTCCCGGGGATGGAAGAGAGAAAGACAGCCCAGAGGGGAACCCTGGGAGGGGGTTCCACAAAGAGTTAATTGCAGATCGGTTGTGCTTTGTGCTATGAAAAAGCCGTTTGAAGGACAGAGGGAGCAGTGAAGGCAGCAGTCCCGTGTCCTCAGAAGGAGCCTGCTTCCTCTTCCAGGAGTCCTGATCCAATGGGAAGCAGGAATCCCTCTTCTGGCCCCTCAGCCTCTGCGGTGCACACCCAGCAAGTCTACGTCTCAAAGCCTGAGAGCGGCGAGTCTGGACCTGCCAACCTCAACTGTGTCTCTGAAGAAGCATTTGTTATTTTTATGGGTCCCTGAATGCTTCCCCTGAATATTAATTTTCTTCAATTCTTTAAGTATATATTAGTTATTACATATTTTTGATTAATATTTGATGGCCGCTTAGGCTGCCAAGAGCGCCCATAAATTTTCCCAATGGAATCTAATGCTAGGTGAGTGTGGGAGACCCCTTATGTGGAGCAAAGACATCAATCATTTTAAGTCTCTGACTCCACACCTTAATGCCCAAAGATATATTGCTAAGAAGCCCATAACACGCCATTAAAAATGAATGTCTTGTGGCAGTTTTCATGCCTGCAGAATTCAGGGCAGGGGGGTGGGGTGGGAATCCTGGAAACCATAGAACCCAGGGAGTTCACAAATTCCTCTTTGCACACCTTTTAAAGATTCCCTGTTCTTCTAGGATCAGCAACATGATTTCAGGGCCTGGAGCAAAAGAATAAAAAGTCTTCAAAGAAATCATGATGTATTTTCACATAACAACAGCAAAGTTTTCCACCAAGCCTGGTGCCTTCCAAAGAATGGGGCCCTGTGCAGCAGCACAAAGTCCATGCTGCTTCTCCCTGCACCAACACAGCATCCTTACCTCCTTCCATCATAACCTTGACCTCTGTCTGTGTTTAAAAAAAACAGTTCAAATATGTTTACACATAAATATATAGACCTATATCTGTGTTTGAAAAAACAGTTCATATATATTTACACATAAACATATAGAGAAATACCTACAAATATATAGGGAGATACATACAAATACATAGAGAGATGTATATATAGAAAATAATATAGATTAGAAGATACATAGACAATAAATAGATAGACTATAAACAATCGATCATAGGCAATACATGGCAAAGAGATGACTGGGGGAGAAATGGATGATAGATTATATGATAGATTATAGACACATAGAAGATAGATTGTAAACAGAAAGAGAGGCAGGTAATAGATGATTGTTAGAGAGACAGATGATACCTAAGTACATAGAAACATATTACGAAATGAAGATGGATAGATAGATGGACGGACTGATGGATGGATAAGCAGACAGACAGACAGAAGCAGGTGTAGACATGATGTCCGTGGTGCTTCATTTCCACAGAGCATCAATGAATACTGAGCTCACATTGATGACAGTCAGTGTGTGCGGGAGACCACTGCAGTAGTGTTGGATAAATACGTTAACTTGGCCTGGCTTAGAAGAAAGTCTAAAACTATAATGCAGAGTAGAAACCCATGGCAGCCTCCCTCTAGTCGAGGAAGACTAGCACTAGGAAGCTAGAAAGAGGGGCTCCCGGGAGACCCAGATGCCCATTTGGACAACAACAGAACACAGAAGAGACTCCATCCCCAATGTCAAGACTGCTCCAAACCAAACATCTGATCTAGTCTGGAGGGACCCTGCTCCCAATCCTGGGGACACTCTTCCGTGACGATATTTCCTGCCTCAGATCACAGGCCTCTCTCCGGGGTCTGTGAGACAAGGTGTTTCTGCTCACTGTTCAGAATAAAAGAGAGGTAAATAGCTGTGTAGCAGAACACAGATTAATAGAAGCAGGTTAATTAAGTTGTAAGAGCTACTTAGGAACAAGGCAGAGCTAAAGGCTAAGCTTTCGTAATCAATAATAAGTCTCTGCGTCATTTTTGTGAGCTGGGGGCCCGAGACCCATGTGTGATAGCGCAGTCTTATAACCCCAGGGCTGGGGCAAAAGAGATGCGGGGATCCCTAGAGTTCACCTGGATAGCCCGGTGTACTTGTTAAGTTCCGAGCCAACACAAAGCCTGTCTTAGAATAAATGAAAGAATGAAAATAAATAAATGAACAAAGAAAGAGAGGGAGAGGAAGGAAGGAAGGAAGAAAGAAAGAAAGAAAGAAAGAAAGAAAGAAAGAAAGAAAGAAAGAAAGAAAGAGGACAAGAGGACAAGCCATTGTGGTAAATTGAGCTTCGTAAAGCAAGAGCCAGTCACTGAGTGACTCTGTGCCTGGGCAAAGGAGAGCTAAAAGGCCAAGAGGCAGATGTCAGTGCCAGCTTGCTGGTGGGAGCTCGAGAGGAAGCAGGGATGCTTCTGTCAACTTCTTTGGGTTCTCTGAGAAGTTTCCGAAAGGCAGGGACTGTCTGTGAAAGAAAAGGGGAAATGTGAAGACATGGCCAAGGCTAGCAAGGCTCCTTCTGAGAGACAAGTGAACATCTTCACCCCCAGAAGGGAGACCAATGAGATGAGTGAGCATCTACACCCCAAAGGGGAGACCAATGAGATGAGTGAGCATCTTCACCTCCAGAGGGGAGACCAATGAGATGAGTGAGCATCTACACCCCCAAAGGGGAGACCAATGAGATGAGTGAGCATCTTCACCCCAGAAGGGAGACCAACGAGATGAGTGAGCATCTACACCCCCAAGGGGGAGACCAACGAGATGAGTGAGCATCTTCCCCCCAAAGGGGAGACCAATGAGATGAGCGAGCATCTTCACCCCAAAGGAGAGACCAACGAGAAGCTCAAGGACCCAGGGCTCCCAAGAGGCCTCCTTCGGCCTCCTTCTTGTTCTGTGCTGAGTGTCACCCCAGATCAAAGGAGGCCCTCCTGGGTTATATCCATGGGTGATGCTGCCAGGAAACTGGGAGCCGTGTGGAACAGCGCTGCTGCAGATGACGGGCAGCCCTGTGAAAAGATGGCTGCCAAGCTGAAGAAGGAGAAACACAAGAAGGGTTAATGGAGAATCTGATGCAGCGAAAACGGGCGCGGTCAAGGCTGAACAGAGCAAGAAAAAGGAGGAAGAGGGATAAGGAGGAGGAGGAAGGGGAAGATGAGGAAGATGATGATGATGAGTCGGTTCTGGTACAGGGTTTTTTCCCCCTTATCTGTAACACATTTAACCCCCCTGTACACTAGCCCTTTTGAGGAGAAAAGTTGAAATGTAAGGTTTTTCCTCTTTTTGTATAGTTAACACAGTGCAGAGTATGTCTTCAAATGGCCCTGTCTGGGTGCCATTTTCGGTAGCCACTGACCTGGTACAGCCTGGGTGATGCAAACTGGAGTGGAGATTCGAAGCAGGCTCTGGCTGGTGCACAGCACAAATTAGTTATACATGGGATGGCAGTTTTCTGTTTTGTGGTTTTCATCCTCAGTTGTCTCTGACAAGGCTTATACAAAGATAACGGTTGTTCTGCTAACTGAGTACCACTCTGTAATTGCAAATAATAATAATAGTAATAATAATTGCTGCTGTTTGTTGACATGCTGAATGCTTCTAAGTAAATACAATTTTTTATTAAAAATAAAAGTGATACAATTTTTTATAAAAATAAAAGTGAATTGAACCCAAACAATGATACTCAAGGTGGACCTCTGACTTGTCTCATGCACATTCAAACACACGCACACACACGCACACACACACACACTCGCATACACACATGCATACACACACATACACCCCCACACACTGGAAAAACATACACATGCACATAAAAATTATTTTGAAAGAAGGCAGAAGCCTCTCTCTATCCCTGCCTCCTAAATTAATTGACTGGAGGGGGGAAAATGATGCCAGGATGCAGGATGAGAAATGCAAGGGGGGAGAAGCAACTTTGCTGAAGTCCCTGATTTGTTTTCACCATTTCTCCCGACCCTCGTTACGACGTGGATGCTGCCCTCCCATGCTTGCCCATATTTCCGATATTTCAGAGGTGTGGCTGGACATATCCGTTGTCTCTTAGTCTCTGAGCTAGGAGCAGAGCTCAGATGAAAACCGACTGCATCACTCCCCACCCCGGAATGACCGGTGCTACAAGGTCAGTGCTCCTGTATGGAACCAGGGTCTGGGATTGACTGGCACCCTCTGAATGTGTCCTGAAGCCACTGGTTTGTTTCATCAAATAGGCAAGTAGCTGCTCACTGCTTGTCAGACTCTGGATAAAAAATGCCAACTGCATTACGCCCTCCCTCATCCCGAGATTTTATGATGGATATCGTGTATCATCACTTAGAATCTTAGGATCTAGTTAAGAGTCCCACCATAAAAGACAAAATGCTTGGCCATGCAAGCCTAGGGGCCAGAGTTTACATGCCCCAAGCCCACCAAAAAGCCAGGTAGACAGGCAGGCAGTGGTGGTACACACCTTTAACCCAAGCACTCAGGGACAGAGAGGCAGGCAGATCTCTGTGATTTCGAGGCCAGCCTGGTCTACAAAGCCACACAGAAAAACCCTGTCTTGAAAAAAAAAAAGAAAAGCCAGGCTGAAGTGGTGACCACCTGTAATCCAAGCACAGATGTGTGATGCCTAAGTCAAGCTAACTGACTTGACCAGCTGGAGTCAGTGAGCTCTGGTTGCAGCAAGAGCTCCTCCATCCATGTATAAAGAGGAAAGCAACTGTGGATCACCCATCATCAACTTTGGCCCTCCATGGTCATGTATGACCTCACACATGTGTACATACACACACATAGGAGCATTATGCATTCACATACAACACACACTCACACATGCGTGCGCACAAACATGCACATACACGTGCACACACGCTCGCGCGCGCGCGCGCACACACACACAGATTCCCAGGGTCATAGAGGGAACTTTCCCCCCTGCCTCCCGCGTCCGGGCTCCTCCACCCGCCCCGCTCCTGAGCTGTCCTAAGCAGCAGCATCCTTACCCTGTTTGCTGCGATCTCCTGCACTGATGATGTTGCCCAGAGCTTTCCTCTGTCACTTTAGTCCCTCTTACTGTGATCTATGGCTCTGTTCCCCAGGATCCTCATCTTATCACGGATGTGAACTTAGGGGCATAGAAATGCAGTCTGGTGGGCCACACCAGTGACATAGTAGATGCAAACCCCTTTTCCGTCTCATTTATCGTCCTGTATTTACTTCTATAGTAATTATTTAAGATGCCGGCTTTAAGGCAGGAACTACTCCTTCCTAGGGGACAATTGGTAATGTCTAGAAGCAGTTTGGGTTGTCACCAGTGCAGGGCTGCTGCTGACATGTGCTGGGTAGAGGTCGGGCATCTGGCTGTGTCCACCCCACGAACCCCACAGCAAAGACTTAGGCAGCTACAATGTCAGTTGGGGCACAGTCAAGAAGCCCCAGTATAGACCAGGATGGGCTAATTTCTGTCACTCTCCCTGTGTCCTCTGCTGTCACATCTAGTTGATCAGGATACTTGTCCCCTCAAAGCACTGTTCTGAACCCACAGCCCTCACCACACAGGGCTTCCAGCCGCCCTTGAAATGCAAAATGAACTTGACTGTATGTTCTCACACTAGATGCTTTGGGTGTTGGCTGTGTTTACCTGTGTAACACTACAAACGTTCAGGAGAGGAGACCGGCCGTGTATATGCAAGATGATCTCCTGTCTCTCTGAGATGAAGGAGGGGAAGAGGAGTAGAGGGAGGGAAACAAAAGAGCAGAGTAGAGGAAGAAAGGCCGGGCCAAGTATCTGGAGAAGGAAAAGAGGGACAGGAACTAGAAAAGTAACGTTCAAAGCAAGGTACCACGGGCTGGGGAGATGGCTCCATCAACAAGGTGGGCCCATGTCACCCACGTAAGCATGCACATCCATCCCCAATACACAAGTCTCTGAAAGCTCAGGCGCAGCAGTGCACGGCCTGTCACCACAGCCCCGAGGAAACGGAGAGAGGCGTATCCCTCAAGCTCGCTGGCCAGTGACTTCCTGTACGTCTCATTGCCTCCAGGCTCAGTGAGAGATCTCGCCTCAAAAAACAAAACAGTGGCTCAAGAAGACATCCAGTGCTGACATATGACCTCACATACATACGCGCATGCTCACACAGACATCCCCACACGCAGATCACGAATGCACCACTACAATTGAGAGCTGCCCCTCCCCAGCTGTCTTGTGTGCTCTGAAGGAGCCACCCTCGGTTCTCCTGCAGTCAGACGTGAACTCTCCTGCCGTGGTGCCTAGTCCCTTTGTCTGTAAACACTGCAGGTGACCCAGCCTCACCGAGAACTCCCCAGTTTCTCCCTCTTGCTACCCAATCTAAACACAGAGAGTCCTGCCAAGGGCAGAGAAGAGCTACCCTTTGGTTGTCATCTTCCTCAAAGGCTACACCCAGCACCCTAGGGAGTTCCTTCCCTATAGTTTGCTGGCCACATAGTCTGGGGACCGCAGATTCAGACAAGCGTCTACCCTAGTTAACACTGCAACAAATGGCCAACAGGGGCAGTTAGCAAAATCCCAAATGACGCCTCGCGCTGATAGAATTTTGGTGGATAAATTCTGGGTGTTTTTATAGCTCAGATCTTAGAAGAGATTTTGGCAGGCCCTTAGTATTTCAGGGTCTGTGCCATTGGAATGACACAACCACATGTCTGTTTTTAATTTTTCCCTAAGAAGCGTAAGAGTGCTAGCAAAACTTTTCGCATACGCAAAAGACGTGCCTTGGAGAATAGCAAGCCTTCCTATTGAGATACCAAAATGATCAATTTGTCGGAGAAAAACCCTCCTTGAAGGAGGCACATATCATTCTGGCACTGTGCAAGTTGGGAGGTTTTATTTTTTCATCCTACAGCACTGCCAACCCAAGCCCAAGTACAGCCTGTGTCTCAGATATGGGCACGCGTCTCTCTCTCTCTCCCAGCTGAACTCGCACTGCCGAAGGGACATGTTGTTTTCTTAGTGTGGCTTCCTGCGCTCAGTTCCCACAGTGACTGGACCTGCAACCTGGTTCCACTGAAATCATTTTTTTTCCCTTTGACATATTCCTATTCTCAGAATCCATCTGTCAATTCTTTTCATGGGTGGCATATTTGTGACCCCATGCAAATTTCCACAAAAGAGCCGACTTTGTCTATTATAGAAAGCAATGGTGTTTACCTCTCCCATGCAAGAGAACTGTCTGGACATGATCCCAGGCCCAGGAGAGAGAAGATGGAGGGGAGAAAGGAAGAGGCTGCACTCTCACATAGCTTCCTTCTTGGTTTCTACTACCTTCTCTGTAGGGCACGAGTAAAGGAGCCATTGAGTAGCATCAGATGGTCATTCTCTGGACATTCAAATGGACTTTGCTAAAACCAGGGCAGGGAAACATGTGAATCAGCGTTTGCATAACCACAACACATTCTGAGAAAATCCCCGCAAAGAAGTCACAGAGCCACCAGGCTCTTTACCCAAGACCCGCTGAGCTCAACGCAGCCTGTCTCGTGCCCCTGTAAATTCCAGGCACCCAGGTCTGTGGGGCTGTGGAGTTTCTCTGTGCCCTGAAACCACAAAGCCAAGGAACCTTCTGTCCCCTTTGCTCCTGCAGGGAGGGAGTCGCTCTCGTATTTTCACTCGGCTCAACAGCTCAGGGCTTGCTGACTCCTCGAGTTTTCAGATGATATATCAATGAGGCTTTTAAACAGAGCAGTTCATACACAGAAACTCTGTCTGCTTTGTAAAAGATTATCCTTTTATAAACATTCTGCAGAAAACATAAAAGCAAACAAGGAGCAGCACATAGGACAGGAAAGATGTTAGCGGGGAGATTAATACTGAATGGGCTGAAATGAATGGTCCCACTAAAACCAGGTCCAGATACTTTGGCTGCAGTGAAACATAAATAATGGGAATGACACATCATTTATTCGGGATAATGAGTTGATCCAAAGTGAAGGCCTCGGTTGAGAGATTAAAGATTACATATCCATCTCCTGATGAATATCAGTAGCCAACTTTAACCTTTTCCTTCCAAAAGTACAATTTCAGTTGGGTAATTTTGTATGCTACGTTAAAGTACAACCCTTAAAATCCACAGGGAACTCCACTTGAACCACTCACTCTCTTAGCTGGTAGAAAACAGTTTTCCCCTTCAAGGCAGCAGGTATGAACTTGTTTGTAGGCTGCAGCCTCTAAAAACTAAAGCTTACTAAAAATAGATTTTGCCCTCATTGTACCACATTTGAAAAGTCAAGTGTTGCAATTTCTTCAGAATTGAAGCAGCCCCTACTTGAAGAAGGCTCATTAAGACTCGGGAAGTAAACAGAAATGATAAGGTTTAGGAAGTAGACAATTCACAAGTCTCAGGAAGTTCCTAAAACCTACACAATTCACAAGCCCAGTCCCACCCCACCTTCCCTGCCACCACTGCTGGTGGGCTGAGGCTGCTGAGCTGCCTGCAAGCTGTGCAGGGAGCCCCAGTGACTCAGCTTTTGTGAGTCATCACTGTGTGTGATTCTCCCATGATCCTGTAAATTACCTCAATAAACTCACCCATTTCACTAAGCTAGATTTGGGAAGAGTTCTTTCTCCCATCTATCCTAGATTCCTTATCTGTGGTAAATAGATATTTGTGCATGTCTCCCCAAGAAAAGTCATGTAACATCTGCCTCAAAGGTTTTCCCTCACATCTCCTCCTTCATTTGTTAATCAATGAAGTTTCTCAAAAGAAACAGAAGCAAGGCTGGTGCTTTGCTTATGACAAACCCACAGAGAACCAGTGGATTCCATGGAGGTAAAATGAGACGAGCAACGGGAGTCCTGTGCAATCTTCACCCCGTTTGTGAGGACGCTGAGGCCTCAAACAAGGGCATGTCCAAGGCAGCATGCCATTAGAAGCTGGAGCAGAGCTGAGAAGGATCCCCGCAGGACAGGCCAGCACACACATCCGAAAATAAAAGCCTGGATTCCTGGGAAGACTGAGACAGCTAACTGAAGGCGTTGAGCAAGGAAGGTTGGAAAGAAGAAGGGAGTGAGAAGAGTTGGAGCAGCAGGAAGAATGTAGAAAGGGTACAAAGGGAGATAAGCCGTGGATGCCAGTGCAGTAGGCTCCCAACAACACTCAACAGATACCCAGGTCAACAACCCAGCCTGACATCACCGCAGGTGGGCTCCACGGCTACTCACCAACAGAGAGCAAGGTCAGGATCTGGCTGACATCGCACATGATACTGGCTTAGTGGTTTTAGTCTCTGTAGCTGCATGCCAAGCACATGCGATTGCACCACAGGCAGACTTTGTCATCTTGTCCCCTGCCCTGATTCTCCTCCACCCAGGGACGAGAAACTGAGCAAGTGTATCCTTTTTCACTTTGTAAATATTTGCATGCTAATGCCCCCCTCCATCCTGGGCTTTTCATGCTCTTTGGAGAGAGAGAGAAGAATTTGTGCTAGAGAGAGGGGGGGGTCCAGACTTCTCAGCCACACCATGGTGGTAGAATAAGGATGCCCACCCACTCTATCCTGTCCTCTTAGTATGTCAACTAAAGTTGATCGTCTTCCCAGGGGCAAAAACAGTTGAGTCACTTCCTAGGTAAGAAAGGTATTACTGGAAATAGCCACCTTCTTAGCATATTAAGAAATGTTATTAGTGTGCAACTCTGAGTTTGCGCTCAGGTGGAAGCAGAGAGCGAGACATGCAACTGTTATTTGGGAACAGAAGAGACAGGTCAACAGGAAGCTTCAAGGGGAGCTACGCAAAGGAAGGCCAGTGCTTGCTCAAAACTTTTTGATCATTTGAGTATTAAGGACCCAAGGAGAAAAATAGAACCGTTCAACTCCCCAATTATAAAAGTAAACCCCAAAGGAATCCATAAGTGCATTTTTATATATATTTTAAGTCAAGAGGCATCAAGTGACCAGGTGTAAGTAATTCCGAAAACCAAAGACAGACCTTATGGAGGGTTAGAGGAGAGGACAGCAGTAGATCCTATTTCATCACACCTTTCCTAGTGTTAGCAATAAGAAGTTTCCAACAATGTTGTGGCAGGGCAAGACAGTGCAGAGTTCCCTCCATCTTGTAGTCTTGCTGAGGTCACTTCAGGTTTAACCAGATGGCTGGCATGAATAAGAACCACAGATGCCACAGCTGTGCTGGATAAAGAGGCTGACAAATTAACTTTAAAGCACTAATGGCTTCTGACAGCCCCACTCTCTGTGGAGGCCCTCTTGAGGGGACACCCAGAGATGGATGTGACACTTGGGTGACCCCATATCAAGCCTTGCTTGTAGATCAACTCTGAACTGGGTTCCACAAGACATCATCCCTCAACCGCGCCAGTCCCCTGCAGATGATTGGCCTAATACCACTTTTCATATCTGATTTGACGGATGCCCCATTGGTGATGCCAGATAACTTAGCTTCTTTTAACTGCCTTCTTGTGCAAACTTCCCCCTCCATCTAACTGCTTATCTTAGCCTCTGTTAAAGTGCTTGCTTGCACAAAACCTCCCCGTGAAGCTGCTGAGTGAGATGCCAGGATGTGATGTTCACCTTATAAATATCCCTTACCCTAAACACTTGATGCTGCACTTGGGTCCCAAATACCTGAGTATAGTCCCAGCCAGCTGGAATAAAGACTTTTCAATTTACAATTGACTTTGTGTTGTCATCTCTGGTGGGCTCCCTGAAACAATGTGACTTGGGCTGGAGGTGGCATCAGAGTGAGAAAGATACAGTGACATAGCCTTGGGACCTTTATACAAAAAAAAATCCAGTTAGACTCCCCCACCTTGTTCTTTCCAGATATTTCCCTTTTCCCCTTGTGACCAGAACCCATGAAGAGTCTGCAGTCTACAAATTAAGATAACTGAGTCTACATCTCACCCAGAGACTAGGTTGGTGGTCTAGTAAGCAACTCCTCTCCATGGCTTCTGCTTCATTTCCTTCCTTGAGTTCCTGGTCAGAATTCTCTCAGTGATGGGGGGATAACATGCAAGTCATATGCCGAGACAAACCCTTTCCTCCCCAAGTTGCTTTTGGCCATGCTGTTCTATCATGGGAATAGAAACCGCAACTTAGCCAGAAGATGAACACTGGGGGAAATGATACGAGATGGGCAGGCTGGGATGTGAAGACCTCTCTCCACGCTTTCCCTCCACTTGGAGACAACTGCTTATCTTAGCTTCTTTTAAACTGCTTGCTTGCACAAAACCTCCCCCTGAAGCTGCTGAGTGAGGTGCCAGGATGTGATTTTCACCTTAAGAATATCCCTTACCCTAAACACTTGATGTTACACCTGGGTCCCTGATTTCTTTTTTTTTTTTTTTTCGTTTTTCGAGACAGGGTTTCTCTGTATTCTCTTGGAGGCTGTCCTGGAACTTGCTTTGTAGACCAGGATGGCCTCGAACTCACAGAGATCCACCTACCTCTGCCTCCCAAGTGCTGGGATTAAAGGCGTGCACCACCAACGCCCAGCTGGTCCCTGACTTCTTTCAGGGCTCCAGAAGACACCCCCTGGCCTCTTAGGCCAGCCTGAGTCAGATCCTGTTTGCCATGTCATCTTAGAATTTTCTTCTCACCTTTCAGAGTTGTTGTCACAGTTTGTAAATCGTTTATTTATTTGTCTGATTAATTGATACCTCCCTCCCCACTAGAACAGAAACTCTCTAAGAACAGGTTCTCACCCTTTTGTTCACTTCTCTGTTTTCAGCATGCAACATGGTGCCAGATACACAGTTAAGTGACCGTTAAAAATTCATGAAAGGTCTGGGAGATGACACAGGGAGTAAGGGCACCTGATGCCGGGCGTCACAACACGGGTCCCGTCACGAGGACCTGCATAGTGGAAGGAGAGAGCTAATGCCTGTGAATTGTCCTCTGAACTCCACGTGCACACACAAAAGTAAGCACTCAATTGATAAATAAGAAAATGTTTTAAAGATTAAAAAGACATTAAGGAAAGTCATGAATGAAGTTTAGTGTACATACACCAAATCCCAGATAGTAGCCTGAGAAACCAAATCAGGTTCTGTCTCCGTCAGAGGAAACGACCAAAGCCAGCAAAGAACTTTTGGAGCCCTGAATGGAAAGGGTCACAGCTCAGGTATCTCTAGCCCCTGTGAGAGAATTGAACGGGTGAAGGAGGCCACGCTCGATTTGTCCGTAGCTGCACATTTGATTCCAGTTTTCAGTAGCCAATATCAGTCCCAGACCAGGTGTTTGAGGGGTCCTGGAAATCCCGATACAGTTCCAGGGCTGACTAGCACTGGTGAGGAATGGGACAGAAACAGAAGGAAGGCAAACAGGCTCAAGAGCCGCAGCAGAGCATAGCATAGGCACTGACCAGTATTTGGACCAGAAGGAAATACAACTTCTGCAAGAAATTGTTCAAAAGCCAGGCCCAATGTCTGTCTCTTCTTGCTGTGTGTAGGTTCAGATGTAGAACTCTCAGCTACCTCTCCAGCACAATGTCTGTCAGGGCATCAGCTCTGAAACTGTAAACCAGCCCCAAATAAATGTTTTCCTCTACTGTGGCCATGGTGTCTCTTCATAGCAATAGAACAGTGACTAGGACACTCCCCTGTCCTTTGAACTTCTACCCATCCACATCCTGACTTGTGCCCCGTATGTTCTTTTTTCTCCATTCAATCGTTCGATTTTCCTTTTCTTAAGTTTGTTTTTACTCATGTGTGTGCCTGCTTGTCTGTGTGTACACTGCAAGCATGCAGTACCTGTAAGGGGCAAAAGGGGGAGTCAGAGTCTCTGGACTGGAGTTACAAGCAGTTGGGAGCCCATGATTTGTGTGCTGGGAACTGAATTCAGGTCCAGATCAGCAAGTGCTCTTAATAATCACTGAGCCATCTCTCCAGCCCCTCTGTAAAATGTTTGTTATATGTGTGGAGGGGTAATGATACGGTGTGTGTTGAGGTCTGAAGACAACCGTGGGAAGCAGTTCTCTTTCTACAGAGTGTGTCCCAGGAATCAGGCACAGGCCATGAGCCTTGATGGTAGGCATCCTTACCCACTGAGCCATCTTTCTGGCCCTCAAATATCTATTTCTTTCTGTGACTCAGTATGGCGATTTTCTGCGAGGCAATCTCCGGGTGCATTCACCCTGTCCTCTGCTTCCCGTTAAGTGGGAAGAAGGATTATTGATCATCTCAGTTTAGTTGGAAATGAACGAAACTTGGTGGGACTAACAAAACGCGTTTTGGTTGGCTTCCACTTACCTCCCTTTCGAACTGCGAATGACAGCTGTGTTTGCTGTGGGAACTTCAAGCACTGTGAGGCAGTGACACGTTTTGATCAGCTTTTCCAGACTGTTCTCAGTCTCAGCCTCTGCCACACCTCCCTCCTCTGCAGATGTCCTTTGAGGTGATTGGCCTCGGCTTCTAGGACACATCTGGCCAGGTTCCTCTGCAGGATTGTCTTTCCCCAGTGAAGTCCCTCAGTCTAAGCCAAGTCTGACGAGCCGTGTTTACAATTGTATCCAGGAAAGATAATGACCAGTCGTCTTGGCTTATGCATGAAATGGATTCCCTCTGGAATTTTAATTTACCTAACAGTTTTCTTTCTCCTTCAGCACCCTTAAAAATAAATGTTTGGTCAGTGTGGTAAAACGTATCCACGGCGTAACAAAGGCACAAATGTTACGAGAGTAACCAACAACTTTCTGCTTGGAGTGAAGGCCCGCTCCACAATGCCTAGTCTCTGCACATATGGGCAAGAGCCCATGGCTGAGGAGTTCATAGACCCCGGGGGTGGATCTGCTATTACAGGTTTTGCTAAATAGACATAGAGTCGAACTGTTCTTTTAATTCTTATCTTCAAACTCATGATCTAGTGCAACCCTCAGACCTTACCAGAAGATTTTGTGCACTGAAGGGTGGTTAATGCAGAAACTCGCAACGAGTCAAAGCACAGAGGGCAAACACCCTGTGGCACGCTCAGCCTCAAGGGTGACATTGACATCTCTATCACCCATCCCCAACAAGGCTTGAGAACCATCAAGAGAGAGGAGAGTGGAAAGATGATAAGAACCAGAAGCTGGGGAAGGGTGGAGCGGGGACACTGTACTCATGAACTCAGAGTAGCTGTGATTGCCTGTCCCAGACCAGGCCAGTCAACAGTGCAGAATGAGGTGGGGAGGGGCTCAAGATCCGCCCCCACCATAGCTAAGGGGCTTTTGACAGCTGATGGCTGCTAGAAAAAAAAGGAGCTGGGCGGTGGTGGCACACACCTTAAATCCCAGCACTTGGGAGGCAGAGGCAGGTGGATCTCTGTGATTTGAGACCATCCTGGTCTACGAGAGCTAGTTCCAGGACAGCCTCCAAAGCTACACAGAAAAACCCTGCCTCGCAAAACAACAAAAAACAAAAAAGAAAAGAAAAAGGATTTTGGACCTCATGTATTGTCCCAGTCACACCATTGTCTCCTATATTAAGGGAGTCTACTTAGGTCTTATGTAGGTTCCCCATTTGTCAGACTTGAGTCAGTGATCTCTCGCTAGCTGAGATCAGCAGATTCTGTGGGTTTCTCCATCATGGTGTTTACTCCTTTGTTCATATTTTTTGTTCCTCCCTCACTTCGAATGTACTCCAGGAGCTTGGCCCATTGGTTAGTTGTGGATTTCTGCATCTGCTTCCATCTGTTTCTGGAGGAGGGTTCAAGTTTCTCTAGGGTTATGGATTGTAGGCTGGACTTGGTGGAGTCCATTCTATATGGAGAGATACTACACCCAGCCTAGACACAGGGGTGTGGGGGTGGAGAGGGCCTTGGTCCTGTCTAAATGAGATGATGGGACAGACTTAGTAGATTTCCTAGGGGAGGCCTTACCCTCTCCATGGAGCAGATGGGAGATGAGGGGTGAGTGGGGAGGCATGGGAGGAGAGGAGGGAGGGGAACTGTGATTGGAATGTAAAAAAATAAATTAATAATTAAAAAAGAAGCTGGGCGTTGGTGGCACACGCCTTTAATCCCAGCACTCAGGAGGCAGAAGCAGGCGGATCTCTGTGAGTTCGAGGCCAGGCTGGACTGACAGCCTCCAAAACAGAGAAACCCTGTCTCGTAAAACCAAAAATAAACAAAAAACAAAAAAGAAGAATATGAAACGGGGAGGGGTGGAGATGTGAGGGACCGGTCGGGGGGGGGGGAGTTAGGGGAGTGGTGGGTGTGAATATGATCAGAATACGTTGTGTGCACATCTGAAACTCTCAAAGACAACAACAATGCATTTATAAGAAATAAGTTTAAACGAAAATGTTTCTGCTCTATCCTAATTTTGTAGTAACCCAAGAAGAAACAAAAAGCTTACCGCCACCCCTTACTCAGAAGCGAGAGTTCTCATTCACTGAAACTAATTCCACAAGTATTTTCTGTACGGCGTGGCCAAGGCTCTCCGGGTTTCCCCTGTATTGGTCTGACTTCACTGGCGCTGTTTTCATGTAGCTACCTTTTTTCATGTAAGTTTACCCAGAGATGTTATTTACTGGTCAGCATTTTTGAGCACAGGAAACCCCTCTTTCACAGAATCTACCCCTGTGGGTTGGCATCTGTGACAGCAAGAGTTTCCAACTGCGGGCAAATTCCATTTTACCTATTCAACTTGTGTATACCTAACCTAATCACAATTATACTTTACAATCAAGTTTTAATGACATTTTATTTCACTAAGTACAGCTTTAGACACTGTAGTTTGGGTTTTGCATTCTTGAAATTTTAGCAGCAACAGTCATTTAAAAGTCAGTGAAAGAGTCATGGGATGCTTGCATGTTTAATCTCTAAGACAGTCTTATGCACTTGTCCCCAGATATTTCAGGATTTTTTTAATGTCTATTGGCCTATTCAGTAAGAATTAGGAACTGGCCTTTGATGACTGAACTTGGTTGTCACCTTGATAGAACCAGGATTTTGCCATCTCTGTTAAGGAATTGCCTGCATCAGATTGTGGGGCATTTTCTTGATGGCTGATTGATGGGGGGAGGGTCCAGCTTACTGTGGGCAGAGCCATCCCTGGTGTAATGACCCTACTGTGGGCAGTGTCATCCCTGGTATAATGACCCTACTGTGGGCAGTGTCATCCCTGGCGTAATGACCCTACTGTGGGTAGTGTCATCCCTGATGGTGTGGGCCTGGGCTGACATAGAGAAGTGGTTAGAAGCAAACATGGAAGTAAGTCAGCAGACAGAATTCTTCTAGGGCCTCTGCCTCGGTTCGTTCCTCCAGGCCTCCTTCTTGGCGTCCCTTGATGATAGGCTGTAGGCCAATAAACCCTCTCTTCCCCGGGGTCACTCTTTGTCATGGTGCTTATCTCAGCCACAGAAAGCAAACTAACACAAGGGAGAATCAACCTGAAGCTGAAGCGTTTTTTGCACATCTGGGTCTCGGGGGGAGAGTGACGCTCAGGGCAAAGGGCAAGGCTACCACATCATCAGGACCAGGATGCAAGGGCGCGAGAGGCCGGCTGGCTGTAGGAACTGGAAGTTGGTGGTGGCTTTCGCTTTGTAGCTCTGCACACCTCTCCTGTTATTTAAAAAATTAAAAAATTTTAAATTTTAAAAAAGCCTCCTCTTTCTGGTCACACTGTCCTACTCTTAGCCCAGAAGTCCCCAGAATCCCAAGGCTGTCCTGGGTTCTCTCTACACTGTCATCTTCCAGATTCCTCTTCTTCCATTAATGCCCTCATCTCCTTTTCAATATTAGGTCTGAATTCAAATTTCTGAGGGAAGTGCAGCCATCCCACTATAAGCAGAAGCCCAAAGAACCGCAGTTGACAAGCCTGCGGGGGTGGGGGGACCTATCTGACCTGGAAGTGCTCGGTGTGTGTGGTCTACAAATTCTGTGTGGTGATCATTTTCCAAATTCTGTGTCTCCAGGTCTTTCCCTGGATTGTCCTTAGCAGGGGTCTACCAGGATGCCACGTAGCCTTTGCCCACTGTGTGTCATGGGAACCTCTGAAAAGGGCGCATCATAGACAAGAATGATCCTGCATCCCCACTCTGTGGTCTATCAGTGGGTCCTGTGTGAGCTGCTAAGTCCTCCGAGTTTGGGTTTTCCTCATCTGTAAAACAAGACTCCTTGCAGGGAAAAGAAGACTTAGAAAGAGCCTAGCTCAGAAATAAATAAATAAATAAATAAATAAATAAATAAATAAAATGATTCCTCTCCTAGGGAGGTCCCTTGCCTCTGAGACAAGGGTATGGAATCATGTTCCAGAGAAGACATTAGAATAATAGCGTATGGATGGAACCAGGCAAAACCCAGGAAATAAAGGACTAGCGCTGCCAGTAAGAGCCCCTATTTTTCCCCCCCCTGCCAAGCCTGGTTTTCCAGAGATACAGTGTGTCTTTGGATAAGTCGGCAACTGCTCCATCCAGATAAAGTCTCTCAGGCAGGCAGCATGTTTATAGTCAAATGCCCACTTCTACTTCAAGTTTCCAGTCCCCTGCTGGTCCTTGCTACAAACTGAATTAATTAGCTGTGGTGAACATTTGTTCAACCTCATTCAGCAATGGGAAACCGAAGAAGACAGGCTCTCATAAATTAAAACATTTCAAAATATTGTCTTCTCCCAAGAAAACAGTCCCTTTTTTGTTGCTTTAAATTAACACCCATTTGGATAACTTTAAGGTCTCAAAAGAAAACAAACAAGGAAGCTCTGATGGAGGCTGTTTGCTTTTAACTGTTTTCCCCCATTGTCCTACGTCATGGTTCCTCCCATCCTCAGCCTTGTCAGCCCCTTAGTGGATATACCACAGACCCTCCACCCACCGTCTTCACGATGCTCAGGCAAGCATACCATAAAGTCCTGGCATCAAAACGCTTGCTGTGCCTTGGGATAAGGCAGGAAAAGGACATGGGTGCCTACAGTGACACCAAGCTGTCCAGGGCCATTGCACACAAGAACCAACAGTGGATGTGACGGAATGCATGAGATCTAAGCAAGATCAAGCCAGACCGCATTCTAGCAAGGATGGAGGAAGACGTCTGACTTGCCACCCGTGGCTGGATAGTTACTGGCAACTGATGACTGCTGTATGCCCACACACAGGCACACAAACACAATAAACAGATGCTACACAATTACCAGCAGAAAAGGCCTGTCACAATTATATACAAATAGTAGCAATAGCCTCTCATGGAAAGGAATCTCCACTTGCATTTAACCATAATGGTCACAGTATCTAATGTAACAGTTGATGTATCAGGTTAGTTCTTCTTCAATTGTTGTCTTTGGTCAATTGTAACAACGAGCTGTTGTGAGCATCCAAATGTGCATATCTTTATTCAAGTATAGAAACACAACATTTCTGTGTATCTACAGTCAGATGGGACAGAGACACAGTGCAAGTCTTTCTCCTTCCACCTCTCTATCTCTACATAGGATGCAGAATACATATGTGATATCCATGTCATAATATGAACAGAAATTTAAATATAAAGCCAGCCTTCTGCATCCACAGATCCTAGATCTGTGAATTTAGTCAAATATGGATTGAGATTATTGCAAAAAAAAGACTGCATATGTATAGGGAGTCTTCTGTCCATTATTGCCCATATGCAGCATGACAACTATTTGCGTAGTGTTCTTGTGATATTAGACAGTACAAGCAATTTCCAGCACTCTGGGGGCTGAGGCAGAAGGGTTGCTGCAAGTTCACGACCATCCAGGGATATATAATAATCTCTAGACCAGTTGGGGCTTCAGTGTGAGATTTTTTTGTCTCAAAACCAAACCAAAACAAAACTCTAAGGATGAATTGTATAGAGAGCTATCTATAGCTAAATAACATCATTTCATGTAAGGGTAACCTACTCAGAGCTTGGCGTTGTGTGCCGTTCTAGAACAAATTTCCACAGGAATTGTGTATACATACACACATAAGCATATGTACACGTATATGTATATTTACATGTATCTATATATAGAGGCATGCATTGTAAATATATACCATATCACACCATAGAGACAAACAAGTGAGCAGAAAGAAAACTAGTTCCCAACAGCCCTTTCCTAAGTAGCACATATTTTGTTGGGCATTGGACTAAACCAATATTTTCAGCATCACTTACAAATAGCAGGGGCCGTCTACTGCACGGCTAACACACAGGGTAAGCAGAAGCCATGGGATGGGGAACTCAAGGAGGCATGCCACAGCAAGCCTGGGCCATCCTTTGCTTGTCTTGCTGCTCCTCAGTGTCGGCAGCACGGACACTATCACTGAAGAGGATGGGTTGGCTTGTGACAGTGACACTAACACGGCAAATCCGTGCTAAGTCTAAGCAAAAGTGTGAAGAGAGGCCCGTTCTCTCATCTCACTAAAACACGCTGTTCAGTTTTGGATAGCTCACCTCATGCTTCTCATGAGAAAAATGAGGCCCCTCTTTTGAAATCCACTGTTTAGGAACCTTTGTTTTGAGCAGTCAAATATTAGTCTTAACTGGTGCAAGAGGAACATTGATCCCTACCGTCCAGGCGTGAGTATCCTCTGACGGAACAAGGAAGGCATTTGTGTTGTTTGACCTGGTTAGACAGCGTGGACTTGTGTATGGTTTGCTTATGCAGATGATCTATCTGCGATGCTCGAGAGCTTGAAAAAGAGAGATGGGTGAGTCTTCGCAAAACCTCCTGAGGGCATGAGGGGTTGAGCTGGTCCTAAAGTAAGGAGAGGTGTTTGCAACTAGAAATCAAGGAAGCAGCTCTGAGATAAAGACAAATAGCAAGGACACAGGCACAAAATCAGAGCCCTGCGCACCGACTGGCTGAGCCAGGAGGAGGGGCACAAGCCATAGGAGGAGGGGCACAAGCCATAGGATTAGAGATTGGGTAAGAGCAGACTTGAGAGTCGGGATTTGGGCCCTGCCCATCATCAGTCACTCAGACCTTCTCTTGGTTCCCTGGCTACTACTCCATAGTTTCATGTTTCCGATCAGCTTTAACCATTAGACAACACAGTCAGTCCCAGTGTGCGGTAGTTGATTGTGACCTGATTGGACTGAGAAGTGCCTGGAGGTTATGAAACACACTTCTGGGTGTGTCCGTAGCTCACTGAGTGGGAAGGTCCTGCCCTGAGTGTGGGGGCCACCATCACATAGATTGAAGACAAGGGTAGAAAGAAAAGAGGGGAGAGAGAGCCATTGAGGACAGATGTTTCCCTTCTGCCTCTTTGCCATAGTGAGGTGAAAGATCTGTGCAGCTGGATGTTGCCTAGTCCCTAGTAGAGCAAATCCAGTCATATTCAACCTAACACATTGAAAGTTTGTTTCAATGAAAACTGTGTTAAATTTATCGGATGCTGTAGGTTAGGTCATCAAAATGTCAACAAATACTTACTGATCATTTGACTAAAAGACTGACTGAGGTTTCCAGGTGATGAATCCGTGAACACATACCTCGGGGAGAATGATCACCCATCTTCCATGTTCGTAATACTGATCATTCCATGAAGGTTTTAGAGTCTCCAAGCCAAGACAGTTTGTATGAATCACGGAAACTAAAAGAAATCTCATTGTCATGTGGACTTTATTATGGTTTAATGACCACTGACTGTAGGTCAGTTAAATCACATGAACAGATAAATTTACCTTGGGCTGCCAGGCAATTACCTGTATCATTGTTCAAAAGGCATCAATTACGTCTATTCCTTTTTAATTTATTTTATTATTTCATGTGAAAGGGTCTTTTGCCTGAATGCATGTCTGTGCCACATGTTTGTGAAGTGCCATGGAGTAATGGAGGGCATTGGTTCTCCTGTAACTAAAATGACAGACAGTTGTGAGACAATATGTGGGTGCTGGGAATCGAACCCCTGTCCTCTGGAAGAACAACCAGAGCTCTTCACCTCTGAGCTCTCTCTCCAACCACAGCTACTCTATCTTTCTGGAAATAGAAATGTATAGGATGGGGCCAGCTGTGCCCACCCAGAATTCCTGATGAACCCTGAAAGCTCACATTGTCCCTTCCATTACCACACCCACTCAGCACTGCTGAGTCAAAGGATGCGCTTCCATTAGGAGATGGAAACGGAGTCTCTACCTAAGGATGAGTTAGAACAGGAATCATACCCACGGAGAAATCATCTGTAGTCCCCATATGAAAACTGGTATCTTTGAAAGTCTCACCCAAACATGGCAATCAGTGCACACATATCCTTAGGGATATGTCCTCACTAAGCCAACTACACAGCACGGCTTTGTTTTAACAGGTCAGAGTATACATAAGAGAAAACTCTGGATAATGTGTTTTTAAAATTTTCCTTTCATCTTGACATCACTAAATGATTGGGAGTGCTCTCCATTAAGTTCCTTAATGACAATATCCTTTTCTCTTACAAATGCCTTTGAAGTCTCCTACCGCCTATTACAAGTATTTGGACACTCCCCAGCAAGAGTGGGCAGGGGGCCAACACAAGCCACCAGGTGCCAATATTACACCTGACAAATGAGCCACACGACTGGAAAAGGGTGGGCCTTCCTCCCGTCACAGCTTCATTTCCTCTCCTTTTCCCACGAACAGGAAGTCGTTGTCGGGGCGGGGGGGGGCGAAGCTTTCCTTAAAGACCCACATGACCAAAGGTCTGAGCTAGTTAACTCCCTGCTACCAAACAACCGAGAGTCGAGAGGCGGCTTCACACAAACCCAAGGCTTTGTTTGCACTGACTCGTGGGTTCAAGGATGCTGTGATTAGTTTGGCACGCAGAGCTCGTGGGCCAGATGGGGTACCTCGCATGCCTCACTCAGCACAGCTGACAGGGGAGGAGGGTGCGGAGGGGCAGCCTCTCTACTGTAGCCCTTCTACAGATCAAGAGAATCTGAAGTGTGCAAGGCCCTGAGGAGCAAGGCTGGAGCCACGGGGTCAGGCCGGAACCTGCTGACTGAAGGGATCTCATCAGAATGAACTGAGGGTCTAAAAGACAAAAACAACCACAGCACACTGACAAGTGCTTGCTGCCGCTAAATGCCTAAGCTGCTTCCTAGAGAAGCCGCTTGGCTTGATGAGGGGCCAACCAAGCACAGTGAGGAGAAGGTTTCACTGCAGAAAAGATACGCGTTTACTCCTATCTTAACGCTACCTCAAGAGGCGCCCACTGTGCCATACATCCATAATATACACAAAAGTCATTTTGTATGATGTACCCTTCAAAAACCATTACCCCAAAGAGGACGTAAAGTTGGGAGGAGGTGGGTTGAGGTGGGAGGGTGGATGCAGGAGGTGGGAGGGTAGAGCCAGGAGGGGTTTAGTAGGGAGAGTTGGTGGATATGGTCAAAATTCTCAGATAATCACTAAAAAATGCTATAATTTTTTAAAATCTAAACTATTACAAATTATATAATATGGAATGTTCTAGAACTTTCCTTTTTTTTCTAGCAACACAATTGATGTCTGTCCTTGGTAGTCTAAATGCCAGTATCTTCATGAACTGATATATCCAGTCAACTCCTAACAGAAGAAATGGCAACCCCTTCTTTTACCATTAACATGGTTAAACCAGTTATTCAGAGGTCACCTAGTCACATACGTTTCTTCTGAGAATTACTCACTTTATATGTTTTGCTCATTTGTCTGCATACCTTGAATGCACTCTTTCAGTGACGGGTCCAAACCCCTTTCTGAAGTGTATAATTCAAACCTTTTGTCCAAAATTGTCACTTCTATTAATTGTCTAGTGATTTTTTTAATGAAGTCATGGCAGTCAAGTTTTCCTCGCTGACCTCTGGCTTTGCCCTCTTGCTTACAAAGAACTTCTAACTCAAGATTACATGTTTAAAGGTTTCTGCATTTTCTTGTTGTACTTACATAGATCTGAGTTTTGCTCCATCTGGGATTTACTTCTGTGTATAGTTTGTGTCCAGATGGAGAAACAGTTGCCCCGGCACCACTCACAGAACAGTCTGCTATTGAGCTAACGATCAGAAAAGCCTGCACACTCACTGTGACATTCCTCTGTAGTCCCGGGTCTGCTTCTGGACTCTGATTGTGGTTAGCTGATTTCTCTGTCATTTGCTGTGCACACCGCATAGTGTAAGATGTGCAGTTTGCTTGGACAACTACTAGGATGTGTCTGGGCATCAACAAAAGAAGCTGGGTTTTGTTGCTCTTTCATGTAAAGTTTATAATGGAGCGATCCAGTTCACCAAATGTCTTGTTGGAAACAGGATTTTTACATCTTACAGGCATCTGATTAAAGCACAATTCACATTTCATACAATAAAGTAGCACACACACACACACATATACATACATACATACATATATATATACATTCATTAATTCACTTAAGTGACCATGGGGTTCCTATCGCCAAATGGATGTCTACAGCATAACTCAGGGCATGGAAACATTGTAGAAGAGAGGGCAGAAAGACTGTAGAAGCCAGAGGCTGAAAGAACGGCTGTAGGCTCTTCCCTGAGGATGACTGACCGGGATGCTGCACCTATGAATGCTCAACAATATGGCTGCCTTGGTAAGACCACACTAGTAGACAGGCCAACACGGATACAGCCAACCAGTTTAGAATGATCTAAATTTCTTAGCTCCACCCTTAGTTGGAGAGTTACTGAAGGAGGGAGAGTTGGTCTTCTTCAGGGACAAAGCCCCATTAGTTTGCTGATTGTATATTGGCAATATTGATTGGACTCAATAGGGTGTGTGTGTGTGTGTGTGTGTGTGTGTGTGTGTGTGTGTGTGTGAGCGAGCGAGCAGAGAGAGAGAGAGAGAGAGAGAGAGAGAGAGAGAGAGAGAGAGAGAGAGAGAGAGAGAGAGAGATCATAGAAGGTGACATGAATTTGAGAGGGGGATGTGGAAGGGGAGGGACACTGGAAGAGTTGGGGTATGGAAAAATGAAATAAACACAGTACATTCACACATGAAATCTCTCAAAAAATAATAAATGATACTAATTGAACCAGGCACGCCTTTAATCTCAGAACTCAGGAGGCAGAAGCAGGCAGATCTCTCTGAGTTTGAGGCCCGCCAAGCCTACATAGTGAGGTCATCACTCAAAAATAAATATATACTGCCTCTTAGGGAGCAAATGCAAAGTGTTCCCCTTGATGTGAGACTCGGTGAGCCAAACAGCCTACTCTGTGGTGTGCCTGTCGCAGGGTTAGGGGGATGGACAAGCCTGGCCCTGGCCCTCAGAGGCTGAAAACCTAGTGAAGAATATAAAACGGGCAGGTACGCACGTCAAGCACATCGATGCGCAAGCGTTGGACAGTGTAGCTAATACTAAGATGAGCTGCTGGAAACCACAACAGCCCTACACAGTCGAGGTTGGGAGGTTCGGGGAAGACTTCCAGGTGCTTTCTCTCTTTTCACAGCAAAGGATGCAGAGGCCCTGAAAGGCCAGGTCTGGGACTGAGCAGCCACAGAAGGCATGGGCAAACAGTCTGGATTAGCACCCAGCTGCCTCTTCTTCACACAAGCCACTTGTCAGCCATTTTAGAGTGATCTAAAATTCTCAATTAATCTGTGCAATGAGAGCCTTTAGAAAACTCACATTTGTAATTTTCAGAAATCACTAATGTGTCCCCCCAAATCAGTTAAAACTGAAAAAGCCATAATCAAATGACTCTGCTGCATGCATCTGTTTTGATCTCTGTGACATCAAATGCCAGGTGCTAAAGACACAACACTCCTCAGCCAATGGTTTTGACAGGAAAGCACATTGTGTCTGACTCGGTGGTAACTCGGAAGAGACCTTTTTGCCACCTTCAGGTGATTCATTCCCTTGTCATATTTTAGAGCCCTCAAGTTAAAATAAAACACCCTAAGACCCCCAGGAACCTACACTCCTATGGAGAGGGAATTTCTAAGGCCCAGCATCAAATCGCCTTTGATTTTTCCCTTGAGTTTATTTCTGTCACCGTGAAGCAGGTAACACATTTCAGCTTTTAAGCCATGAAGTGATCTTTCTTTTTTAGGGGAAAAAATAGCTCTCACAGCTTTAATCTTGTATTTCCATGCGTATTGAGTTAAATGTTGTAAAACTATCAATTCTGTCAAAACCTGGCAAAGAGAAAACAAGACACCATACAATCTTAATGTCCAAACTGACTGGTGATTATCAGGGATTAAATGTGCAGGAATTCCAAATCTTTTTTGATTTGAGATGTCTAGATAACTTTTGTTTTTCCATAATTGTATGAGGTTTCTACATAGTATTTAAGAATCAATTATATTGCAATTGATGTAATTAACTCTAATAATCCATTAAAAGTCGGTAGGAGGGCTATTCAAGTCAACAGAAAAGAAGGAGTAGATTATGAAGGTGTTATTAACCTATACAGAATTTTACCAGACATTTTCTTTTCTTACATAATAAATACACAGTGTTAGGAAGGCTGTCATTATAATTTAGTATGAACAATAGTCCATCACTTCTTTTCCTATGCAACCCTTAACTAATTCCATGCACCATGCACAAGTAAAATGAGGCCTTTTCTAATCAGGGTGCAGTCGTATCAATCATCTATTACTCCTCGATGAATGACGGGGTCCCTGCTCAACTAAGTGGAAGAGAAGTGTGGCCCAGCAGAAGTGTCAAGCCCACCTTCTCTTTGAATTGACAACTTTCTGCTTCTGATGCCTGTCTACGCTTAGCGAGCAATCAGAGAGAATGTCTGAGGCAAGAGAATGGCCCTGCTCACACTTGATGAGCACTCACTTGCCGTGGAAAGCAAGGCCACGTGTCCTCTGGAACGCCCAGCCAGCGGTGCAGCCTACTGCTCTCTCCAGCCAAGTGAAGCCCACACTACCCATTCCCAGAGCCTCCCACTCTTACACCCTCCCAGCTCAAGCTATGAACCAGACAGACACCCCAAACGGCCAACCTTGACTGTTCTTCCCACACTGGGTCTCCAGAGCACAGGGTGCGTTTTGAGGTCACAGCATGATTCCCTCCGGTTTCCCATATTCCTGGTAAAACTTGATGGGGAAAGAAGTCGGGAGTTCAGGGCTTTAGGATATAGGCCACGGCTGAGCCTGGCGGTACAGCAATACCAGAGGCTCAGAAGGCGGAGGCAGGAGGATGGCAAGTTCTTCCCAGGCTACCTAATAATTTTAAGGCCAGCTGGGGATTGTAACTTAGCAATGTCCTATCTCAAAATTAAAAAAATAAAATAAAATAAGATACAGCTTAAAATGCAGCCAATTGCTAGAACAACTGCCTAACAAGTGCAAATGTCTAAGTTCAATCCCCAACGCCTCAAAAACAATCAATTAACTTATTAATTAATTAACGTATTAATTAACCACAGGTCAATGACCAGACTGTCCTTCTCTGAATGGATTCTCACCATTAGCCGGTTCCCACAAGGACTATTCCCAGTTTGAAAATGAACAAAAAATGTTGTTCTAAATTTCCCGTGTCTTCATGAAAGAACAAGTTGGTGGTGGTCTCAGCCACTCACCGACCACTAACTTCCCTGGGAACACAGACTGCTATGGCTGCACAGCTTTGTGTCAGCGTCACACAGGGCAGCTATGCCCGGCAAAGATGCAGATCCACGGGGCACATGGCAGAGAGGACGCGCACCTGGACAAGAGTGTTGGGAGACTCAGGGTATGAGCCCAGGACCATTATTCCTTTCAAACTGGACCGCGAAGACTCTGAATATGAGTCCTGGTTTAAGTGAGTTGCATCCACTTAGGATTAAGTCAGAGGGACGAGAAATGAGCTTTGCAATGCATGAAACCTTCTGTAGATCCAAGAGTTTGTTTGCACATGTAGCATTGAACAAAGTAACAACGAGTTTTTCAAAGTCAGGAAAAAAATGATAAAACACAGTTCCTCAAACCTGGCTGCACGTGGCAGGGGGTGGGGGGCGCTGATGGGAACCCCAGGCTGGAAGACACTTGGATAAGAGTTTGGCTGGAAATAGATTCACATCCATTCATCAGATATTTGAAACACCCAGAGGCCTCAGAGGATAGAAACAATTACAAGATACGGCTCAGACGTTGAGCAACTTACGTGTGGAGGGGAGATAAAACGGAAGCTGTGTGCCGAAGCACCCACAAGCCCACAGTCACAGTCTTTCGGGTGTCCCTTTAGAGCTGGGAACCAGGACTTCACTCTCCCCAGATAGAAACCCAGGCTCCTTTCACTTTGGGTTAAAGTACCTGTGTGAGTGCCTCTGTCACCAAAGTGTGAGCCTTATGGGCCCTGAGGGCCAGTGTGGGTCATAGGAGTCTGGGTCAGGCATCAGGAGAGAGTGTGGCCCCTGATTGGGGAAAGCAGACATCTTGGATAGCTCAGCTCAGACATGGAAGGAACAGAGACCGGCCTCCCCCCCGTTCATTCCAGAGGGCATCTGGTTTAAGCAGCACCCATGAAGCTGAACGGGACAACTCCAGATGCGGGCAGCTAGCTGTGTGAGAAGAACAGGAGATTTAGCCTCTGAAGGTTTCCCTTTGAGTCTCCTCCCCAAGGCCAGGCCCCAAGGGCCCATCTGAGGTCACAGCAGTGTCTGGGAGCAGATAGAGAATGTCACCTTCCCTTTTTTTCTGCAACTCTACCTTCCTTTGGTATGGGTTCCACGGAGAGTCAGGAGGCCTAGCCTGTCATTCTGCCCCTCGGGTAACGAGCTACAAAACCATGTGCCTTTCTGTGTGACATCCGTTCCCAGAGAGGAACACTCAGGAGACTGTCATCCTCCCAGCTACTTCACAGGGTTGACATGAGGGCTACACAAAAACCTTTGAAAGGGTAGAAAAGCGCCTCTCAAGCCAAGGGGCGGATGTGGCACCTCTGAGTGAGAAGCTGACCTCTGGATTACGCCCCCCTGATTATGAGCCTTGTCCCCCAGTTCACCAGGGGACGTTCTATCGGCCGCTTTGCTTTGAAAACGCGGGCCGCTCTCCCGATAAGTCACCACCACGGTGTCCTTTGCAGATAAAGACTTGTAGACGAGGTTGCCGTGCCGGCTGCATCCCCTCCGGCTTTGGCAGATGTGAACTCTCTCTCTCTCCAGGCCTACAGAAAATGTTGTTGCTCCCCCGCCCCCCGCCTGCCCCAAGCCTCAGCCTGCTCGCACAGATCTGGAGGTACCCAAGTCATCTGACCCCCCAACCCCATTCATGTGACATCGTTGTTTGCCACTAAATTCACTTGAGAGGGGAAAAAAAATACCTCAACCAGGAAATATATCTTGTACAGCTATTTCGCCCTCCCCTCACGTGGTGCTGGAATATCACTTTAAAGAACATTCCTGCCGCATTTCCAGTTCTTTCCCCTCAGTCCTGCCACGGGAGGAGCTGGTCCGAGGGGAAACTGCTCCCCAGCAGAGCCGTTCTTCAAAGGGACTTCTTCGGGCAGGAAGAGGGAATGTCTGATATTGTGGCTGAGTAAACAGAATCACCAAGCTCAGAGCCGGTTTGGAAAGCCAGGCCCTCTGAGTCCGAAATCTGCCAGCCCTGCAATGGTTGTTGCCACGGCTCTATCCGTTAAATCCTGTCTCTCTCTTCCCTCCCGCTCCATCCACAGCAACGAATGCCTTAAAAAGGCTGAGTGTGGGGCTATTGTTTTCTTCACTATTTATACGCTCACCTAAATTAATAGGTTCTGCACATCTCAAAGCCCATGACGTCAAACCATGCGATTCACAATGTCTTGCCATGTCTACCACGGTCCACAGTCATCCACCTTCTCCCGTGATTGTGAAGGGAGAATAGCCTGGTATAGTGATGTACACCCGAGATTCATGTTCCAAGGATGCTGAGGCAGAGGGATCACCAAGAGGTCAAGGCTATCCTATGCTACATAGTGAATTCTAAGCCAAGCCGACTGTATAGGAAGACTCTTAAAACTAAGCAGATTACATAGGTGGCTCATAACACATAGTGTACCAGCTCCGGACAGATCAGTGATAGGATCCTAAGTTTTACAGGGTTCCAAAGAATTCATCTTCAGAAACAAACAAACAGCAAAATCTACAAACCTACACACTCAGAAAGGTAATTGTCTCCTCTGTCCCTTGAAATGGTTCAATGTCTTGCAATCTATCATAGAATTACTCAAGCGTAATGAACCTAAATGTTTTATGACCATTTTTTTTCCATTGACAAGCTACTCATGAGCAAAATTCCAAGCCCTGGGTCACAGCAGGGCTTAGGCTTACCAACCGGAATTTGTCTTTTCCGTACTGGAAAATTTGGGGTTTTCTTTTAACATGAAATAAGCACCAAAAGATGTTGTGGCTATTCAGAAAACCCAGATATTAACCCGTTCCTTTCACCGTGTGTACCCACATACACTCTCCGGACATGAATGCTCCGTGGATTTCCCATCTCAAAATTTCAGGCCCATCAGAACTTGTTTCTGAAATTCCAAAATTTATGCTTGGTCTAAATAGCCCAATATTTATTTATTATATTGCCTTGTGGGAAATATCCTGAAAGATCTACATTCTTGGGAGGGTTTAGAAAACTCTCCTAGACCTAGTTTCAAATGAAAGTTCATTTCTTCAAGTTAATTCACTCCTTCCACAATAGGCTTTTGGTAGTTGTGTTATCCTACTTCCTGGTTGGCCCCTTGCCCTGTTCTAGCAGAAGGAACAACCAAGGAGAAAGCCATACCCATATCTGCATAATACGGATGTCTGGGATCCAAAGCAGTTTTAATTTCCTCCCAGCAGTAGACATTTAAGTAGTCATTAAGTCCCCTTCCCACTCTGCTGTCAACAGTATTGCTATCTCCCCAAGTACCAACTGGGACCATGAAAATGGCGGTTTCTGCCTGTAATCCCTCAGGATGGACACTGAGAAAGGGGGTTTGCTGTGAGTTCAAGACCAGCCTGGGCTAGAGAAAGACTGTCTCAAGTAAAACAAAACTAAAACTAGCCAATAAAAGACTACGTGGGATCCCTAGGAGGATCACCATTTTCAGGGGGTTTGTTTGTTAGTAGTATTTGTAAGTATTGTAGAGAAATTACGAGGGTCATTCTGCTGTGTTGCCTTTCACAAACCCGGACTAACACCCAAGCGTGCACAAGCTAGTACACACACTTACCATCTCACAAAGCTATGTTGTGTCTATTCTTGGAGAAAAAGAAATCCTAACTCAGCCACACAGGTACAAACTGACAAATTCCCAGATATTTAGAAGGCACCGACAAATAGATTTTTCATTTTTTTAAACTGATGTCTGTATAGGAAGCATCATCAATTGCCTGTCAAACTGGGAGTAAAGGTCAGAGACTTTTTTTTTATCCTGTCTCTCTCAGATGGACCGCACTCCATCCAGCACAGTCAGCCTCTCCTTGTGCAACCATGGACACAAACATCTCTTAGGCACGGAGAGAGGGACAAGGTGGGAGGCATTGGATTTTACTCACCTTTGGCCCGGCTCTATTTGTTCTACAGATAAAAAAATAACTTTGGACTTCTTTATCCAACCAGTCACTTTGCATCAGCAGTAAACTCCCTCAAAACTTTCTGTTCCCGTCAGACCCTTGAGAAAACAAAACGAAAAAAATAAAAGCACGATTAAAATCTACTTTCTTTGGTCAACATCCTAGCATTGAGCAATTTCTTGACATCTAAAAGGGACTGTCCTGGAGTCTGGCTGAGAGTGAACTCTTTATTGATCAAATGGCTGGGGCCAGTAACAGCCAGAGAAAGAAAGTTGAGTTTGCAGAGCCTGTTCTATGTCATTTCCCATCCCTCCCTTCTGCATCACTGGGAATTCATCCTCATTTTTCTATTGAAAATAGGGATCTTTGACCATATAAGCCATACACTTCTACCAACAATAAAACATTAAATCTATTCTAATTTACAGATTAAATGTTATTAACCTATTTTAAACATAGAGAACATAGGAACCACCCTCATTTGAATGTTACACCTGTATCCAGGTGTTCGATATCACATGGAACCCAAAAATATGGAGCATTATTACATGCCAATTAAAAAGAACACATCTACCTAAATTTAAGGTGAAATTGAAATGAACACAAACAGGCTTGATGTCAACTTTCTTACACCAATAAGTTGCTTCGGACTTTCCGTGAGGTAGAGAGACCTTACTCCTTGATCCATTACTTTTGAAACGTGGGTATCTATCACTCCTTCCAATTAATCATGACTTTGTCCTCAGGAAAAGCTGTGTTCACTGAAAGATCTGCTGTGTGTCATTATGAGTGTGAAAAAGGACTTATCGGAACACTCACATTTTAAGTGCAAGTTTAATTATGAGAAGAAAGCTTTATTTTACATTAATACCAGACGTTCTGAGTATTGGATCAGCAATGGGTTGTCCAGAGGCCCTGATCTCAGACCTCCTCATCCGATGTCCCATGGCGGCCCCACACTCTGCAAATAGAAACATTTTAGAGACCATCCGATGACTGGAAAGGGAAAAGTGAGAATGGCTTATGAGCTAAACGGCTTCTATGAGGTTAATATCAAGTTTCTACTCAAGGTTTATGTTCCTTTAAGAAGTCTAAAGGGAGGTGAGGCACTGACAGCCACTCCAGAGGAAGAAGCACAGTCTTCTCTGTCATTGCTCTTCCGTGACCAATAAAGGCACAGGCAACTCTCCCAGGTTTGCATGTTGAGAGATTAAATGAAGAGTTACACTGTACAAAAGGAAAAGGGATCTTTTCTTTTCCTTTTTTCTTTTGTCTCAAATAACAAGTGTTTGCATTCTCAGAGATTTAAGCCTGTCATGCATATATGCAAAAACTTTCTCAGAGCATGAGATGAGCAATTATCTGATTTTTGTCTTTGTGAACACAAGTTGGGGATCTTTTATAACAATACTGTTCCTTAGGCACATGTATAAATTCAATTCACCAAATCGTTTCAAAACCATCTACTTGACTTTGACCAGCAAAACGCAGGGAAGCAGAGAGAATGGATCAGGAGCTGAGGAGCTCCTTCAGAAGTATGTACGCACACTTCTGTTCGTACACATATCAATCGCATACATGTATTTGCATGTGAAGAGAAGTCCCTGCCACTGCCATTCATGTGGGCAAGCCAGGTACCTTTGAAACAGTATAAAGTAATATGCCAGCAGACAGCCAATAATGCAGCGGAAGACACAGCAAGGACTGGAGAGATTACTCTGCAGTTAAGAGCACGTATTGCTCTTTCAGAGAGAGAGGATCAGGTCCTAGAATTCACTTAAAGTGGCCCACAACTGCCTATGTCCCCAGCTCCAGTGGGATCCTGCATTCATGTGCACACACCCACACACAGACACATGCACGTACATAATTAAAAACAAAATAAATAGGGACTGAGGAGATGGCTCAGTGGTTAAGAGAACTTATTGTTCTCCCAGAGGACCCAGGTTTGGTTTCTAACAACCACATGGTGGTGACTCACAACCCTCTGTAACTCCAGTTCCGAGGGACCTGATGCCCTCTTCTGGTCTCTACAAGTTCTAGCCAATGCATGTGGTGCATACACATACATTCTTGCTCACATAATACTCATACGCACGAAATAAAATAAATATGTTTTTTAATTAAACATTTTTAAATGACAAATAAGTCTGTTCTAGTAAAGAATTGTATGTGACTAAAGTCAGGTTATCTGTCGGACAAGCAAAGTTTGTATTTAAAATGGAAGGACTTCTCATTCGCAAGCCATATCCAGGCATACAGCATTCACAGATCCGAGGAAGGGACTGGTCCTAAGGCGTCATCCGCGACATTCAGGTCAGCGGATTCATAGACGACACTTGGTGTGATGGGTCAGAATTCAGTCTTGCTCGAAACATCCTGGCAAACAGCAAACTAATGTGCTTTCGTGCTACAGGAGATAGCATGTAAGTAGGCACAGGATTGGCGTGGGTGCCGGGAATCCCACCTCTCCTTCAGCTCTTCGGGCATGGACCTTTGCCTCCCTCTGGAATGCCAAGGCATCCCTTACGTCATCAGGAGCCTGTTCTCTCAGCCCCCTCAGAGGGCCACCATCGAATGGACATAAATGGGGCCAAACGTGATAAGACCTGGGAACCGCTGAGTGCCACCGGCCCTTCTGTCAACACAGCTGACCTGAAATCCCCTGCGACATAAAAGACCTTGGTCCCCTTCCTCCAGTGTTGCAGAGAAGAAGCACGCTGAGACAAACCGTGCATCAGCGCTCTCCCCGACCAGGCGTCTCAGGTCTGGGAATGGATGCTGATTCCGCCTCTCTTGACTGTCAATGTCTAGGACCACGACTGACCCAAGTTATTTCAAACAACATCACAAGGCCAGAAGTGCTAGGGAGAATAGAAACTCAGGGGTGCAAACCCTGACTTTTCAGCGTCTTGCCAAAGAAGCCAGTCTGAGCTTCCATGTGCAGCAGGGATTCCCCATTCTGTCAAGCCACAGTGAACACTTCAGTGTGGCCCCAACTGTCAAGGATTTGCTGTGGCTTGTGAATGAACCCACACAGCAAGGTGATCGTCAGGTGATCGGTCAGATGCATGCACATGCCGTCGCCTCGTCATCAAGAAAGCCAGGCGTGATTGGAAAGGTCGTTCTGCCTGTCTCGTGAACAAACACTCCTGGTGTTGGTGGTTCCTGCTCAGCAGTTAGTTATGAAGGCTGTCTGGTCAAGCCCAAGCTAAGTTTCGATCTTCATGAGTCCCTACCTAGTGTGGGTAAAGCACTTCAGCACTGAGCATGGCCCCTGCCACACAAGGGGGCACCTATGATTGCTTCTCAGTAAGATGACCATGCCAAGCACTTGCTTCTTTCGATGTGCGGTCCCTCCCCCTGTGATAGGGCGGTCTCCACTTCTCTAACCCTTGGAACATGGGCGCTCCAGTGTGAGCCTGCACACATGGAAGATGAAGACGCCAGTGCTTGACTTTCAAGAGGAGGCGCTTTAGAGTCTTTGCAACTTCCACCCAGACGTCTCATGACATTGACGCTCGAGGAAGCTGGTCACAGCGTAAGAACTCCGATGAACCAAAGACCACCAACTTATAAGGACGCCTAAGCTAACCGTGTGAACAGAGAGCCCTGACTAGCCCAAGGCCAGACATACAAGTGGAGACATACTCAGCATGCTGTAACCTCAGCCACCATCTAACCATGAGCTCGTGAGAGCTGCCCAACTGAGCTGTCAAGTCAGGAACTAGGAGCAAGACAACACACACTCTCTCACTGTCACCACACTTAGAATACTTTATCAACAGCAGAAGTGGGCCGCTGAGACAGATTTCTATAGATATCAAATAAGTACACAGGCTGGTAAAAACAGGCCACTTAGAAAAAAAGGATCACTAAGCATATCTAATGAAATCCATCAGATACATTATTTAGGGGCGTCAGCAGTAGTAAAGACCATTTGGAAACTGGACAGCTTTGTGGATAATTGTGGCCAAGAGGAAATCTGCTATGGAGAAAGTAACATTTTTTTTGAGAGTGGAATTTTCCAGACTCACCAACCATCTCAACAGGATTCATTAGCTGATTGCTCAACGCTCTGCTGTCTTTACACAAGGCAAACTCATGACTGTCTCAGCCATGAGTCTAGGTACAAAGTAGACAAAACACGTCACACCAAGATTCCGTAGAGCTCAACCTGTTCATTTATTTTGTAAAACAGACTGTGGCCCAGGTAGCGCTGTAACACAGCCGAACACAGCCGGAGATAAGCGTGGGTGGGAGTGGAAAATAGAGGCTAAATGCCGGGCAAAGGCGGCTGTGACACCATAACAGCCCCCAAGATTGCACTGATATGGTCACCCCTTATTATGACAAGCTTAATTATGACACGATCCATATCTATCGTGTCTTTGATGGTTGCAAATAAGCCTGAGTCATTCCACAATCATTCTTACCAGGGATACAATAGTTTTAGCCTTTGGGGGTGATGAAGAAATTAAATGCCAAGAGAATAGATTTAATCCTTGTACCTTTTGAGGTAAAACAAAACAGAGCCTTCTCCTCCCCATCCCACCTTCCTGAGTTTCAATTATTTTTATGGCTGAGTTGGTCTTCTTGGTACTCAAATGCCACACCTCTCTCACTTAAAGAATACTTTCTGCTCTGCCCCAGTCTAAACCCACAAACCCCTGATGCCCAGAGAGGAATCCCACCTCTTACCAGAGTACAAGACTGTGCTCAGAATCAGCTGAACAAAACATTGACACATTTTAACCAACTTTATAAACAATAACACAGCTTAAAACAAACAAAAACTATGATTGGCAGTTTCTGTGGACCCACAAGGCAGAGCATCTAAACCCTCCATCCTTTGTCTGTGTGTGCAGACAGAGCCCAGGACTCAGGGTAAGCCTCACTCTGAGCAGATATGGAGGAAAGCGCAGAGAGCTAACTTACATACACAGGGACCGGGACCACTTTCTTGATTCCTTTGGACTCTGCGGTGTTAATGAAAGCAATTGAAAACAATTTATTGTGTGGCCTGGGGACAAAGGTTTCAACAAGGTCTGTTATGTAGATCAGGGGACATAGAACTCAAGGCTGGAGAGACGGCTCCGTGATTAAAGGCACTAGCTGTTCTTCCAGAGAACCTGGATTTGAATCCTAACACCCACATGGAAGCTCACAACTGCTGTAACTCCAGTTCTAGGGGATCTGATGCCCCTTTCTGGCTCCCAGGAGTACTGCACACATGTGATACACTTACATACACCCAGGCAAGACAATGATACACATAAAATAAAAACAAATCTTTTTTTAGTAATCATGATGCATGTGCCACACCATACAGATAAGCAGTTTGACTCGTGACCAAACTATTTCTATAAAAGTTGGCTGGAATTAGCATAGCAGCGATATGGGGGAGGAAATTAATATAGAAAATGAAAAAATATGAATCCTCACAGTTATCAACAGCAACAATAACAATTGCTAGCATTTCTCGAGCACTCCCTGTGTGGCAGAAACTGTTCAAAGTCTTTGGTGTGGGTTCCCCCATGAAGTACCCAGCCCCATGGAATACCCAGCCCCATGGAGTACCCAGCCCCATGGAATACCCAGCCCCATGGAGTACCCAGCCCCATGGAATACCCAGCCCCATGGAGTACCCAGCCCCATGGAATACCCAGCCCCATGGAGTACCCAGCCCCATGGAATACCCAGCCCCATGGAGTACCCAGCCCCATGGAGTACCCAGCCCCATGGAATACCCAGCCACCCTCAGGGCTGTCTCATCAGCACCTCACTTATTTAGGTATTTATTCTAGCAGATGGTGAAAGCGAGGGCTTGAGTTGAAATAGTGTGCAACCAGCAACTGGCAGGGATAAGGAATTATTGAAAATGAGACCCTTATAGACCCATTCGTCATCACAGGAATGAGAACTGGAGAGACAGCTCCCCAGAGGCGAGGAGACTCCTGAAGCCCCCACCCTGGCCTCCTTCCCCAGGTAGAATGTGGGTGCTTTTGGTGACACCCCGCAAACCCTCAGGTCGGTCCCTCAGCCAGCCCCAGACCAGGGTGTCCAGTGCCAAGAGCTATTCTGCTCTGTTGACAGCGGAGGATGCTCTCCTCTGAAATAAGTACAAAGAGCTAGCACATTTAGCCAGTTTATGTAAAAACACAGAACGGCATCTGCCCTCTGGAGGAACACACCAATGCCACGAACCGTCAGGGCCCTTTCAAGGCTTTAGCATCTAAAATTAACATTTCTGGGTGGTTCACGTGACTCTCAGACCCTCTGCATGTGATTCCCAGTCCTCCCTTCCTGTTGCTGGCCATTCTCTCTCCTGTCAGCTACTCCTCCAGTTTGAAGAGGCATGGCTAGATGATGAATGGGCAGGTTATGGATTGATGGAGAGATGATAGGTAAGTGTAGGAGTGAACCCCACAAAGCTATCTGCCCATGAGGGCGGGGACATGTAAACTGACACAGGTAGATATAAAAGGAAGTGAAAGGAAAAGGAACCTCCCTTTTCTCCTGGAAGCCAGCCATGCTTCTAACTCCTGGTTTGTGCTACTCTCTCTGGTAAATAAATATATTGTTTTCCTATAGCATTGACTATCATTAATAGATAAGCATTTCAATCAATGCATAGGTAATAGACACATAGGCAATAGGCAGGTTTTACAGCTTCTCTGTCATATAGATTTCCAAGAGATGACCTGAATATCAAAAGTTCTTTTTTTAAATTACAATAAAAAATAAACTCTTCAGTGAGGTATGGTAACACATGGCTAAAAATTTCAATATCCAGGACCCCTCTTTAGGAGGATGCTGAATTCAAGGTCACTCTGATCCTAGACAACCTCAACCACGTGGTGAAACATTGGCAGAAAGGGAGAGAGGGAGATGGAGAGAAAGAGAGAACTCCTTTATAAAGACCTTTCTATTGGAGTGGTGAGAGAGAGAGAGAGTGTGTGTGTGTGAGTGTGTGTATGTGTGAGTGAGTGGGTGTGTGTGTGAGAGAGAGAGAGTGAGTGTGTGAGTGTGTGAGTGTGTGTGTGTGTGGCCTGCACATTGCCATGCAAACAATGGTCTGTTCGTGCCATGGCATATGTGTGGGTATCAGAGGACAACCTGTGGGTGGTGGTCCTCACGTGTCCTCCTTGTTTGAGACAGGGTCTCTTCCACCCCTGCACACCCCAGAGGTGAGCTTAGCTGGCTCAAGTGTTCCTGGAGACTCCTGTCTTATTCTACACCCTGTTTCTTCCTCCCATCTCCTGTAGATGTGTGACTATTACAGACACTTGTGCGTCCCCAGCTTTTACATGGCACTAGCAACACAAACCGGGTTTCCAGATTTGAGCAACAGACACTTTACCCACAGCACCGTCTTCCCAGCCAGTGACCTTCCTTTGTTTAAGGTCAAATAAACCTACCCTGATGTGGCCCAAATCCCCGTGGGACTCGTTTTCCTCTGTCATTCCGGACGACCACATCTGGGGTCGTTGATGTCTCTGTGATCATCAACTCTTAGTCTTCCTTCCATTCCTAACTTCAAGGATTCGTGACAGACGGGCACACAAAGGACTACTTGGGTCTTGCCCAGGTGCCCGATTCGGGAAGTGGGGATAGAGACATGCCCAGAGGCAACAGGAATGAAAACAGGTAAGATGCTGGCCATGTTAACTGAAGAATTACGGGCAAATCGACAAGATGGAACTCAGAAAAGCCACCATGGTGACCTATAACCGAAGGTGGTCCAACTGCATGGGCTGAGAAGGGACAGAAAACCTATCTACAAGTCATCTAGAAGCCTGTAATCAAGTTATCAGGGGCACAGAAACAGAGAGAGAAAGGCACGTGGGTGAAATGCGCTCCTCCATCCCCTTTCCACTGGCCGGGTCACTGTCACCACAGCCAAGAGAGAATGGAAAGCGACTATGAAGACAGGTTAGGCAACGCTGTGGTGCTAACACCCAACTTAAGGGCAGGTAGCCTGTGTGTCCTTCCCTGTAACCACCATGTCCTCCTGGGTAAGGATATGTGTTGAGCCCTGGCCAGAGAGCCGTTCTCTGTAGCGTTGTTGATCGTCCACTGCTATCATGATTTCCGTCCTAAATGCCCCCCAATAGCGGGTGTATTAAATCTTCAGCCTCCAGCTGATGGGTGGAGCTTAACGAGAATAAGTGAATCAGTAGGCGACAGATCGTTCAGGAATGTATTGGGCTCACGGCCCTGTCTTCTTACTGATTTATTTTGCTTTCCTGGACACTCCACCAGCTCTTTCGCTGGGGTGCTTCCCCTCACCACCTGTCCAAAGACGAGGCTAAATGTCCACACGGGGAGAACCTACCGAAGCTGTGTGTGTGAGTCTAAATAAACGTTTTCTTCATATACTGATTTTTCTCAGGCATCTTGTCAACTAAAAGGCAGCATATCTTGTTATAAACCATCAAGTGATTTTTTTTCTTTATTTCTTTCAATGTATGTTCACAGTCTTATTTTATAACAAACATAGTTCAGAGGTTCCCGGGGAAGAGAAGCTGAAATTTGTTCAAGGAAGATCAAAAGCTGAAAGTTGGTCAATGAATAACATTTGTTTGTCTTGGGAGCAGAGAGCCCTGCCAGAAGGCAGCATGGGGGTCTGAGCAGCAGCCTGTGCTGGCTCCTGACTGTTCAAGCCCAAGTTTGCTGCCTCTCTTCCCAAGTTTTGCTTGTCAAAAGCAGGGTAGGGGCGTGGGGAGCAGGCCCAGAAGCAGGTCCCACCACCAGGCTGATCAAACTGGAGCAAACAACCCCCATTCTTTCCTTAACAAAGTGTAGCCACTTTTTTCGACCCCAGCGTATTTGCTTCCTCGTTGTCTGCAGCCCCTCAGGACAGCACCATCTTCAGGTACATTTAACCTTCAGATTTCAAGAGAAATACTGACACCTCCCACCAGAAATCTGGTTCATGGCCCTTCCAGGAGATGAGCTTGGAGCCCATCAAGCTAGTTAAGAGCTCAGCTTCATCACTTACAGTGTGAGCAGAGACAGACGAGGCAAACTCTGCAGTCCTCAGCTTCCTCACCTGAAGAACAGATGCTGCAGGAGGGTTGGGTTGTCCTAGCATCTTCCTTGTTGCTGTTAGCAACAAGAATGACTTGAGATGGTACCACCACCCAGTATGTTCCTATACAAGTCCTCATCCCACCACGCCTGGACACTGGCAACATGCTGCAGACTTGCTGTGACATTGGACTTTGGTGTGTTATTGAAGTGACGTTCTCTGACTCCGGGGGCTGAGGAGCTTGTTGCTATCACAAACCCCCCTTCGGGCCAGACCTCTCTGAGTGTCACTCACACCAGTTTGGAAATAATATACTTGCTCACCCTTCCAGCAGAGGATGTCATGATTGGTTAATGGAAAGTGACAAAGGGGACAGAACGAATACGAGAGGAGAGGCTTGGGATGGGGGAAAGGGAGCCTTTTTCTTTGGGGGAATGTGGAGCGCTAAGCACACCGTGCTAAATCGTGCATGTCAAATAACAGACTAATTAAGAACCTCCATCCGTTAGTGTGTGCGCGTGTGCGCATGTGTGTGTGTGTGTGTGTGTGCATGTGTGTGTGTGTTCACTTCTCGTTTTTGTTGTCTTTTCATGGGTGTATTTTCAAGTCAGCTTCAAGCACTCTCAATAAGTGCTAACGGGAAAGAAAGAAACCTTGCCCATCGGAGACACAAGCAGCCGACGTACAACAGAAAATCACAGAGGGCCGGGGGAGAAGTTTTATGATCATAGTAGCAACTTCTCAAATAATGGAATTTAATAGCATATAATAAACTGTGATCCAGGAGAACTCTGATTCATTCCCAGTAATTGTTCTAGCCAGTGAAATGAAGGCAAAGTTTATCATGCCAACACGCTGTTAAGACCATGGAGCACTGCAGGGAACAGACAGTTGTCCCCAGCTGCCGCCCTCCTCACTCCCAGAGGCTGTTTGGTCCTTGCCCTCCGAAACACCCGACTGTGCCTCCAGCTTTCAGTGGCAACCCCACTTCTAAGACTTTAAAGTCACAGAAATGTAATTTTTTTGCAATCAACAAACTATTGTATTCTGCAGAGAACAGAGGGGCGACTAGACACAAAGCCGCCAATTAGGTTATAAAGAATAATAACTAATATGCTTTCATGGTGATGCCAAAAAGTACGAAAACCTATAATAAATTTAATTGGGCACACGATCATAAGCACTGTTTTCTACCTACAAACTTCTGCTATATTAAGCTAGAGTCCAAATAGAGAAACACATTTTTATCATTGTGATGGGAAAGTATGCTTTTTTTCCCACTGCATTCTAATTTGGATCATTTTACCAATGTCAAAAACACGGAAGGTATAATTAGTAAAAAGAAATTACTTTCTCTGTTGTTAGTCATTGGTCATGTCTAAGCATTAAAATGAATGAAGGAATTAAAGCAATTATCTGAATAATCCAGGTGCCCCCTCCCAAGGTCAGAGGTTTCTGATAAAAAAATATTGTCTTTGCTTGAATTAGTAAGGTAATAATCTTGGTTTTCTGCTTCATTTTCTAATTGTGGGTCTGTCTATAGGTGAAGAATCCTTTGTACTCACTTTCAAAAGTTTTTTCCAGTTTTCCTGACAATTAAAGAGTATATTATTTTTATGCACATAAATTTCATAAATGTCATAAATCGCTAAAATTTTACAGAGCTTTTTGCAAAGTAGGTATTGAAACTACTGAACAAAAACAAATGAAAGATTTCCTTTCGTGGGGGGGGAGGCCAAGAAACTTAGACGGTAGTACGGAGGAGCTGAGGTGAACGGCGTCTGTAAATGGAGACTCTATCAGGGAAATTAGCACTGGGCACGCTATGGACAGCTAATAAAGAGAACATGGTTGAAAGAGACTAAGGTTCAACTGGAGGTTAGGGAAGAGACGTGGAGGGAAGCTGCCATGTTCCGTCGCATGGCAGTTTAAGTGAGACAGTCCCCCCTGAATCGGGCTTAGGGTGAAAAATTACACTGTTGGGGTTAATAAAGAGGCCGGGCATTTGTTTGGACTGAGACTTCAATTAAAATGTTATTTGGGGCAGCCAGAGCTAGTGTCATGCTTGGAGGTAAACTGAAGTGCCTTTTGAGAAGATGAAAAAGAAAGGAAAAAAGAGAAAGAAAAAGAAGAATTAGAGAGAGAGAGAAAGAGAGAGAGAGAGAGAGAGAGAGAGAGAGAGAGAGAGAGAGAGAGAGAGAGAGAGAGAGAGAGACCACCTAACCTGTCACAGGCTCTGACAAAGTGGCAGGAAGAATTGTGTTAGCTGGACCCGAGCCCAGCTCAGCAAGCAAGCGTTCTTAAAGGCTCTGTGACATCATTCCAGGCAGCTGAGGTCCTGTGAGTTTTTGATTGTTGTACTGGGTGAGGAGGCTACTGTTCAGCTGAGCCCTCTTTGAGACAAAGGGGAAAAAAATCTGGTTGATGTAAATATGCCAAGTTTTTCTTTTTTCCTTTTTTTTAATGTCACAAAAGGAGTGGGGCCAAGAATTCTGGGTCCCAGTCTCATGTCCCCACCCAGAGACAAAAACTGATGAGTACAGTTAATTAAATTTCTCAGTCTGTATCAATTTGTGCACAGTTAAATGGAGGGGGAATGAGGGTGGGTGCAACCCCCCCAAATCCTTCCTTCCCTCGGTGCGCACCCCAATTCGGCAAATCCTTCCTTCCCTCGGTGCGCACCCCAATCCCACAAAGCCCTGTAGGCATGCTTACTCCAGGACTGGGTATTCTCATCCACAAAGTGTGCATGCTCCTCTACTTTGATGCAGCTTATATTTTAAAGGACAGGGGGCAATTAGTAAGTTTTAAAACGACATAGCTGGGGCTGAAGAGATAGCCCCCAGTCCGCAAAGTGGCTGCAACATCACCATGAGGACTAACACTTGATCCCCAGAAGCCATGTAAAAACTCATGTAAAAAGCCATGTAAAAAGCACTAGAGAGGCAGGAACACAAGGGTCCTCGGACTCACTGGACACCCACCCTGCCCTACTTGGTGAGTTCTGGGCCGGTGAAAGACCCTGTCTCAAAACTAAGGAGGACAGCACCTGTGGAAGGACATGGAAGGTTAACCTTTGGACTCTGAAGCATGCTTGCACACACAAACTTGCCTGCACACACGCACACACACACACAGGTGTGTAACCATGCATTGGTAGCACCATCATCTGAGGAAGAGACGGGCCATGCCAGTGTCGTCCATCAGCAGCGACACACAGACTTCATCACAAGGGTCTGCAGGCCGAGGAAGCTAAGCACAGGGAGCAGAGCATGTGACCTTCTGTTGGGACGCCTTGAATCGGGTCATAGAGATGAGCAAAGTCACGCAGAGAAATGCGGGCCAACCAAGAGAGCGTGGCTGAGAGCCAACGTGAACTTGGGGGCAGACTGCCCCTGGCATTTCTTGTGTGATCGGGGTGACAGCTGAGCTGTAAGACCAGGGAAGGTCCCCGGGAAGAACAAAAGGCCATCATCTCACCGTGAAGGTGGCATAGAGGAACAACACAGCAGAGGCCCTGTCATTCCTGTCCTTGTCTCCATCTTCAGTTGTCACCAGGAATGGAGAATGAACCCAATTTCACTCTCAGCCCTCCTTTTCAACTTTGCACTCCAAAACATTTTGCTAATCCAAGATATCTAATCTTCAGAATATTATTCTTTCGTGGGGGGAAACGACACATGCGTGTACATGTTCATGGACATGTGTGTATGTGTTTGCATATAGAGGCCAGAAGTTGACACTCTGTCTTCCTCAATAACTCTGTGTTACGTTTTGAAACCTGTCTCTCTCGCTGAACCTAGAGCATAGTGATTGGCTAGAGTGACTGGCCCACAAGCCCCAAGGATTCTCGCGCCTTCACCTCTCCAGCTCGGACACTGGAGGTGCATGCAGCCACACCCCGATTTCATGTGGACGCTGGGGATCCAAATCCCAGTCATCATGCTTGCACTGCAAGCACTTTTAGCCCCCAGTCTTCAGACTATTCTTAAGAAGACAATGCCGGTTTAAGAACAAGAAGGGACAGGGAGGACGTTAAGAACCAGACACAGTGACAAGATGAAAAATGGAAAAGGCTTTAAACGCAGAATGCCAGCGATGAGGTCACTACAACCAGAGCAGGAAGCCAGCTAGCCAAGGAGTCGCACAACTGCCATGGGTACCACATCTTCACAATAAAGGCAAACTCTGCCGGGTCCAGGTTGGCTTGGGTAGTCATTTAAAAACATGTATGCAGATCACAGGGAGAAAAATCCTCCCCCTCATTGCACAATAGTTGATCAACAGTATAAATGGACACCGAGGAGAGCAGGGACTCTCTCGGGCACAAACATTTCATTCACGGCCAGTCTCACTTTGGTTAAGGAGATAGCATATGATTCCTTCACTGGACAGGTATGGATGTAACTAACTCTAAATGGAGGTTAGGACTGATCACAGCTCATCCTGCAAGCATGACTGACACATGTCCTACATGGCCCTAGACAGTCAGGGAAACCGGTTCCAGAATTACATGTTCAGTTGATACCTAACTGTATCCTTTTTATCCTCCAGGTCTACTTGAGCCGGCAGGAGTCTCATTTAGCAAATGCTTGTGGGGCGTTTTCTCAGGTGCCAGGTTCTGGGGCAGGTGCTGGGGGTTCTGTACTGAGCGACCCTCCTCTTGGCACCCTCCGGGCGTCCTCAGTCCCCTTTGTCCTGCCCCAGCCTCACTTGTGTCCATAGCGTTCGCCCTGCCCGAAGTTATAAAAGAGCTACGGTCACTTCCTGCTCGTGGACTGAAACATAAGTTCCACAAGGCAAGGACTTTGATGTCTTACTGTGTGACATCCCAACAGCCAGCCCACAGGAAGCGCTCAGAGAACGCGGCTGGATGAACAAACGACTTACTTCGTTTTTGATAAGCAACAGGCATGTGTGGCCAGGGTTCCTAGACTAGGCAGGCGCCCCAGTTTGCTCTCTGCTGCCCTGACAAACCCCTTCACCAAAAGCAGCTTGGGAAGGGAGGGGCTCGTCGCATCTCCGGGTTACAATCCCTCGCAAAGGGAAGGCACGGTGGGAGCTGAAGGCAGCGGCTGAAGCCGAGGCCAGGAGGAACATAGTTCCCTGGACTGCTCTCCATGGCTTACACAGCTTGCCTTCTCATGCAACTGACAGCCATCTGCTTAGGGGTGGCACCGCCCACAATGGGCACCCACATCAATCATCAGTAAAGAAAAAGTCCCCACGCACTTGCCCAGGTGACATTCTAGTGGAGGCAATTCCTCGGCTGAGGCTCTCTCTCCAGATGGCTCTGGGTTGCATTAACCTGACAAAAACTAACCACAAGGTGAACTTTCTCATGCAAATGAATTTTAAATTGGACCTCGAAAAATGAAGAGGAACTTATTCTAGAGAAGGGGTCAGCAAGTTGTGGTGGCACACGCCGGTGGGATTTGCTGAAGGAGGCAGAGGCAGGAGGATCACCAGTTCAGGAAGGGGGGTCAGTGGTTTATTGGCCTTCATCTCTGTTACTGTAATGAAATACCTGACGTAGGCACTATGTCAAGAAAGGTTCCTTGGGCTCGTGATCTTGAAGGCAGCACATGGCAGCAGGATCCATGGCCTGGGCTCTGGGGAGGGGTTTCCATGAGGTTACTCCCTCTCCTTTTAAGACCACCAGGCCACATTCATGGGAGGCTACTCCAGTCACCCTCCACAGATATCTAGTCACCAGAGCAGGGTTGAGTTCCACTCTTCTAACACTGCTGAGATCTAAATTCAGAGGTAAAACTCTTGGGTGATCTCAGGAGTGTGGGACATATTTCAACCACAGCAGGGCACTTTTCGAAAGAGACCACATGCATATAGATATGTCCCAGGTATTAGAATAAAGAGTGGGGGTGGGGGAGAAGGCATGGATATCCAAAGAGAAATGAGCATCAGAAACCCAGATTATGTGAAAGTTTAGGATACGTTGAGCCCTGACATGAGTACTAAGCAAGAACATGACAAAACCTCCTAGGCTATGGTTCTTGGGCAAACATTAAAGGCAAGAGTGTCAAAATGAGCATGCCACTGGGTATACAATGGCTTTAGTCATTCAGTGAGACAAGAAGAAAGCGGGAGAAAAACTTATATTTGTCAGGCACATACCAGAAGCAACTACAATAATGGGCTCAGTGGAGAAACTGAGAGCAGAGCAAAGATTTGCCTCTGTTAGCAGCCTACAGCGAGCCAAGTGTATTCGAGGAAGAGTTAGAATGAAGAGGGAAGCTACAGCAGAGCTTGTCCCAACTCCCCTCTCCTCTAAAACACCACCCCTGGGCTGGAGGGGGCGGCTAAGACAATAGAGTGCTTGCTACATAAGTGCTTTCATCAACCTCAATCACCCACACAAAAACAAAACAAAAAACCAACAACAAAAACAAGCAAGCAAACAACAACAGAAAAACAGACAACAAAAGCAAAGCGGTATGTGCTTGAAACACCAGTACTGGGGAGGTGGGTAGGTGGATCCCCAGGGCTTACTGGTCAACCTGCCTGTCCCAATAGTCACGTTCCAGGCTGATAAAAGAGCTCTGGTCTCAAAAATAAGACACTGGAGGCTTACCTCTACTCCCATCTTGCACACACTCAAGGAAAATATATTAAGAAAACACAAAATTCAAGACAACAATCTAACATAAAGATCGCTCACAGTGAGTGATAAAGCATCCTAGCTCCATGACAAGCACCATGACCAAAGCAACTTAGGGGAGGGAAGGGTTTGTCTGGCTTTTCTTCCAGGTCACAGTCCATCACTGAGAGAAGTCAGGGCACAACCTCAAGCAGGGGCTTGAACTAGAAACCCACAAAGAAACAACACAGTTTTCTTGCTTGTCCAGGCTCTTACTTATCTGGCTTTCTTATATAGCCTAGGATCACCTACATAAAGATGGTACCGGACCCAGGCTGGGCCCTCAAGCCTCGGTGAGTAATCAAGACAACCTTCCGTAGATATACCCACAAGAAGATATGATCTAGGCAATTCCTCAGCTGAGACTCTCTTCTCAGAAGACTGTGTCAACTTGATAGTCAAGCCAACCAACTCACAAGGCTGCCACATTCCCTGCCTCTCCCTCAGTCTCCACCTCTTACAAGGTTCATTTACATAATGGGTTCTCAAAGTAAAAATTTAGTTCAAGCCAGGAATGGTAGCACATACCTATAATCCCAACACTCAGGATGATGGGAAGAGTTTGGGACTAACATGAGCTACATGGTGAGTTTGAGGCAGCCTTGGTTTCACAGCAAGAACTTTTCTAAAATAAAAAAGAAAACAGTTTTTAGTTCAATATCCAAATTTAAAATGACAGTATTGTGCTATTCCGTAAAAAGAGGGAAAGGAGCCCTGGAGACACTGAGGCAGATGTGACTCCCTTTGAGTCCTGGGCTTAAACAGGAGTCAAGAGGACATACTGTGAAGAGACAGAGAAAAGGCTAAGATTCCCAACCACCTGCTGCTCCATAACAAAGGCTGCCCCCCACTGAAGAGGCAGAATGGGGAGACCATGTTTGTTAACTCAGAATGCAGTCTATAGGAGCACTTCATACAGATATAGCAAGACTGCAAAATTCTCAAACTAGTAGCAATTCAGCAATGCCCTAGACAGGATGCCTCTGCTGAAAACGACATGTTTGTTAGATCATAAAAGGCATGTTCAATAACAATTCCCAGTGTCTGAGGAAAATAACTCACCGTTGTGAAGTCAATACCCCTTGGGGAGAAAAATATCACTCATTGATAGAAATTGATTTTTCTTTTCCTTCAGAAATTCCCGAGGGGTAAACAACGATTTTTCTTCACAGCAAATACAACTAAATAAGGTGATGTGAAGGTTTATGCCCCGCCCCCTGTCGTGAGCATGAAACTCAAAATGATTAGTGTAACTGTGAATGCTTTCTGACCCATGGGAAAGCGGACTCCGGTTCTATTTGTTTCAACGCTAGCATCCAGGCTATGGAACCTCTAAGATAAGACGGCGTGTGGTCCTAGCGTTCCTTGACAGGACTAGTATGGGAACTTTGAAGACGTAAAATATTCACCTAAGAAGTAGATCATTCAAAATTCCAAAGGAACCTCAAAACTAAACATTCATGAACTTCACAAATTCAGGAAACTTTCATAAAAAAATAAGACTAGATTTAGTATATTTTATGTTCAGCTCGCTGGTTCAAACCAGCCACAGTGAGTCACAAGTTATCTGTGTCATAAATCGTCTTCCTAGGCTAAAGACGAAAGTGAACAAAGGCTTGCTCTCTACCCCGTTTGAAGCTCAAGCCTTGGATGTGAAAGGACAGATGGGTGAGCTGGGGCACGGGAGGAGATGTTGTCCAATTCACGTTTGCTGAAATGGGTGCCGCAGATCACTGGCTGAGCTCCCACTGACTGACAACTCCCCTGAGCAGCTACAGATTAATCCAGCACCCAGATGACTGGGTTCTCTGAGGAGAAAGCCCAGTTGGTGACTAGAGGCTGAAGCTCAATAGTAGGAAACTGGAAGCCAGCGTCCTATTCTTGCAATTGTGTTCTTTGATCCTTTGATGAGGAAGGAAGCCCACCAATCGCGTTCTTGAAATCACCCTCTCCCCTCCTAAGGTGCATACTTCTCAAGTGGCTGGAATGGACCAACTCAGGATTAAAGTTCACTGCCGTGTCACATGTGGTCATGACCTAGACCAAACCATATGCATCAAACCAAACCGATTTTATGCATCTAATGGTTCATATAAGCTACATGCCTGGAGTCACATTACACAACTACAGAAAAACTAATACGGAACAAAACAAAAGCCAAGAATGTAAATGAATACAAACTTAGCATCTGGGCCATCTCAATGGCCCACTGGATAAAGGGCATGCCACCGCCGGGCGTTGGTGGCGCATGCCTTTAATCCCAGCACTCGGGAGGCAGAGGCAGGCGGATCTCTGTGAGTTCGAGGCCGGGCTGGACTGACAGCCTCCAAAACAATACAGAGAAACCCTGTCTCGTAAAACCAAAAAAAAAAAAAAAAAAAAAAAGGGCATGCCACCATGAGGGCATGACAACCTGTATTGCAATCCCAGGACCCACACAGTGGAAGAAGAGATCCAAACTGATTTCCGCAAGTTGTTCTCTGAGTTAGAGGTGGGGCGGGGAGAAGGAGAAGGCAGCAATGGCTAGATAACATCTGATTCAGTGATTCAAACTGACCCAGACGCAGGAGGGATCGCCAAACTGCTCTGCGTTCGCACATGCAGCCAAGGTTTACAAAAGTGGCATGTCCAGAAGTTACCAAAGGGACTTCACTCCCAGGAAAGACTTCACTGGTGACCACTGGCATGAGTTTACCCACCCACAGGTGGGTCTGTGGCTGGAGGAGTAGACAGACCTCCTCATGAAAGGTTCTGCTAAGTCTTTCCCCAGAGCAAGGTCTGGAGATGTCAGCTTGATGAAACTGACCAGGCCACACAAGGAGTCGCCGCCAATCTGTGACAGAGTAGCCGTTTGCCTGGTGTTTCTCTCTACGGCCTCTTCAAGATGCAGGCACTCAGAGCCTCAGGTCTACCCACCCACGTGCCCTTTCCACTTTTCCTTCGGGTGGCTCTCTCTTGACCGTTCCCAGTACTCACTTTCCTGTCATTCTGACTGTGCTCCCAGCGGGACGGGAATTAGTGCCTGGGCCCATAGTGGCCAGAGACATGGGTGCTAAGGAGCCTTCATCCCCACAGCTCTGGGGACGCTGTGGCCAAGAATGGCTGCTGGGTCCCAAGGCTGTCTGACTGCGGAAGATCTCTTGCCAAAGGATGAAGTGAGCACTGCCCCAGATAAGAGGTGGTCCGTGTTAACACGCAGGCTTCCTCCGCGCCTCAGCAGGGCCTTCCTTTTCCAAACAGTCTCCCTTTAATGTCGGCCAGTGTTGTTTTTCCATTGACTCAACATCTAGCCTCTGGTGGTAAGCCAGTAGGGAAAACTGGAGCGGTGGGGGGGGGCAGCGCATGGGCCAGAGGGAGCCTAAGCCACAGAGAGACGGACAGCCAGCCACATCGCCAAACAGGCTGGACACCTGCTTCGGAAAGACAGTGACGGAGTCTCTAAGTCATGTTTCCTCCATAGCAGCCCTTCCTGAACCACTCACCATGTCAGCAGTGGGGCCGCTCTCCACGGCTCACTCCGCCTGATCTCGCTTCAGCTGGAAGCCTTCAAGGGTCCACAACCTTTCCCCAGGAGTCACTGTGTTGTTTAAAGGAAAGGAAAAGGAGAAAGGTGATGAAATAACACCAAGGAAGGCAACGAGCACCTAGGAAAGCAGGGCTTCTGAGAACACAGCTCAGCGACAGAGTGTGTGCTTAGTGTAGGTGAAGCCCCAGACTCAGAGCCCAGCACCCCTTCCTGAAAAAAAAGATAATTCTAGGAAAGAAGAGATGAAAGGAAACCTTCGGGATGAGGGATAACTAGAAAGAAAACAGCAAAAAAGAAAGAAAGAAAGGAATAAAGAAAGGGAAGAAGAGAGAAGGAATTGTGAGATGGAACATTCTAGAAAAGATGAAAGTCAGTGAGATGGGGGAGACAAAAGAAGCAGAAAGGGTAGAAGAGAAAAGAAATCAGGGTAAAAAGGAAAGAAGGAAAAAATGGCAGAAAAGGAGACGGGGGTGGTTTCTATGTGCAATCCAGAACGAGCTGGCTCCCCCAGAAGCTGCTTCTGGAACCCCAGGAGAGGGCACGGGGTTGAGGGTGGACTGCAAACTTCTCAGTAGCTGCTTTGCACAGTCCAAGGTCAAAGGGCATCTTCAAAACCAAATCTCGATCAGAGGCAGCTAAATGTTTTGACTTGAGGGAGACTCCACGGATTAAAAAGCAAAATAGAGCAGCGTGGGGAAGAAAGGGACAGGAAAAGAAAGAAAAATTAAGAAATGAAAGAACCCGGGGGAGGCACAAAGGGGACGCTAGAAAACACTTCTGAGTCAGCCACTGTTGCCCAACATGCTGTAAAGATCAGCAAAGACGAGTTGTCACATTAGCTTAGTGAAACTGACACAGCACTCGGTCTCCTTCCTGCTCTAATCTCTCCCCGAACACTGCAGAAACACACACCACGCTTAACAGGATTAGCCTGCCCCCTTTATTTTATTTTATTTTTTTACAATTCTATTTCAACAAAACGGGGATCCTCGGATCTACTAGCTTTCTGTGGTGCACGCCGTAAAGCCTGGCACGGCCTTTATCCTTCACGGGTTTTGCTTGAATCTGGAGGGAAAACGCAAGTGGACAAGTTGGTGCTTTTTCTCCATTCATTAAGTTTGTTGTGGAAATGTCCACAGTTTGCGTGGGGGGCTGAGAACGCTGATGGTAGCGGAATCAAAGAAAAGCTGAAGCTGGGAGTACTGGGCTGATTGAAACAAAACGGGCTGGAGTGGTGGCCCAGAGCTTAGGAGCACTGGATGCTCTCACAGAGGACCTGGGCTCCATGCTTGGCACCTACCTGGTGGCTCACAACCACCTGTAACTCCAGTTCCAAGGGACCAATGCCTTCCTCTGACCTCTACAGACACTAAGGACACACGCGGTACATACACATATATGCAAGAAAAACATTTACACGCACAAACAGATAAGCTGTTCCTGCAGAGGTGTCTGTGGCCTAGGGGAAATTGTCTCATCTCTGACTGCAGGGTGACCTGTGAGTTGTGTAACAGTTTCCTCCAAGAATGAAACATTTTATCTGGCAGAAAACCCCTTAAATAAGAAGACAAACAATTTTAAAAATAGCTTCAGGAAGTCCCTGAAGCTAACCAGACTCACGAGGCCCCTCCCTGCTAGAGTAAGCAATACAAGTTGAGAGTCTTTCAGACGAATGAAGTCGCTCCGCTAGGAGAACTCTCAGTGGAGCTAAGATGGAGAATAGGCCAGCTGTCTGGGAGAAATGCCTGGGAGAGGTTTAGATGAAAGTCACTTGGAAAGGGACACTCTCCCACCTGTTGAGTGGCCTGCAGGCTGTTCAGTGTGCTCCAGGTTTCTCGAATTTTGTGAGCCTTAACCCATGCTGGTGGTGAGCCTTGGTGACTGAGTCACTCCTGTTCCTCCTGTAAGTAACCCCTCACCCATAGTACTTTAAGTTACCCCAGTAAAACTCATTGATTCACCAAGTTGGACTTCAGCGGTATGTTCTTTGGATTGTTATGGGACCCCCAACTGGGATGAGTAGACATGTGTGTTTTATCTCCCCAGGAAAAGTTTTGTCACACAACACTAGGTTCCAATCTAGCCTCTGCAGTTTACTGGATCTTGGACTTGACTGAGTTGTGAGACCTCCTCCAGCCTCTGCTGACTCATCCATGCCACTGGGATAGCCCTGGCTGTTGGGACAACACACTTGATGTCCTCGCTAAGATTCTCATGCTTTGTTACGGTCTTGCAAACAGGACATCCAAATCCATTGTGCATTTTAGGCCACTACATTTTACTTCTATCCCAAAGGCCATATTTAAATGACAGTCTTTTCTCATGCTCTGTGACATTTTCTTTTCCTTTTAGAATTTGGTTTTAATTGCACGTGTGTCTGTGTGTCTCTGAGGTATGTGCACGTGAGTGCAATTGCCAATAGGGGCCAAAAGAGGGCAGCAGAATCCCTGGAACTGACATTACAGGGTGCTGTAAACCACCCAAGATGGGTGCTGGGAAACAAACCCTGGGCTTTTAGAAAAGCAGCAAGTCTTCTTAACCACTGAGCTACCTCTCCAAACCACCCACAACATCTTAAGTGGGAAAACAGCAGAAAGAGTAGGGAAGGCACAAAGTCAGTGGCACAGAGAGAGGGCTTTGTCACTGCGGCAGGTGGCTGATAGGGCTCAGTGTCATACTGCCTACTGCATCTCCACTATTTTCATGAAAAGGTCACGGTGGAATATGAGAAAATGAGGTCTTCATGCCTTTGCCTCTCGTCCAGATTTTATAGAACGGAGCTCCTAACCGAGGCTTCAGAAAGCTGAGCAGATCAAACACAGCTAATCACTGCCCATGTTGGGTCAGCATCAGAGCTGTCTGCGGGCCACTCACAACAGGGCCGCCACATGCCAGGCTTCCCAGGGTTTCGTGGTGGTGACGCCCTGAAATCAGGAAAACGGTCCCTTTCTTTAGTCCACTTGCAGTTTCACTCCTATTGGACCCTTCTAGAACCATGGTCAGACATAACCCCTGAGGAGAGACAGAGGGCGCTGTCCAGTGTTGGAGAAGGAAAGGAACAGGGTCTTCTGAAGTCTGAGGAGTGAGGGAGCCAACCCTGGGCCTCAGGTGGGGCAGAAGGAGACTGATGTAGGAACAAAGCGGGAGCTGACATGCAGGGTGTGGACGCAACTAGCACACACGGTGTCACTGACTGGGCGGAGGTCATACCTCCTTACACACTCACACACCCCTCCTTACACACTCACGCCCCTCCTTACACACTCACACCCTCCTTGCACACTCACAGACAGAGAGACTGGTGGAGGTCATACCGCCCCTCCTTACACACTCACAGACACACACCCCTCCTTACACACACAGACACACACAGACTGGCGGAGGTCATGCCATCCCTTTTACACACATACACACACACACACACACACACACACAGAGATCCCAAGAAATCTATCCTCTCTGGGTGATGGTTACAATGTGTTGGTCCAAGTCCCTTCACAGCCAGCCTGGGATTATCAAGTGAGCTGCTTCAAAAGGCTGACCTAGAGGAAGCCAAGAAACACTGGCCTTCACCAGAGTGGAACCGAGGCCAGATTTAGCCTCCCACCTTACCTTCACTCCTGACTGGCCCTTTACCCCCACTCAACCCTGGTCGCTCCTAAAGGGCGCCTGCCAGAACTGGCCCTGGGTTCCGTGTCTACCAAGGTTCCTGCATCCCTAGTTCCCTCCACACTCCCCTCTCAGCCTTCTTTCTCATTCTCTCTCCAGCTGTATGCACCCCAGCTAGCCCACTCACAGTGCACAGGCACCCCTACACACACACACACACACACACACACACACACACACCTGCACTCTCTCAACTCCTACCCACACCCTCAAACTTTTCCTTCCTTCTGCCTCCCACCCCATGCTTTCTCTTCCTTCTTCCCACCCAAAGTCTCCCACACTCTTTCCCTGGGTCCCCACCCACAAGTAAAGAGTGAGGGGTGGGAGTGTTTTTTCCACCAGACAGGGGCTTGAGAATAGAAGCCACAAGTTGCCCTGTCCTGCCCAACCACTTGGCCCCAGCAGTATGTCCCTCTCTAGTTGTTAATACCCAAGGGCAGGTGTGGGAGGGAGGGGTCCTCCACCCCGCTCATGCAGGTGGTGCCCCCCCACACTCTGAGGTTCACCCACCCAGACCTGGGCTGCTTTTACCTGGCACCCCTTTCCTGGACCCCTGTAATGTAGGACTCCTGGCTCAGGCTTCTAGGGTTCCAGTGGCCCCAGTTACCGAGTGTTTAGTTAGCTGCTAGCCCTGCTTCCAGCCGGCCAGCATCTTGATCTGCTGTCTGCTGGGTCAGCGGGTCCATTTCCTGGGCTCTCTTCCCTGCTACACCACGGCAGCCAGGCACGGCACCTCCCTGCCCGCCTCCCTTTCCTGCTAACAGATGCCTTTGGCTGGACTCTCACTGTATTGCCTTGCAGTGGCTTGGATTCAATGGTTTTAGTGAAATTTTATGAAGGATTTTCTTTCTTTTTTTTTTACTTTACATATACTTAGGAGAGCTATTTTTTCAAACATATGACATGTGACATGCATTTGTTTTTGTTTTGCCCAGAAATGTTGACCTTATTTTTCTTGTTTGCAGAGTTCCCTCTCCAGTAGAATTTTCTTCTTGTCCTGTTGTCATAGGCTTGACCTATGGCTTCTATAGAGAAAGAAAGTTTATTCCCTATGAAGTAGACAAGGCATAAGAGGCCAAAAAGCCAATGCCATGACGGTAAATGGCCCTTCCTTTCCTGTGAACTTGTGCCTGGGAGCCAAGTCTGCAGACGAGCATCGATCTGAGTTTATTCTGTATGCTCAAATGAGGTGCGCATGGGGCACACAAAGTGTCAGGTACCAGCCATTCCCGAGCTAGTCCCACAGTGTACTAGCTTTACCCCAAGGCTGAGAAGAGCAAGGGGCCCCTTTATGAGTATTTTTGTAAAGAATTCAGGTGTCCTGCTCACTCTTGTTCAAAAATGACCAAGTATCAATCACATCCGGAACAACTTTTTGTGGCAAAGCTTCCCCATTAACTCTTTGACTTAGGGTATTATTCCCACTTTACAGATAAAGAGAACTGAGGCACAGGCAAGGTCATAGAGAGTAGAGGACACCTGACCATTGACCTGCTGTGACTCCCAGATTCCTAGATCCTCCCTTGGATCTCTTTACCCAGGGTGGGATTAGATTGTTTTTAAGCATCTTGAGTAGTTCTGATGAGTATCAGGTCCTGGATACTCTTGCCCCATATCAAACGTTTCCCCATACCATGCTAGACCCCTAGCAGCTCCCTCCTCCACATTGGATAAAACATACTTAAACAGCAATTTTGAGGAACTATGTAGCATATGGGCTTGCCTTTTGATGTCAAAATGATGACAAACAGATACTTAGATACTTCATAAAAGAAATATTACCAGAAAAAAATTAATAGAAATCTGGCTTTCAGCTTGGACCTGCTCTAATTTAAACAAAATGCAAACTTCGTTTGGCTCCCTTCTCCAGGAACAAATTCACAACCACAGTCTCCCTTCGGTGCTGTTCTGGCCTTGACCTGTTTTGTCTCTAGCACTGGTCATCAGTCAAAAGCTCTGAGACGATGTGACTTAAGTCCTGTCACTAAAACCCAGGAAATGAAGAACCACCTCTGAATTCTCACACACCAAAGGAAAAGAAACAGGAAAAGAGCTCTAGACCTGTGGACAGAGCTGGGCTAGGCCAAGCCGGAGAGACCGCCCGCCATCCCTGGCTACGCCCGGCCCCTCTGGCTGTCCCTGCCCAGGGGTCCCCTGTCTCGGGATCAGTGTGTGTTCCGGTTGTGGCAGCACCACCACCGCCACCGCAGCAGCAACAGGCGGGCGGCGGGGGAGGGGACGTGGCGGGGACAGCGCTAGCCTGGCGATGAGAGGGACGCTCTTGAGCCCCCGGAGCAGGTGGTTGTCCTGTACCGCCCGGTGTGCGCTAAGCCGGGCCAAACATAGCCGAGCGACCGCTCTTGCAGCGGCCAAGGAAGGAGGCGAGGGCCGCAGGCCCCGGGTGGGGACAGGCCAGGCGGCGGGCAGGTGGTCCGGGATCCCCGTACTGCATGCAAGCTCTGCGGCGAACTTGGCGCCACAGTCTCTCTAGGTCAGCGTCTTCCCTGCCTGGAGGCTGTGACGCTTAAACATGGGGCCGATCGAAGAGAAGGCCAAGCCAGCAGTGAGGACAGGAGGACATCGCGAGGGAGCCCCGGTCGCGCCCAACGCCTGCTGGGCACACTCCCAGCCTCCCAGCCCTTCCCGCAGGTTTCCCAGCACTCGCAGGAGTGTTCCTCGCGGGTTTGGAAAGTCTGCTCCGAGGGGCTCCGCAAGCACACGCATGTACTGTGGCATACAGGACCTGGGACACTGGGAGGAGTGACTGGGCCTCTCTCGGGAGGTGGCCTTGGGAGCTAAGACAACGGGAGGCCACACAACCATTCTCAGAGTGCTTACCACCCTGCCCGGGCTCGAAAGGGTGGCGGTGCCCAGAGGCTTGGTGTGATCTTGCCACTTGGCACCCCGTGTGCAAGGCGTCTGCTCACAATCGCACCCTTACCCCACCCCACCCCACTCCCGCGCCACTGCGGCCAGAGCCTGCCTTTGTACTGCGCTGACAGCAAGTCTGGCTGATCACACCCGGTGGTGGTGGTGGTGGTGGTGGTGGTGGTGGTGGTGGTGGTGGTGGTGGTGGCGGCGGCGGCGGCGAAGCGTGTGTTGCTGGGTCCCTATGTAAGTGTGTATACATTATCCCCAGGTACGAGGGAGAGCACCCCGTTTGTCCCCACCGGAGTCCCTAAGCTTATCTCTAACCCTGCTCTTTCCAGCTTCCCTGTGGTGGACTGAAGGAGATAAGACAACCGGTGTGTATGAAAGAAAGAAAGAAAGAAAGAAAGAAAGAAAGAAAGAAAGAAAGAAAGAAAGAAAGAAAGAAAGAAAGAAAGAAAGAAAGAAAGAAAGAAAGAAAGAAAGAAAGAAAGAAAGAAAGAGACAGGGAAAGAAGGAAGGAAAGAAAGAAAGAAGGAAAAAAGAAAGAAAGAAGAAAAGAAGGAAGGAAAGATCATAGCCTTGGGTGGGTGGGGTTGCAGATGAGCAAGCGATCTCGGGGAGCAAGAGCAGCCCCACAGAAGGCCAGCGAGCGCGAGGCCTGGCGGACGCCTCTCGCATCGCGGCGCGGCTGGGCACAGTGGCTGGGTTATGTAAGTAAGAGCCCTCCTGCGCTCCACACCATCTGTTAATATCTTGATATTGGAAAGTTCGGTGCCTGAGGCAAAGCCAGGGCTGGCGGCGAATAGCTCCCAGCCTACCCCTTATTCCTCTAGGGCAGGGAATGCCCTCCCTTCGCCCTTTGTTCGTTTCTGACCATTCCCACTTCAAGCTGTCGTGTGACACCGCCCCCCCATCACCAGCAGCCCCTCTTCCCCGTGGAGTCGTGTTTTTCTTTGAGATCACCTTGTTGCTAATAAGTTCTCACTATGTATGTTTATGTTTGTGGCGATCTTGCGTCCTTTTATGGTAAAGCGAGGGGCCCTTTTTAGTCTGGTGGGGAGAAGGCTTTATTATTATTTTTTATTACTTTTTCTGCCAGTCCTCCTGGCTCCCAGCTTCTTTGGAGTGACTCGCTGGTGTTTACTTTGAAAACTGTTGGTTAAACAAACATCACTCGGAGGTTTCTGAGCGGTGGGGTTCCCCAGGGAGAAACGCCGCTGCAGCTGCAACTTGCTACTGATCTGGTGGCATTTCACTTTCTCCCCCACCATTCAGAACAAACCCAGGTTGGGTTCGGCGTCACGCTGGGCACAGGGGAGGAGAGCAGGAGAGGACCGCAGTCAACCCGCCTCTAGGCAAGCTGCAGCTGGCAGGTCTGCTCCCGCCGCCGCTGCCTCTTCCTTCTGACCCCTCCTCAGGTGGGTGGCAGCGGTAGTGGTGGTGGTGAGTGGGTGGGTGAGCTGGTAGGAGGCCACCGAGTTCCTTCAACATCCTTTCACAAAACCCACCTCGACGTTTGCCTCTTCCCTGGATCTGCTTGAAAACCCCAAAACAGCTCCTAGGTGCTGATGCCTGCTGATCATGCGGTCTCAAATGACCTACAAGCACTGCATCCCCTCCTTAGCCCCCACCTAAGGTTTTAAAGAAAGAACGGGGATGGGGTGGGGGGAGAAATACCCAGAGGGAAGGTCAAGGCAAAGTGTGTTTAGCCTAGAGCCGGATGTACAACCGCCTTTCTCTAATAGCACACAAATCACTCTCCAGATAAAGCAGCTAATGCAACCTGCAGGAGGACGTTTTGTCCCTGCACCGTCCAGAACTTGTGCTCACTTTACATCACCAGGACGGTGGCTGGCCCGGGTGGAAGGACCTAGGCTTGGCCCCTGGCTTCGCGGATGAGGCAGGTGTCTAGAAGCCTTCTGCTCTCCTGGCTGACTGATCGCTTCTTCGCTATAAAAAAACAAACAAACAAACAAACCGAGAGTTGCCAGAGTTAGGGCCCTTGGGCCTCAAGCCTTGCTCCAGTGCCGCTCGAAACCGTGGGGAGCGCCACCGCTCAGGCCAGACAGTACGGCCGGCCGCGAGCCTGGTTCGTGCCCCGGACAGTTAGAGGCAGACAGGGCTCATCCGCAGCTTTCAGAGCTCAGGGTCATCACCCCAGCTCACACGCCCGAAAGGCCAGCGATCCGCTTTCCACGCGCGCAGCTCCTGAGCTCTAAGTACGGGCTGCGAAGTGCGGCTGAGCTTGGCAAACTGCGAGCCTTAGCGGCGCGGTCTGCCAGGGGAGTTTGCTTGTCTGTTCGGAGGTTACCCCGGCTTTAACTCAGGCCTGCTTTGTCCTTTTGCGAGACAGATGGAGGACTTAGATTTGAGGGTGCTCCGGAAACTTTTCCCCGCAGTCAAAATCCAGGCGCTGCGTGTGCAAAACGTGTACCCGAACGCCAGGTGCAACTTATACAAACTACCCTTGCCTCTCCCCCGTCAACCTCTTTCCTTCCCAACACCCCCCCCCCTTAAACGTCAAACTGACACTAACTTACAAGTGAAAACAGATTCTTCATGAGAAAATAAAGAAACCAAAAAGGAGAAAGAAAGTGGTCTGGACCAATCTCAGAACCCCAAATTCCACCCTCCTCGGTACCCTCAAAGGTACCCGGCTAACACTGCATTCTGTCTAAGGGGCTTGTGAGTAGATCATGTCAGTCCCCAGCCCCGATGAGAACTCTTGCTACAAGAGCCCATCATTGAAGGTGTCAATAGTGCATTGAGCTCTAGGCAAGCAATTCTGTTTCCCAACCTGAGGTGGGGAAGGTCTGGGGGCAGTTTGAGAGGTGGCAAGAGGCTTGGGGGTGCTCAGGTGAGTCTCTTCTTTCTGAACACCAACCTGGCTGACCTGATTTTCCCCCCTTTTCCCTTCTTCTTTTCAATGTTCGAATTCCGTGCTGGCCAAAAGTTTCCCACAGGGCACAGACATCAGACACACACACACACACACACACACACAGAGAGAGAGAGAGAGAGAGAGAGAGAGAGAGAGAGAGAGAGAGAGAGAGAGAGAGAGACTGCCGTCCGACTCACAGGGGATTAATACACTCTTCCATTCTGATGACTCGGAGGCTGAGATTGTGACCGTCCTAGAAAGGAGTGTCTGCGTGGCAGACGAGGGTGGTGGGTCTGCCAGTGCACTCCTGTCTCATAAACACTCTGTCACAGCACGCTTCAACCTTTGATCTGATTGAATTGGAGGGACTCAGGAAAATCCTTGTCCCCACAACACCTTTTCTAAAAAGTGTCTGATCTGCTAGGTATGAGCATCTCAAGTGCTTCACAGCGCTGGTGAGGCTAGTGCTTTCCAGAGTGTTCCCTCCACAACGCCCCTCTGGCGAGCACAGCTGTTAACTGTGCCCAGGGAAGGGGACATTCAAGTTGCAACGGGAGGTTTTCTGCAGCATGTCACTGGACGCCAAGGTCCTCCTCGAGAGCCCTGTTATCTGAAGAAATCTCGCTGCTATTTTTCATCCAAGATGTCAAACCAATGTGCCTTCAAGCATTAGAGTCCGAGGTACTGGCGTTTGGAATGCCTTGCCTAATAAACTTTTAAGCTTGTCACTGAGACTTCGAAATTGTGTAAATTCTATATTGAACTAATTTTTTTTGGCCACCCTGGGGTGTGTGCACTGGAGAAGGGTGACTGGGAAATGGTGTTTGTAGCATATGTGGCAACTTTGCCTACAATTTAAATAACATTTTAAAAGGCAATCGAGGGGGATTCCTATAAATTTTGGGATCTGATTGACAGGGACACAGTCAATAATAGGTAGAGCTTTTAACACCAGATTTAGCGGTCCCAGAGTGAAATCTCTGACACCTATTTTTTAAATCCTAAACCTACCTGTGTTTGTCCATCCTCTATAAAAGGGAGCCAGAGTGGCAGGTCTTACTAATACTGTCTATGATGTTCCCAAAGAGGAACGATTTGCAACCCCCCCGGCCCCCCACACTCCCTCCTTTATGCAACCCCCACCCTTAAAACCTCCACTTTTCGTCCAGTATAGTTTTCTGTGCCTTCCTACACCCCAGGCTGGGGAGCACTCCCCTAGCTCCGCCGCTGGGAGAACTCCATCATCTGTATCAGTGAAATGAGAGAGAGAGAGAGAGAGCGAGAGAGAGAGAAAAAGACCTGCGTCCTGGAAGAGCGAGTGTGAGCCGAGCCGGCGCCGCGGTGCACAACGCCCGCAGATGGCTCGCGGCGGCCGGGGCGCGGCGGTCCAGGCGCCCCAAGCAGTGGCAGGGCGGGGTGGGGGCCGGGGCTGGAGGCCGGGGCGGGGGAGCGCGGGGCCCCTCTCCCCTCCTCTCTCCCCAGCCCCTCACCCCCACCCCTTTTATATATATATATATATATATATATATATATATGTATTTTTTTTTCCTCCCAAGTTCTCTTGCCTCGCTATCCCCCCTTGAATCCGAAGGCGCCTCGCGATTGGGTGCTGGGGCCGGGTACGTCAGTGGGACTGTGACGTGCAGTCTTCCTGTTTCCTTCAGCTGTGTCTTAAAGTAAATCTTGTTGTGGAGCGGAGCCCTCAGCTGAGAGAGCGCTGGGAAAGCGTCCGCCACAGCAGCTGGGGAAGCCGGGCGCACACGAGCTTCACCGCCGCGCCCGCTGCGCCTCGAGCCACAGCGCGCCGCGCTCCAGCCCTCGCCTCCTCCTCCGCTCCTCTGCCTTCTCTCTGCTTTCCCCGGCTCCCGGCTCTGCCCTGCGCCTCTCCCCTCCCCTCCCTCCTTTCTCCCCTCTCCCGGCACTCGCCCGGCTCCCTCGCTCTCGCACAGACTCACCGACCCCTGGGCCAATTATCACCAGTAAGACATCACAGCGTGCGCGCGTGGGTTTCTTCTCTCTGCCCGCAAGAGAGAGAGAGAGGGAGAGAGAGAGGGAGAGAGAGAGAGAGAGGGAGGGAGAGAGAGAGTGGCTGCGCCCCGCTGCTGCCCGCACCGCGTAAGTATCTTCACCCGGTCGCTGTCCCCTCCCCTTTTCCAGAACCGCTCGCACTGGCTTGTTCTTGAATGGGAAGCAGAGAGAAGAGCCTCCCGTTACTCACACCCGTGTAAACATTCTTTTTCCAGGGGGAAAATGGTGTTATTTACATGAATCATAATCAAATAGCCTCTAAAAACAGTTTTCTAAGCAGGAGCCTCAGTGGAACTCCGCGCTCCGCTCCTCCCAGTTACGAAGAGTAAGTGATCCGCTTGGCTTTTATTTCTTTCTCGTGCCTGCCGGTGGCTGGGGTGGTGGTGGCGATGTGGGGAGGCTGGCGTTGCCGGACTTGTCCCTGATCTTGTCACCTTTTGTGTACTGTGCCTGGAGTGCACTGAGGCTCTGGCTTCCTTTTATTTTTATTTTTTTTTTCTTTTACTCAGGAGAGGTGGCCGCGAGGGGACCGAGTCCCTTTTTGTTGTTCTTCTAGATTTCTTGCTGCCTTCCCAGCCTCTTCCTTCCCCGCTCCCGGGGTTGAAACTCCAGGGCCTGTCCCCGTCCCTTTCCTTTGTCTTGTTTATTCTAGCTGCCTTTCTTCCCGGCTTTTCCTATTTGCTTGGTGTTTGCATACCTTTCACTTCTCCTTTTTAACCCCGGCCGAGGGCCGGCCGTGGGGAGGAGGGCGGAGAGGGGGGGGGCGCCCGGTGACTTTCCTCTCCCTGCGCGTTCAGAGCTGGGAGCTTGCACCCGGCTCTACAGCCAAGGAGGGACGAGTGGAGGGACGGTCCCGAGGAGCCAGCGCGGAGCCCCTCCACTCAGCCTGCGCGCCTCTCTGGGAAGCGCAGAGTAGGGGGAGTTGGCCCGGGAGCCTCAGGGGTCGCCTGTGGGGCCATCGGGACGCCGCGCTGCGGAAGGCCGTCCCCGGCTCGGGGTGTTCTTGTGCCGCCCGTAGGCGAGAAGAAGCCCCCAGCCATTACTGGCACGCTCCGGTGGTGGGCAGCTGCGCTCCGGCCTCGGCTGGGTGGTGCTACTGTGTTGCCCAGTTCCTAGGACTGGGGAGGGAGGACAAGAGCCCAGCCGAGTGGAGAGGTGAGAGTGATTGTTGCTGAGAAGAGCGGCGGCGTGGAGGGCGGGAGGAAGGGGGAGAGCTGCTATCTTGCCTGAACAGACAAGGAGAAGGGACTGGGGGAGGGGGGCGGTAGACATCACCCAAAGTCCAGCTGAGCAAGTTGTCGTCGCCTGGACAGTGCCAGCCAGTTAGTCCTGCTAAAACTGAGCGCCTGTGCTGAGAGCCACGGGGGGTGGGGTGGGGGGGGCGGAGAGAGCAGCGAGCCGCACTCAGACACCCCTGCCCAGCTTCTCGGGAAGTTGAGTCCTGTCTGCAGACTCCCAGCAGAAGCAGAAGGAGGGGCTGGGGACAGTCTTAAGTAGCCCAAGGAGACTGGTTGGAGCGTGAAACTGCCTTTCTTGGCAGCCCAGAGCCCTTCGCCTCGGGGAAGGTTGAAAACTCACCTGCTTACTTATATTTTTCCGAGAACATCTGTGTTGTCTCCTTAAGCTTATGAAAATAGAGCAGGCCCACGGTGGCCTCCTCTCAGAGTTAAGGCTAGAAGAGTCTCGTGGTGTGGTGTCTTGTTCTCTCTCCTCCCTAGCCCTCCTTCCTTTTACCAATCCCCCCCAACCCCTCTGTTAAAAAAAAAAATCATTTCCTCTCCTAAACCAGGCAGACAAAAGTCTGTTAGCAGAATGCGCATGGGCAGGGCTGGACAGGTGTGTTGTGTCAAGAGAGGCAGGTGCAAGTTTCCTGGGTGTCTGTGTTTCTGTACAGCCCCAGACCGCAAGGCTTCAGGGCTGAAGAGGTTCATGAATTTATGGTGGTTCTGGCTAATGGGATTGCCAGGCTAATGGGAATCCGGCTGTTGTGATCTGAACCCCTGCCATGAGATTTTTTTTTTGGACATGGGGGTGGTATTATTTGTTTATTTGTCTTAAGAATGTTGGCAGGTGACTGCTGAGGCTCTATCTTAGGCTTCCGTCTGCCAAAAGTACACCCCACTTCAGGGTGGCAGGTGGAAGGAGTTGACTTTCTCTTTGCTTCCCTCCAGTTTATGCCTGTCTGGCAGGTCAGTGCTTAGCAGACAGGGGGTGGGGAGATCCTTTGTGTGTGTGTGTGTGTGTGTGTGTGTGTGTGTGTGTGTGTGTGTGTGTGTGTGTAGTTTGTAACTGCCCGGAATACCAAAGTCATTTCCCAAGTGTGACTAGCCATTAAAGCTTGTCTTTGCGGTGTGCCTTCTCTCCCTGCTCAGAAAGAGTAAGTATGTGCCTAAACTCTTTCAAGCCCCGTGTTAAATACTCTCAGACACTGAACTGTGCCTGTCACTGCATCAGACATGTGCCAGGTGTCCTAGAAAGGACTTTGATGGAGACTGAGCATCTGAATCTGTGAGAGGGAGCTGGGCTCTGGCCATATGAGATATGATGGAAGATCTGGGCAGCCAGTTCTATGACGAGTTCCTTGCAAGAACTTCTGAGTGTTTCTGGAATGGAGCAGGCTGAGAAAGGAGAAAGGCTGCTTGTGTACCAGGAAAGATGTTGGGAGTTCTGTGTAAGTGCCGTGTCTGGGTGTCCAGGTTCTTAAAACTCGACATCTAGGCTGTTGGCTAAACAGTTGACTTCCTTAAGTTGAGTTGTGTGGGAATAGGTCAGATGGTGGACAGTCTTGTTATTTGGAGGTTATCTCTGTTTCCATGAAAATGACAGGTATGTGTCACTTAGTCTCTTAACTTAAATGTTAATCACCCCACTTCCTAGCCCTTTCTTTGTATGCTTTTGGAGATTTTTTATTATTAAGATGTCACCCATAGCTATGTTCACATGCCTTATTTTTAATAGGTGTTAGTCGTGGTTGGCACTTACTGATATTTTATGTGCCCGTTATGCAGAATTCTATTTAGTTTAATCACCACCTTGTGGGGGGAAAAGTCACACAAACACATGCATCTTTGTCCTCAGTGTGTTCATTCTCTAGCTCGGTTTCTCTGCAAGCAGTTTGTGCAACCTACAAACCTGAGCTACCCACTCTGCAAGTGGCCAGGCTCCTCCTCGTTTGTTCAAATCTCATAAAGTCCCTTCTCACAAATTCCCTGCATCACTTCAAGTATGGTCTCAACTATATACCAAAAATATTAACATTTTTACTGTTTAGAATTTTACTGGTGTTAGAGTGTAAAAACAGAGTATGCATACTTTTTGTTATAGGTTACAAATTCGGTATTTGTATAAATTGGGAGGATAACATAGGAGCAACTTCTCCAATCTTGTTGCCTAGTGCATCCCAAAGCTTCAAAGAATATTTTGAGTATTTTGGTTTTTCTGCAAAAAGAAAAAAAGCATGAGTGCACTTTTTTTTAAAGATTATTTCTCACACTCTTGTATTTGCCCAATTTGATGAATTGCAACTTTTAAATAAGTGGAAATCAATACTTTGGGCAGGTCTCAGAAAGTGTTCTGTGTTCTCTTTTCAAGTGAAAAATGAGTGGAATTTTAGATAGGATGGAAGACTAGCAAATGACATGGTTATGATTTGAAACCTTTTATTGTAAAAGGAAATTTAAATTTTTCATCAATAAGATGTCAATTCTTTAAAGTATTAACTTATGCCAAGTCAGTTTTTTTTAACCCTTGTAGCATGTAGAGGTTTCTTTAAATTAAAAGTTGTTAATTAGCAGAAATGCAGAGAGCACATCAAGTGACTTAGTGTGTACATGTGAATCAAAGTACCTGATTTTCCCCTGTTGAATTCAGGCTGATTTTCAGGATGACTTACAATATTGATGATTATTTTTCCACTTGAAACCATATGACTAGCTTAACTCATTGGAGGCAACTTAAAGATGACTTTGTAAAAGAAATAAAATCCAGCCATTTCTTCAAACCATTTTACCAAAATGGACAGATGCCTGAATAACTGAAGCAGGGAGGCACGTCAGGGTTACACTCCCCATCCTCATCAAAGATCTGTCTGAGCTATCTGGGTAATTACCATAATGAAACACCTCTTTGTCTAGAATCTGGGCTCCAGATAGATGTAGTAAAAGTTGCACCCCCTCCCCAAAATAACTTCCTTATTAAAGTCCAGCCCTGAGCACTCCACTTCACATGGCTGTGTCCCTCTGAAATTCCTCACTGAAAATTATATTTTACAACATTAGGTCAGCAATGTCCTCTGGATCGATCTTGTCAAACAGAATGCAGACACTCCGGGCTTCAAGGAGCCACGTTCAGGAGCACTGAGCTCTGACTTGATCGTGGCTTGAAGTTGCCTTCCCACTATTTTTTTGCAAGGAGGCATCTGCCTTGTTGTGCTGCCTGTTGTACAGGTGTTAGAGCGTGCGTGTGGGCCGTGTACCAGTCAGCACAACATGTGTTTAATGATTTAACATGGCGACATAGATTTCCACGTGAACTCGGGAGAGCTTTATAAGACACATGTATCTGGGTAGTGATCATTTAGTCCAGATTCTGTTAGGACTCTTCTTCTGTCTTCTTTCTACCGTTTCTCAGAAGGACTGGTCCAAAGGCTTGATGTATATTGCCTGCTTAAACCCCAAATTGGTGTTACAGTAAAAACGCTGTAAGAACCCATAGTAATTGAAGTTGAAAACCACAGCTTAATTCATACCCTAAGAGACTTGAAGTTGTTGGATACTTCAGAGGGTTGACCCTCTGGGTGACTAAGTCCTTATGTAGCATCCTGGAAACTATGGATTGGAAATTATGGAAATCCTTGGAAAATGTTCTTAGCTGTTTTAATTTTACCATGGCCACCTGATGGTGGATTTTGATGTGGAAATATATTTTTGGATGTTCAGTTTAATGATGCTAGATGTGTACTAGATCAGCCACCTATTATTTTTTTATCTTGCCTATAATGTCCTTGGATTATGGCCCTGATGTGTATGGTCACTCTCCTTTTATTTCTGTTTAAATATTAAACTGTATAGAGAAATAAATTCATGTGTAGCTATTAACATATTGCTCTGTCTTGCTGGATAAAATAATTCCCCCATTTATTTTGTCCTGTTATTTATATCTTAGCTGGATATTTTACAGGGAGACCTAAAGTATTTGTATTCTCTTTGCCCAAAATAGAAATAAATCATTAAATTTTTAAATGATTCAGATTTTTTAAAAAAATCAATTTAGCCTGGTAAATTTGGAGGGAGTTACAGAGTATTAGGTCTCCATGGGCCCAGTGTGTATGTCTAATTAATATTTACTCTCCACTAAAGATAAAAGAGTGATGCCATCCTACCTTAGCAGAGCCCAGCCTCCCCTTGGCTCTGGCTTGAGGCAGGGATGCAGCTGTTGGTACCTAGGCTACCCAAGAGGAAGTGTAGTTGACGCAGAGGTGACTGGCAGCTGGGAGAGGAAGGATGCCTGGGATGACCTTGTGCTCATCTATACACTGGCATGTCCTCCGGGGGCCTCTGCCTCAGAGGTGCTCTTCAGAGTCCAAGATGGGAGGAAGGAAGGCCAGTCTGGGCAGCAAGTGAATGGGGGGAGGAGAGGCACAGCAAGGAGTTTCTTCCGTCTTCATTAGAGGTCCATGTGCTTTGCAGGGGATGTCGAAGAGAGAAAAAAAGATTCACGCACTCATGCAGATGATATAAAAAGATCTTAAAATGATGGCAAGGAGCCCTGGTTTTGGAAAGCTGATATATGCACAAAAGAACCTTCCTCGTAACCACCCACATGCAAGTGTTTCTGTGCCTCAGACATTGTCCCTTTCCTGTCCTTGCTCTCACCTGACAGTGGCTGCTGTGTACCTGTCACACACAATGTGCTGCCAGCAAAATATGTATCGCTGTGTATTGTCATCCCCAAACAAATTGTGCCATTAGTGGGTGAGGCGTCTCAGTTGTTCTGAACTTAATTTCGAACCCAGTGTTAAAGTCATTGAGATCCCAAATTCCAGCCCAAATTCAGGGTGTTTTGCCTTGAAGTGTTTCACCCTCAGAAATACAGAGATCTCTAGAAAGAACCATCACCCCTTGCCTCAGGACACCTGAAGCAGGCTCTTCTAAAAAATATTTTGTCTTCAGAGAAAAACACCAAGAGCAAACACAGCATGGTGAAATATTTGTCATGAAAAAAAAAAAAGACCAGCATATTGTTGCCATGTAATCATGGAGCATTTTCTTGAATTTTACAGATTATTTCATGCGGAAATCATGCCTATCTGCATGGGTAGTTGTTCTTTAAAACTAGCCACAGATGTACGCCTATGGAGCACGTAGATGTTTTTACAGGTGAACCGAAAGAGATGGGAGAGAGTCCAAGCACTCCACACGCTGCCTTTGGCAATGGAGCCCGTTATTGTGAAGATGTGGTCTGTTAAGCAAATTCGAAGTTCACTATCAGATAAACCCGGCATGAAGGCAGCATTTTCATTTTCTTCATAAAACGTTAATTGTAAACAAAAAGATGTGCTGTCTTTTGGATGCGTATAAAATCTGGAGCAAGTTACTAAGTGACACAACGTATCAAGATCCTTTGATAAAATGTAGGCAAAGATGTTTCCTTTTTATGTCTTGCCCCCTAAAACAATGCTAGTTGACATACAAAGAAGCCATCTCCCTTTCTCATATATTTGATTGATGTTTTGTTTCCTTTATAGCTTTCTCCAGTTGCTTCTTCTGTGTATCTTCCCCACCCCACCCCACCCTTCTCCCCCTTTCCTTGGCATAGGCAATAAGATCTACAAATGGTGTGTGTTTAAGAGTTTCTTAGCCGTTTGAAGCACTGTTTGGCAGATTTTACCAGAACAAAACTGGTACTAAAAGATTCGTGTATTCTTGCCTGGTCCAGTAATGTACTGTTACACATCCTGGCTCCCAAAATGTGGCAACAGCCAATCTAACTTTCTAACAATTGAAGCCACCAAAAGGATACTCTGACCATGTCTAAACATCTCCTTGTTATATGTAGAAACAGCAACAGATATCATCTTCACCTGTGAATTCACTGACCAAAACCCATCACTGTGCTAAGTAAGCAGTATTGAACAATGTGTATCTGCCTTTATCTCAGTGCTAAACAGACCAGTAACGCCTGAAAGATGCTGGTCGCTATGTTCTTCCCATTTCACATATGACAAGATTGATTTTAAAATTCAGTAATAAAAGTGTGTGCTAAATATCTGCATCAATTGGAGTCTTCCCTTCCTTCAGTAACATGAAAGCCACAGTGCTTTTGAGACCAGCTCTTCATCCAAATTTCACACGGCCTCAAAATTTCACCCTGTGTCTTAAGTGTGACCCACTCCCCTCTTCTTTTAGAATAAGAATCTCAGTGCTCCCAAATTTAATCAATTGCTTGTCAGAGGCTGTGTTCTTATAATCTGCCATTTCTTCCGAAGATAAACAGTATCATTTTAGGCATTTGTGAAAGAGAATCATATTACTGGTGCTTAAGCAGTTTTTGCTTTTTTTTTAATCTTAATCCATCTTAAACCAGTGGAGCAGAAATATTTTAAAATGTTTCATTTCAAGCAGAGTTCATGATAAATTGCAATAATTGTGATGTGCCATAAATCCCAGAGCCTATGCATTTTGCATTTGATTCAGGATTGAGGTCAGGAAATTTGGAGAAATTTAAAGAAAATGATTCATCAGTCCTTTTGTTCTGTTGGCCAGGGTCCCGGGATTCTTGAGCTGTGCCCAGCTGACGAGCTTTTGAAGATGGCACAATAACTGTCCAGTGATGCCTGACCATGACAGCACAGCCCTCTTAAGCCGGCAAACCAAGAGGAGAAGAGTTGACATTGGAGTGAAAAGGACAGTAGGGACAGCATCTGCATTTTTTGCTAAGGCAAGGGCAACATTTTTCAGTGCCATGAATCCCCAGGGCTCAGAACAGGATGCTGAATATTCTGTGGTGCAACACGCAGATGGGGAGAAGTCGAACGTACTCCGCAAGCTGCTGAAGAGGGCGAACTCGTATGAAGATGCCATGATGCCTTTTCCAGGAGCAACTATAATTTCCCAGCTGTTGAAAAATAACATGAACAAAAACGGTGGCACCGAGCCCAGTTTCCAAGCCAGCGGTCTTTCTAGCACAGGCTCCGAAGTACATCAGGAGGATATATGCAGCAACTCTTCAAGAGACAGCCCCCCAGAGTGTCTTTCCCCTTTTGGCAGGCCTACTATGAGCCAGTTTGATGTGGATCGCTTATGCGATGAGCACCTGAGAGCGAAGCGCGCCCGGGTTGAGAATATCATCCGGGGTATGAGCCATTCCCCCAGTGTGGCATTAAGGGGCAATGAAAATGAAAGAGAGATGGCCCCGCAGTCTGTTAGTCCCCGAGAAAGTTACAGAGAAAACAAACGCAAGCAGAAGCTGCCCCAGCAGCAGCAACAGAGTTTCCAGCAGCTGGTTTCAGCTCGAAAAGAACAGAAGCGAGAGGAGCGCCGACAGCTGAAACAGCAGCTGGAAGACATGCAGAAGCAGCTGCGCCAGCTGCAGGAGAAGTTCTACCAGGTCTATGACAGCACCGACTCTGAAAATGATGAAGATGGCGACCTGTCTGAAGACAGCATGCGATCAGAGATCCTGGATGCACGGGCCCAGGACTCAGTGGGGCGCTCCGACAATGAGCTGTGTGAGCTGGACCCCGGGCAGTTCATCGACAGGGCTCGAGCCCTGATCAGGGAGCAGGAGATGGCGGAGAACAAGCCCAAGCGAGAAGGCAGCAACAAAGAGAGAGACCACGGGCCAAATCCCTTGCAGCCAGAAGGCAAGCATCTGGCAGAGACCCTAAAACAGGAGCTGAACACGGCCATGTCACAGGTCGTGGACACGGTGGTCAAAGTCTTCTCAGCCAAACCCTCTCGCCAGGTTCCTCAGGTCTTCCCACCTCTCCAGATCCCCCAGGCCAGATTCGCAGTCAATGGGGAAAACCACAATTTCCATACGGCCAACCAGCGCCTGCAATGCTTTGGTGACGTCATCATTCCGAACCCCCTGGACACCTTCGGCAATGTGCAGATGCCCAGTTCCACAGACCAGACAGAAGCACTTCCCCTGGTGGTCCGCAAAAACTCATCCGAGCAATCTGCCTCTGGGCCAGCCACGGGTGGCCACCACCAGCCCCTGCACCAGTCACCTCTCTCTGCCACCGCGGGCTTCACCACCCCTAGCTTCCGCCATCCCTTCCCCTTGCCCTTGATGGCCTACCCGTTTCAGAGTCCACTAGGTGCTCCCTCTGGCTCCTTCTCGGGAAAAGACAGAGCTTCTCCCGAGTCCTTAGACTTGACCAGGGACACAACGAGCCTGAGGACCAAGATGTCATCCCACCATCTGAGCCACCACCCCTGTTCACCAGCACACCCACCCAGCACCGCAGAAGGACTCTCTTTGTCACTCATAAAGTCTGAGTGTGGAGATCTTCAAGACATGTCCGACATCTCACCTTATTCGGGAAGCGCAATATCCTTTTATCTTTCCCCTCGAGAACAAACGTAGACAAAAGCCCCCAGGGAGGCCCCCCTAAAGCTTAGGCACCCACACTATATAGCATGGCGCGTGTCAGTACGGTGTTCTGGGGGGGTGGGGTTGGCTGTGTTTAGATTTTGGGACTTTGAGACGAGGCATCGCTCAGTAGCCCAGGCTGGCCTGGCTCTCCTGAGGTGTTCAGATTACAGGCATGCACCCCAATGCACAGTCAGCACCTTCTTAAGAATGTAGCCTTCCCTATGACTCCACATAACAGGCTGTGGGAGCCACGCACTGGGTGCTCTGTACCTCTAAGTGCAGAGAAACTTAAAGACTCACTCCAACGACCCTGTGATTCTTGACAAGTACACGATCACCTCTAGGAACTGTCTCTAAGGCAATCTCCCAGCAGTGCTGGCCTCTGCCTTTCTTCCCGTGTGACTCTCTTGTCTCCTTTCTTGAGGGCAGGTGGAGTGGGGGCTTGGGAACGGGGCAGCACCTCGTAAATACTGAAGTTTATAAAGATGGTAAGTTTTAGGACAGGGATAAGACAAAAGGTCAGTTTTCAGACCTGTGATTCCATCAAGAACGCTCACTGCCTTTGAGGCCACAGTGGCTGCAGGGGCCTGATTAGATCTCAGGAAGACAGGGAAGAGGCTGCCACTGTGGGATGGATAGCCAGGGGTGTGGGGATGGCTTGCACCCTGTCTTTAATCTTAAAGGAGATGGGCAGGTACTGATTTATTCTGAAGGCGTTAGCTTCCCTGTGTCACTGAGGTCTGTTCTGTGGGTCTGGGGCAGCTGCCTGTACGCATGAGTGGCCTCTGCTCAGCCAAACACAGAAATCTTTTGTCCTAACACACACAAAGCAAATTATTTTGGAAAACGAGAGAACACAGCTAAATCCAAAACTCGGCTGTATAAAAATGGCACCTTGAATGACTCTTTTCCATCCTGAGCCTGACTCTTAGGAAGAGATGGCAATTCTATTTTTAGCAAAGCTGTCCTATACTCCAGCAATTTTTAATCCATACATTTTTTCTTCTACAAATCAATCTTTTCAATATCTTTTTTTAATTTGTGGTTGTTTGTCTTTTTTGGGGTGTGTGTGGTGGAATAGTAGCATTTGGGGGCAGGTGGAGGCATGCCTCTTGTATAACAAATTACCAGATGGATATAAAATTTAGCAATTAAGTTGGCTGTTACTAAATTGAGGATTTTGAGCAATAGTCTTGGTGACAGAGATTGACAGTTTAGCAGCAGAGCCCACTCCAGAGACTGCACAGCAGTTCCAAGTCCCCAGGATGATAGAAATATGCTCCCATTCCTCCAGGGCAGTCACTGGTAAAGTGAGCTGAAGACACATATATGAGACCTTTTGGGTCACGAAGCCCAGAATCTTCCCATCCCAGGGAAGATAAGAACATCCCAGGCAAAGGCAAAGACACCGAAGTCTTAGATTCAAGTCTGAACTTGTTTGCTGGCTCAACCTCAGTTTCTCAAAACCCTAAACTCAGTGCACCAGAGGTTAAGCCTCACAGTTGTGCTCTATATTACCAGCTGGCAATGCATTTTGTTCAAAGCGACTGGACCAGAGCTGCTGGGTGGGAGGACGGGATGGATGGCTTGAGTAGCTGTCGACCTACCCAAGAATATGATAGTGTTAGGCTACTTTGTGTCTAAGGCTAGGCTCCTTGCGCCTCAGAGAACTGCATTTTAAAACAATTAGTAAAGTTGCAGTGGTCCCCACTCCCCACCCACACCCCCACCCACACCCACAGTAACACATGCTCATCGTAGTGACCAGTTAAGCTAGGTTTCAAAATCCTGAACATACACAGAAAAGTCCGGCCGATAACAATCAGCTTTGGTGTTTGGACGTGGTAGGGTGCTCAGATAATTGTAATTATGCCCTTTTTCATTAGCTTGGTTTTCTAGGGAGAGAAAGTCTCTGGCTTTGCTTTAAGTGTCTGTGGAGCTCACTGTGCTGCCCTTTCTCTCTTAAATCCCCTGAGGAATTTTGAAGATTTGAAGGGAAAGAAGGAGCCTCTGCAGAGTGACTTTTCCTGTCTCCTGGTGCACTGAGCCCCCTCTGAACAGTGGTGGCAGGAGAAGCCTGCATCGGCCTGAAATACAGGTTTTTATGTCTGGGGTTGCTGCCTTCCTCCAGGCTCCATGGCCTTGGGCCTCTTGCTGTAATTAGTCATTTTGTTTCCCACATTTTGGCCTTCTAACCTGGGTTTCTGGCTTGTGGCTGGTCAGTTTATTGCTAGATGCGGTCTCAAGAAAAGGACAGGTAAGCCACCGCAGGAAACTTAGCACCTGCTCCCCTTGGCCTGGCTCACCTGATGAGGACTATTCTGTTGAACTGTTTTGCCTGTTCTGTTTTAGAGCCCCCCCAAAAAATAAATCTCAAGCTTTGATTGATAAAATCTTGAGGAATCACCACAAGTAATGTTTTACTTCAGTTTTTGGACTACAAGGCCCTAGGGGGGAAATGTTGATGGAACGAGTAGAAATGTACTAGGCTGGTACATGGGGACCAGACATTACTGTGCTTCTAAAGTTCTTTAAGTTGGCTTGAATAGCTTTCATTTTTAGACCCTCAGCATGCCGGGGACTGACCCCAGGCTCTTGTCTGTGCTAGGCAAACAACCTGTCCACTAAACAATCACTCCAGGGCTATATAATCTCCCCCTTCAAGAACACTTCTTTCTTACTCCAAAGGGCATTCCTGCTTCTCAATGAAGTAGCCATGATAAAGAGCAGTGCTGAATACCAGCTTCTTAAGTGGCCCCAGGCTCTGGTGAACACATTTGTTATATGTTTGAAATACCAGGCTCGAAGCCTTATATCCCTCTAAAGGAAGGAAGAAAGAAAGGAAGGAAGGAAGAAAGAAGGGAAGGAAGGAAGGAGGACCATGTTCATGTTAAATGGAACTTCAGTGCACCTGGCCAAAGAGCTGGTGTCTTGGGCATAAAGCAGTGTGTTCAGTATCTTTGCAAATGAATCCATTTAATCAAATATTAAGTTTTATTCAAATTCCCAAAGAATCACTGGCCAATTGTCTTTCTTTGCGATGTTCCTTGTCTCTCATCTTCTTTGCATCTCAAGAAAAATAGCCTCCTGTTCTCCTTTCACATTTGCATCCTCCCAGCTCAAGCCCAAGGTTGTCAGAGGAACCACTAAGGGGTGCGCAGCTGGTGGTCCACAGCCTGCTCTCTGGGCTTGAGACATTTGCCGAGAATGTCGCGGGAATATTTGGGGTTGAGAAGGGAAAACTGTTTCAAGGCATAGATTGAAGTTCAACACTAGTTTAAAACAATGGTCGTTTTCTGTTTGCTTGTTTGTTTGTTGAGAAAAGGTCTCACTATGTGGCTTAGCCTGGCAGTGAGATCATAGCAATCCTCCTGCCTCAGCACCCCTCGTGCTGAGAATATAGATGTGAAGTATTTATGCTCTCTGGTATTTTCAGAAGGCTTGAAGAGACCTGGGAATTTAACACAGAGATGAAATCCTGAATAGCTATAGGAAGGAACCTAACCATCTCCAGAAGAAAAAGAAGTCACTAAAACAGACAAACAAACAAACAATAACAACAATAAAAAACCCTACACAACTTTCTGATGGTGTCACACCTCTGGTAGAGTGGCAGCCTGCTCTATTGCTGTCGCCAAATGAGAGCTTATCTCTTTTCCATGCACTGAATTTCCTTGGGAAAGCCTCAGAGCAAATCAGAGAAGGGACATTCTTTCTGTTTCAAAGTGCTTAGAAAATGGGCTAACCCCCTTCCCCATGTGGGACTGCAGCTTGAACCCAGAGTTCAACCAGAGGAGGTTTTTTTTTCTTCCTGTAGCCTTCAGGGCCTATTCTCCTTGCATTTGCCTTTTTGCTGCCCGAGCTGTTCCTCCTGTGGTGGCTGCTGTTTAGGGAAGGTTATATTGTGCTTGGTAAACAAACCGCATCGAGACACTCGGGTCGTTTGCACTCCTAGGTCCAGATGTACCCCTCTCCTTCCCTGATCCTTTATATGCCAAGCAGATGTCTTTCATTAATTTATGGATTTATCATCTCTCTCTTTTTTCCTTTTCCTTTTTCTTTCTTTCTTTTTTTTTTTTTTTTACACCTGGCAGCCGGCTCAAGTTTCTCCAGTTATTGTCTATTTTGCATTACACATAGAATTGGATGTCATCTGTCTTCACAAAGCTAAGGCTCAGAGAACTGAGGAGAGCCGCATGAGCTGCTGGGACAGCTCTTGTTTGCACCCCCCTCCCCTCCCCCACCCCTTCACCTCCTTAATATTTATTTGTGCTCATTTTCTTTCCTGGCCTTGAATGGAGCTCAGCTCGTGTTCAGTACAGCTGTATGTTTACTGAATCTATTCCGTCGTGAGTCATTGTGCGTGTGTAAGTATCCAGGAAACAGCTAGTGCCTTCTTGGAAGAGCAGTTGCTTTCAGCACAAGCACTTAAAAGGGAAATTAACCAATTGGTCAGTTCAGATTGATTTTGAGGAGGAAAAAAATAAGGATTATCTAACTGCTGGCTTTTAAATGTTTCATTAGCTATTTTTAATAGTTTATTAGAAGCATATATTTTATGAGAATTTTATCTTAATTACACAAGGATCAAGAGGGACAGAGACAGGTTCTGTGTTCTCTTTGGGCAGATGGTGCCAGGTATTACCAACTGGAAATATCTTGAAGCAAAAACTTGAGCAATCCGCATCAGAATAATGTTTTTTTTCCATTAAATAAAAAGCCTCTAAATTCTGATGAAAAAACAAAAGAATGGATTTAAAAAAAAACAAAAAGCTAAAATATCTTAACAAAATTTAGATGCATGGAAAGATCCAGGGTATTTGGGCAGCCCTGTGCCTCTTTTAGACACATGACCAAACAGTTTGCCTTTTGTTTGAGACCAAATCTACAAGATTTGGAACTTAGAATCATATGCAGGGCCCTCTGAAAGAAAAGACTAGAACTGGGATGGAAGATAATCATCCAAGTTCGGGCTCACTGGGAACTCTTACCATGAGCCGGGAGACAGCTTGCAACTATGATTTCACTTATCCTTGTGGGCAGATGGTCCTGAAGTACCCGGCTCCTTTAGTCTTCTCCATCAGTCTAATGGAGGTTACTAGAGGGCCTTTCAGCTTTTCCTTGGCACAACAAGTATGTCAGTCATAAATTATCGTCTTTGTAATCATTAAGGACCTTAAACAAAAACACAAGTCCAGTTAAGCTGCTTTGGCTTGCACATTGAAAAATCAAAATTTCTTTCTCCAGTGCTTATTCTCAGTTAAACACACACACACACACACACACACACACACACACACACACACACACACACAAAACTACAATAGCTAACTTTTCTATTTAAAAACAATGGTGATCTTACCCCCCCCCCCAACAGCATAGGATATAAAGGAGGACATCCTGGAACACACTCACGGCAGTGTGTTTGGTCAGGAGTAGTCAGGAGCTTATCGATATTAATTTGATTATGCATCTCCAGGTCCTCCCTGGTTCCCCACTATTCTTAGGATTCACAGTGCCATTCCTAATGGAGGTCACTGGGAGCCTGTTCTCTTTCCCAAATGTCTACGCTTATCTGATCTTTCTTCCTAAGGTGTGAAATTCTCCAGTGGGTAGCTAACCGAGTGTGGGACACACACACACACACACACACACACACACACACACACACCTTTTTTCTGTTTTCCACCTTTATTTTCTCCCACTCCCCTTTGAGAGGAAGTCCTTAGAGGAGCTTCTAGGAAGGACCCTTAATTGACCTTGTGGGGGATCACATTGATTTTCTCCACGTGCATCTTCATCTCTGATAAATTATAAAGCCATTAATTTGCTGAGGAAATGGCAGGGCCAGGCTGCGGCACAGATGTGACCAGAGCCATCCCAGCTCGGAGCCTGCTGAGGAGTGCCAAGAATCTGAGAGAGAATCAGGCAGCCTGGATTGTCATGGTTAGGCCCCCCCTTCTCCTGGGAACTGTTTTCGTTGCCACTGTTTACAGATCTAAGAGGTGATGATGTTTCCAGATAAATAGGCCTTCTTATTTGGGGTAAGTGGCTACTTCATTGATCTGCTAACCCACATGTATTGACTTGTTAGCCCCCAACTACTGTGTCATTCTCAAAGGAGTTAACTATAAATTCAGAGCGAGCAAATCGTACTCGGTGTTGAACCATTGCCTTAACAAAAGCAACACCCCACTCCTTCCTCTCTCGTGCCAGACTGCCCCTCCCAGGTTTGCACTGTTAAAAGGAACAGTTCAGAGGCAATCGAAGCAAGATAGGGAGACACCGGAGTCTTGAAGCCTCACTGTGCTAGCACTGCAAGGGAGAACACAGAGCTTGCATGACCATGCTCGAAATAACGCGATGTGCATGCAGCTTCTACCCAGGCCAGAGTGATGATCTGAGTCAGAACTGCAGAGTGTACAGAAAAGACCAAATAGGGTGGTGTCTTCAGAGAAGGGATGCGGCCCCTAGGTACGACTCCTGCAGTGGTGATAGGCTGGCTGGTCTCCTTAGCAACAAGTGAACTGTATGGATAGCATACTGGACTTCAGATGCAGGAGGAGGGCTTGGCCACCCTCATCAGGAAGCAGCCAAGAATCTGCAGCTGAATGGCACATTCTAGCCATTCCCTTTGGCAATCCAAGACGGGCAGCGAGCAGTCTGCAGGCAAGGTGTCCAGTTAGTGATGGATTTCATGATCCATATGGATGACCACACAGCTTTCCCAGGCCAGCTTGTGGGGGGAATTCTAGACACTCTGAGTGTCTGTAGAGACGGGGACAGGAGGGATAGCCCCTTTTGTTTAACCTTGTTTGTGCCTTAACCGATTGCGTCCTACATGCAGGAAGGGTTGTCACCCAATCACTTGAAAAAGGCCAAGCTCATGTTCTTTTACACCCGTTACCCCAGCTCCAACATGCTGAAGACCTACTTCTCTGATGTGAAGGTAGGGACCGTTCTCATCACCCATCGTTCATTGTCTGTGGATGCAGCAGTGATCTGGACCCTTGGGAGTTAATGGGGATGAGTGTGAGGTTGACTTACGGCCGCACACTGATGTGAGTGGTTGGCTGTACTTTTGTTCTTTCGTCTGAAGTTGTGAAAGCAAAGACGCCACTTTTCTATTAACACCTAAGGTTGCTCCCCAAGTCACGTGAGTTTCCCGTGCCATCCAGGAGACTTTGCCTCTCTCTTTACATGGGTGAAATCTCCACTGGTAATGCCCGGATATCCCAGGGGGGAGAAAAATCCACCCCTCTCTGCAACAGTGAACTGTTTCTGTTTTTGTTGGTTTCTCTGTATTTGTGCCTCTGAAATCTAACTCTTAGCACCTCCTCTCCTCCTGTCGAAAGGAGTGAACACTGAAATTCTCTATGCAGTAGCTGCTTAGAAACAAAAGTGATGATTGTCTCTTATTTACAACTTAATTTGTTGTTGATGCAGAGTACACTGAGCATAAGGGGAATGAATAAAGTGACAGATTCAGGACACATTATTCAAATGAGGGTATGAAAGCTGTCGGCCTACAGCTGCAGCCCCCCTCATTCCACAGAATACTGGAACCTCCTGGTTCTCTCTCTCTCTCTCTCTCTCTCTCTCATGTGTGTGTGTGAGTGTGTGTGCACGCGTGTGCACACATCAACAACTTGAAGTTGTGTAATCATCCGTAACTTTTTTTTAAACCTAGACTGGGTTTTGGTGATGATAATGACACTCACGGTATCATTATCCAAGGAATTTGATAAACATTGCATTAACTGAGATTAGTTTCAGGGGAGTTGGGTGGCACCCCGCAACCCTTCCCCTGCCTGCCTCAGTGTACACAAGCTCTGTTTTCTTCAACCAAGACTCACAATCCATGAAGATGTACCTGTCCTACCTCTCCCTCCCTCACGCACAGCTTGCCTGAATCTTGCGCCCAAGTCAAGCCTATGGCTGCCTTTCTGCCGGCCAGTTTAAGGAGTTTTATTTTCCTTCCTGTTTGCTTCTGAATTGTGAATTAACTTGAGCTTTTTCTCTCTTGCTGTGTTGCTTAAGGGGGAGGTGTGTTCTTTCCCTCTGGACAGAGCAGGGAAAGCAGCCTGAGGCTGAAAAGGGAAGCTAGGCCACAGCAGGTCAGGAATGGGCTTGGATTTGGTGGTACTCTACCACAGACCCATTGGTTGGAGCACACGGTTGAGGACTGGCCAGTTTTTGTCACACTCACAAGCATGCCCAGCCTTTGACATTGCCATTCTCAAAGTCCATACTCAAGAATGGAGTTTAGTTTAGCAGTAGTGATACACACACACACACACACACACACACACACACACACACACCACATCACAAGAAATAAATTTCATAATGTTTTTAGTATATTTAGCCTCCTTCATAGCTATCCTTGACTGTCAGCTGGATATGCTGGCCAACCTGTCTTTGGTTCTCAGAAGGAGGGTGTGCACACCTGTGTGTCTTATTCCCTCCTGATTCACCCCTCTTACTGCAACAATCTGTTCCATTTTTATAACGTTATGACATTGCCCCATATATTGTAATTTAGCACCTTCCATCCAGAGACAGACCAAAGAACTTTTTAAACACAGGGGTCACTCAGCAGCAAAACGAGCCTCCCTGGGGGCAGTGGGGGAGAGCAGGGTAGAAAACCCAAGCCATTTTAAACCAAGCAGGCACTACTCAAGAGTAGATACCGGCATTAAAAAAATGGT